>NC_057738.1:18620352-18641668 GCF_004010195.1 Chiloscyllium plagiosum
CACTGTCCCACTGACTTGTCCTACCTGCCTATCTTCTTTTCCACCTATCCACTTCACCGTCCTCCCTGACCTATCACCTTCATCCCCTCCCCCATTCACCTATTGTACTCTATGCTACTTTCTCCCCACCCCCACCCTCTTCTCATTTATCTCTCCACCCTTCAGGCACTCTGCCTGTATTCCTGATGAAGGGCTTTTGCCTGAAACGTCGATTTTACTGCTCCTCGGATGCTGCCTGAACTGTATCTGCAGTCATTGTTTTGACCAAGATTCTCAGGGACAAGATCTATATGTGTTTAGAAGCAAATAGACTTATTACTGATAGACAGCATGGTTTTGTGTGGGTGAATTCGTGGCTCACTAACCTGATTGCGTTTTTTCAGGAGGTGATGAAGATGATTGGGAAAAAGAGGTTAATGTTGTCTACATAGACTCCAGTAAAGGCTTTGACAAGGTCCCTCATGGCAGACTGGTGACGATGCATGGCATCAGGGGTGACCTGGTAAGGTACATGCACAACTGGCTTAGTCATAAGAGACCGAGGATCGCAGTGGAAGGATGCTTTTCAGAATGGAATGTTGTGACTAGTTCTGTTCCACAGGAGTTAGTGCTGGGATCTCTCCTGTTTATAGTCCACAGAAATGAGTTAGAGGAAAATGTGGCTGGTCTGGTGTGGTGGCCAGGGCTATATGCAATATTGAATCATAAAATCCCTACAGTGTGGAAAGAGCAATTACACCCAACAAGTCCACACTGACCCTCTGAAGAGTAACCCACCCAGACTCATTCCCCTACACTATTACAGTACATTTACCTCTGACTAATGCACCTACAGTCCTGGACAGAGGTCAGCACATGGAGGCAGCAGTGCCTTGTGTTCTGATGCCAGCAGGCACAGACTCATGTTGGAAAAGGACTATAATTTCTAGAACTTAAATACTTTCTCGTCACTTTTTATTATCAGTCTGGATTTTTAAATTCTGTTCCCACGCTTACTTTTTAAAAAAATGTCTATACCTCTGCACCTAAGAAGGCACCGAGAGGTGACATTACAAACTTTTCACTGTGCTCATTAAGTGCATGTGACAATTAAGGCTATTCTATTCTGTTCTACAAGGATGTGGATGCTTTGGACAGGGTACAGAAAACGGTTACAAGAATGTTGCACGGTATGGGGGAGTTTAGCGAGAGAGAAAGGTTAGATCAACTGGGTTTGTCCTCAGTGGAACACAGAAGGTTGAGGGTTGACCAAAAGAAGTTTATAAGAGTGTGAATAGTATGCATAGAGTGGAAAGTATGAGACTTTTTTCTAGGATGGAGGGGTCATTTACTAGGGGGGATAAGTTCAAGGTACAGGGAGTCTGAAAGAGATGTGCGAGGCAAGTATTTCACACAAAGTGTGATGAGGTAAAAGATTTACAAGGATGTTGCCAGGGTTGAAGGATCTGAGCTACAGGGAGAGGCTGAACAGGCTGGGGCTGTTTTCCCTGGAGCATCGGAGGCTGAGGGGTGACCTTATAGAGGTTTACAAAATTGTGAGGGGCATGGATAGGATAAATAGGCAAAGTCATTTCCCTGGGGTCGGGGAGTCCAGAACTAGAGGGCATAGGTTTAGGGTGAGAGGGGAAAGATATAAAAAAGACCTAAGTGGCAACTTTTTCACGCAGAGGGTGGTACGTGTATGGAATGAGCTGCCAGAGGATGTGGTGGAGGCTGGTACAATTGCAACATTTAAGAGGCATTTGGATGGGTATATGAATAGGAAGGGTTTGGAGGGATATGGGCCGGGTGCTGGCAGGTGGGACTAGATTGGGTTGGCATGGACGGGTTGGACTGAAGGGTCTGTTTCCATGCTGTATGACTCTATGACTCTAAGAGTGCCTGGAGCGCACTGCCAGAAGAGGTGATGGAAGCAGACACAGCAGCAGCCAAGAAGCACCTGGATGAATACATGAATCAGAAGGGTATAGAGAGACATGGATCCTGTAAGTGAAGACAGTTTTAGTATGGAAAGGCAAAATGTGGCAGCACAGGCTTGGAGGGCCAAAGGGCCTGATCCTGTGCTGTATTGTTCTTGTTTTGAAATTACCATAGTTACAGAAATACTTGCAAGTTAATTAATTTCAGACACACAAAAAACTCATGTACTTAGTAACTTACAAACCCAAACCTACAATAAATTATATTAAAAATGTAAATAAATCACGGTTTATGTTACATTAATTGTATGTAAAGAGAAGAAATACGTGCTGAACAATGATGTAATGTTAGAATAAAACTCAGCACTTCCAAAATTTGTAGGTCACTATCCAGCAGTAAAGGCCACCCTGCCTCCTATCCCTCACTTTCAAGTTTAACATCTTGGTAGGCAGTATAAGGGAAGGGCTGCCAAACCAGTGAATTCATTATTTAGATGTTTTAGTGTGACTGACAGTCTGATTTAATCTATTTTATAGATTTACAGTCATCTCAGGAACTCTGGCAGCTCAAGGGAGATGTGAACAGTTTTTAGTATCAGGGAAATCTCCTTACAGCACTGCTTGCAGCTCAGGCAGAAAAGGTATGTTTTCACTCAGCAGCCATCACTCTCCATTTCATTCCCTTTAGGTTCCATCTCAAACAAATATCCTCAGATTGTACCCTCCCAGATTTAGTGATTAGACTCCCTTCACTCAACATTTAATCAGACCTCCCTCTGAGGTTGTACCCCTCCTCTCTGATCCAGTCCCAGGTTATGGATCACAACTACTTACCCCTACTGTCTATAGTTCAGGCCTGCATTGGCATCCTCCCTCACTGGCAAGACGCCAGTGTCCTTTATGACAGCCATTGGCCATTTCTTCGCTTAATCTTTCATACACCCCAACAATTCCCCATTAACCAAGAATAGGAGAGCACAACATTGAAGTTAAGTTCAGTCGCCAAAACAATGCCTTGGTAAAAGTTTTACAAAGTGGCATTCACATGTGTTGGATATTGTTGTGGACCAACATTCTCTCAGTAGCTCACTGGAATGACTCCATGATGTTAATCACTTTTTATCAGTGGAGGTGGTTTTCAGTGCGTACGTCTAAGACATCATGGCATTCAATAGATGGGAGATGCCATCTTTCATTCTGTGATACATGCTACCTTGGGAAATTCTAACAGATGCACATGTTTAATTATCTTCATAGCCCAATAAGTGCCTGCTTTAGTGGAAAACTCAACATCTGTGTCAACCTGAACCCTGTGACAGAGTCTCGCCATGAGTGGCCTGCTCTTCTGTGCCTACTCACTTATGATGAACTCCTCACTGGTGTCATATTATTAAACTGAGAATCTGGTGTTTGTATCTGTGCTGGAAGAGTAAGCATGTAAGGTATGCAGCAGGGCATCCTCAAAACGTTCACTTTGGCCTTCTCCCTAATTTCCTATATCTGCCCCAGTAATGTACATGTGAGAAATGAAAGACATGCTTAATGCTGATCATAGCTGGGAAAGGTTCCAATGTAGACAAGCAGGAGGCTGGAAGGACAGCAAACCAGGCAGCAGCAGGAGGTGGAGAGGTCAACATTTTGGGTGTAACACCCAAAACATTGACTTCTCCACCTCCTGATGCTGCCTGACTTACTGTGTTCTTCCAGCCGCCTGCTTGTCTACCTTGGAATCCAGCATCTTCAGTTTTTTGTCTCTAACAAAGATTCCAACATAGCATAGTGCAGATCATTGCACTCGATTCATTGTTGACACTGAGTCAACGTCTGTGACAGTTACGTGTAAAGTGAAGTGTGCTATCAAACATTGACACCAGTTTCTGGCTCACCCCATCTCGAAATTGGTACCCAGCCAATCTCAAAGGCTTTCTCCATGATTGTGAGGCTGGTACAACAAAGATGTAATTTCAAGTTTTATTTCATAATTTCATCCTCTGATTTTATATATAGGCGGAATAGGGCAACCACAAGTGTGTTTGTAAAATTAACAGTAGCTAAAGTGTTGCATTTGTAGGGAACAAAACTGATTTTCAGAAGAAGCACTGTCTGCAGAGCTCAGAGAGAGGTGTCATATGGCCCAGCTCTTGGGCATACAAGCAACTGCTAGAGTTTGAACAGTCTGTGTGTGCGAGAGAGAGAGAGAGAGAAAGAGAGACTTGCACAGCGCAGAAAAGATATAAACTTATCTCTCTCTCTCTGCCCACCAGAACTCCCAATTACTGCAACATGAAAGTTCATAATGGAGAATTCTGAAACACCTCCACTGTCACCAAGGGAAGTAGAGCATCTCCCCCAACCCCAAACTGCAAAATGAATGCTCCAATAAGAGACTCCTCTATCAATGGTTACTGCAGGAAAAGTGACCCTTTAGCTCGAAACAGGCTTCCATACATTCCATGAATAACTTTCTTTCTTGGCCAATTTCTCCATGCTATAATATACCAAGTTTAATTATGTTGTTTTTCATGGCAAGGATAGTAAATGTTGTTATTTTTGCATTGGAAGTGGTTGGATATATTTATACATTTTAAACCATTTGGTAATAATTTCTACATCTATGCTTGGCTGAGTTGTAAAATTTAAAAAAATAACTCCTTGCTTGTTAGCCTAAGGAATCTGGATAACTTCTTCCTCACAGCAAGTTATACACAGTTAAGTTTTTATTGATTAAATTGGCGTTATCGCCTCCCTTTTAAACTCTGTTGTAACTAACTCAGGAGTGAGGTATGGAGAGATCTCAGTTCACTCCTCCTTACTTAACATAACAATAGCCTTAACTGCAGCTCTACCACCCAGTTCTGTGCCTTTCCCTGAGACTGTGAGATCCTTGGTCCCACAATGATAAACAAGAAAGAGTTAAGAGTATAAGAAATTCACTGCTGAGAATAGATGGTGATCACTTGAAGAGTGATAGTATGGGAATGGAAGAGAAGAGGCTTTGGAATAAGATGAATAAGGATAGGATCATCTGTTGAGACAAAGTTTGATGAGAGGCTTGATAAGTACCACGTGTAAGTCAAGCTGCCAGTCAGAGGAGTGTAGTCAGTCAGAGAATAGTCCAGATGCTTTTGTCACATGGAGTGTTAGATGACATTTAGATTAGACTTCTGTATAAAAGTGATACAGTTAGGCCAGAGGACTTCTCAAAATAATTCTTTTGTCACATTACACCAACTATGTGCTTTCTGGTTAAGCATGAGGTATGGCTATTGCCTTCACTTCCGGCTCCCTCCATCAATATATCATTGAGAGAGCTTCCCATGTAGATGGGAAGTAACCTTTTACAGACAGGTATTTATTGCCAGTTGTACCACGTCTGGATTAGTTCCAACAATTCATGGCCCTTCCCGTTTGGTAGGGGAAATCCCCCTGCAGGACGTCCAGTCCTGGCAGCTATCTGGGCATTTGGCTTAGCCTTCAGTGGTGGGCAGATCTCCGGCCAGGAGAATGTGGGTGGAAGTGGGAATTAGCCCACTGTTGGATTTTTAATTATGTAGTGTAGCTTACCATCAACCATTCATCTCTGCAGGTAGCGACGAACCCCGAGGAAGATTGCCCAGATATTGGAATGCCTGGCCTCTTGGATTGGTGCCAACTTCCATAAAGCTTCTCTCGGTTCTAACTTCAAGCTCTCTCTTCTGGACTGAGAAGGTTCTGCCCCAAAACAGCAGAGTCTCTCAATCTGGATTTGACTTTAAATCCAAAGCTGCCTCTGAAATTGCATTTTATTTACCAAAGCCACCAGTAATAACTAAAGTGGCTGTAACTTCTTTTGTAACTGGTGCCACTAATATCACAGTTGTGCCTTTTTAAATAGTGATGATGATGTTACTTATTGACCAGAGTACTGACATGTTCAGCATTACTAGCATGTGATTTGCTAAATCACCTGGAACTTCCTCAGCAACTGTTGTATCCTCCAGAAATGAATCAACTTTTTTGTTGTTCTTGCCACAGTTCGATTAAGTGCTATTCTTGTCTATAAAATCGCTCCTTATTCCAACTTTTCTCACCGTTTGGCTTTGTCAGTAGAGCTCATTCCAAGTTTATTGGCACATTAGCTTAGACTGCATATTGATTTTCAAGTAAGAGTTGCAGTAGATGGATGCACTCCAGTCATCAGCTGTAGTGAGGAAACAAGGCTATAGAATTGATTGACATATAGTGGAGTGGCTCTGTCTATGATAATCGACGTTTCGGGCATAAGCCCTTCTTCAGGAATTCCTGAAGAAGGGCTTATGCCCGAAACGTCGATTCTCCTGTTCCCTGGATGCTGCCTGACCTGCTGCGCTTTTCCAGCAACACATTTTCAGCTCTGATCTCCAGTATCTGCAGACCTCACTTTCTCCTCTGTCTATGATAACTCTCCTCTTGGATTACATAGCGTTTTGAGCATGTTGTTAGAATTAGAATAAAAGACTAGGGAGAGGAAGATGACATGCTTTAATCATCAGAACCTGAAATAAAATAGCAATTATCAAAGTAGCAAAATATAATGGCTCAGATTAAAGTAGGAGCAATGCGTAAATCATTCAGGATCTTCTGGGAAGTACAAAATGACGGCAGACTTCCACAGGCTGATTGTTGATTCACTCTGGTATTTGCCTTTCGAAAATAGCAAATAACCCTCCACTTCATTAAGAGTTCCATTGAAATTGCTGTATTTGCACATTATTTGCTTTTTTAACTCACCAAAGAAAGTTTGACCTGGAATCCAACATCATAGTTACTTTATTTATTATGACATTTATGTTCCTGTAATGCTAATTAGCTTCTTTGATCCAGAAAAGAAACAGTCTGAAGTGTGTACCCTCACTCCTGCAGATAAAAGTAAAATTGCCATGGTCCCATTCTCCCATGATGACTGGTCTTGGTTTAACCTGAGGGTCACCACACCTCAGATGAGGGGAGAGGTTGAGAAGGAGAGTCCTTCATGGTTCACCTCAGCCAATGTGGGAATTGAATCCACGCTGCTGTCATGATTGTGCATTGCAAATCCTACCAACTGAGCTAGTCAACCCCTAAAAATTGCTATTAGAGATTTTTGTTTTAGGAAAGTCTTTCCTTTTAGCTCTCTTATTCTCTACCTGAATTCAATCTTACTTCTCCTGTCTTTTTTTTTCTGAATGTGGAATCAAGGAGCCATAGCAAAACCAGAGTCAATGGAAATTGAGGTAAACTGGTTGGAATCATACCTGATATAAGAAAAATGCTTGTGATTGTTGGAGATCAATTTTCTCCATTCCAGGATATCTCTGCAGGAGCTCCTCAGGGTAGTCCAGACCCATCTTCAACTGCTTCATTAATGATGCTCCCTCCATCATAAGGGCAGAAATGGGAATATTTTTTCAATGATTACACATTGTTCAGCACCAGGCACAACCCATAATGAAGCAGTCCATGTTGAACTGAAGAAAAATGTGTACAATATCCACACTTGGACTGATACTTGCTAAAAACATTTGTGCCACACAAATGCCAACCAATGCCCATCTCCAATAAGAGACAATCAGATCACTGCTTCTTGATATTCAATGGCACCTCCATTCTGAATCACCCACAACCACCGTTCTAGGGCTTATTGTTGACCAGAAGTGGAACTGGTCAACCCATGTAAATACTATTGCTACAAGAGCAAGTCAGAAACTAGGAATACTGCAGTGAGTATATCACATCCTGACTCTCTAAAGTCTGTCCATGGCCTAAAAGGCACAAGTCAAGAAGGTGATGGAATATTTGCCTGAATGAGTGCAGCTCCAAGCAGATTGACACCATGTGGGACAAAGCAGGCTGCTTGTTGAGTACTATTTCCAAAATCATTCAGTCTATTCATCAGCAATGTACAGTCACACAATCGAAAAATGTGGCGCTAGAAAAGCACAGCAGGTCAGGCAGCATCCGAGGAGCAGGAGAGTTGACGTTTCAGGCATAAGCCCTTCATCAGTGCACATCATCAATGAGACATACTGCAGAAATTCACCAAGTCTCACTTTCCAAACATGTAAATGCTACCATCTCAAAGGACAAGGGCAGTAGACACATTGGAGCACTGCCATGCCACTCAGCATCCTGACATGGAAATATAGCACTGTTCCCTTTAGTGTCACTGGGTTAAAACCTTGTAACTCCCAAACTAACAGCACTGATGATACACCTATGCCAAATGGACTGTAGCAAATCAAGAAGGCAGCTCACCACCTTTTTCTCAATGGATGGGCTATAAATGCTCAACAGGGTGGCAAGGAAAAATCCTTTGAATGAAGAAAAAAAAAATGAATTGGCTCTACATCTCCCTATTTCTTCTGTTGTGCCCATCGTAAAATCATTAAATTAGATTAGATTGCCTACAGTATGGAAACAGGCCTTTCAGCCCAACAAGTCCACACCAACCCTCCAAAGAATGATCCACCCAGACCCATTCCCCTACATTTACCCCTGACTAATGTACCTAACACTATGGGCAATTGAGCATGGCCAATTCACCTGACCTGCACATCTTTGGATTGTGGGAGGAAACGGAGCACCTGGAGGAAACCCACGCAGATGCAGGGAGAATGTGCAAACTCCACAACGACAGTCGCCCAAGGTGGGAATTGAGGCCGGTTCCCTGGTGCTATAGGGCAACAGTGCTAAGCACTGAGCCACCGTGCTGCCCATAACCAATTGCATTGGTTGACTAGATAGACTTGATCCTGTCATTCACTAAAACCCCAGTTGCCATTATTACTCTGCCAGCTGCTATAAGCTGTAAACACAGTGCAGAGAAAAATCCTTTCAAGCTGAAGAATGAGGATTAAATTTACCCAATAGGGATACTTCTCTAGCAAAATCTGGGCCTTAAGGAAATAAAAAAACGTAGGGATCTTTGATCTCTTAATCAATTGATAAAATCACTATTTGCAATTTAAGTTCAAGAAGGGTTCCGAAGAAGATAAATACCAGACTCAAAAGGTTAACACTGTTTTTCATTCCACAGATACTCCTAGACCTACTGAATTTCTCCAGTATTCTGTGTTTAAAATTTTCAGCATCCACAATATTTTGCTTTTATTGTACTTTCCCATAGTTAAATCAGTGAGGAAAATGTTGCTGCCTAGTGCTGTTATAAGTCTACAAAGAATATTAAGCTCAAAGATATTGTGCATTATGCTATATCAGCTCTTTCAAAGAGAGATTCAATTGTTCCCACACTTTTTGATATTTTCAGTTAGTCAATATCATTTTGTAGTGAACTCAATTATCTTAAAAAAACCCCATAAAATACTGAAGGCCCTGAGACATATGGACAGCGAATAAACATGAAATCTACCACTCAAGTCTACCATTCAAGACTACCATGAGGGCTGCATGGTTGCTCAGTGGTTAGCACTGATCCAATGAACCTTCATTAGACCTTTGCTCTGAAGAAGAGTCACTGGAGCCTGAAATGTTAACTCTGATTTCTTTCCACAGATGCTGCCAGACCTGCTGAGATTTTCCAGTAATTTCCGTTTTTATTTCAGATTTCCAGCATCCTTCAGTTTCGGTTCTAACTCTGAGGTAACTGCACAACTGACACCTCTGAATCATCACTGAACACACCCTGATTACTTCTCTGACCTGATTCCTGATAACCCCTGATCCCAAACATGACCTTATTGCCCTAACATCCAACTACCTGTGACCTCCTCAACTCCTCCTTGACTTTCCATTGTCTATGATTCCTTAATGACCCTGGAATACCAGATACCCCCAGACCCAACCTAACGGGACCCTAACCACTTACACACCACCATGCCAACATAAGCCAACCCATTTCGAGCCAATGCCCCAACTGTACTCAAATATCCTTTGATGACCTGAATTAATTCCTCACCCACCTGTCACCCTCACTACATTTTAGAACAATAATGAGGCATCTAAGCACATTGCCTGAAAAACATTTATTGTAGGTTTGCAAAGAAGAGAGACTTTCAAGCTGATCCAAACAAGCAGCAAAAGATTCCTGCTGTGATGAGAAGTCATTTGGCCAACTTACCATCTCTTATTTGTGTTTCATTTTCACTTTTTGAAAGACACTGCCAAACAATATCTTCCCACCAGTGCATGTGTGCTTGACTTTCCCCCAGAACACAGGGAGATTGAGCTTCAGCCATGATACAATATGGGCAAGAGTGAATTGGCAAAACTGTTTCAAGGCTCAGCACGATTATCTTTGCCATTAATTTCAAAATGAGCCTATTATTGGTTTTGTATTACTGTTGAGAAACAGCTTCACCCCTACAACTTCCTTTGACAAAGTGTATAGATGCCACACACAGCTTTTTAGAATACTTTGAGTGCAGTCTGGACAGCAAAGATTTAGCCATTATCCTCTACACTTTCAATTCACTCTTAGTCGATTATATTTGAGGTACAATAAGTAAAATACTTATTGATCATACTGTTCACGTTGAGGGTGGTGATACAAAATGCCACAGCCCAAAAACAACTTGAAGTGGCAACTCCCAACAGATGTTAGGCCCACCATAATCTCCTAGGCGAGATTTAATGCTGCAGACATAGCTATTAAACACTGGATCATCAACAATGGACTGATGGACTAATGAATGATATTTTCTGTCTGCAATAGTGGAGAGTTTTAGAAGGCCACTAGAAAGCCTGAGAAATGGGTGGATTCATTTCTCACCCAGTTTCATTGCAAATTATGATGACCTATGCCTCATTGCCAAATTGGTAGTAAATTATCAGCAGCATGGGAATAGGGTCCTTCCCTGGTCATTTTGAAGTAAATGGCAAAGAGCATCACACTGGGTTATGAAATGGTTCTGTCAATTCTGTCTTGTCCGTGTTGTGTCATCACTGAAGGGAGACATGTTGTGTCTCCCTGTATTTTCTCAGAAAATCAAGCATGCTTGCACCAGTGGGTTGACATTATTTGGCAATGTCATTCAAAACGTGAGAATAAAACACAGGCAAGAAGCCCAGCCCACTTTCTGGGGTCAGGGTAATGAAACTATTTCAGGAAGCTGCTAGAATCATTCATCCACTTGATGGGGGGGCGGGGAGGGGTGCGTAAGTGGTATGCTGACTGGAGACAAAACAATTACTAAACAGCTGAAATATTTAATACAAACTAGCAAAGGGTAATAAACATTGAATTTCCCCATTGTGTCCCAAAACAATATTAGATGCCAAGAATATGCATTTGGGTCAGTGTTGCAAAGCATAATTGTTGAAAATTATATTGTAAAGCACCATATTTTTACAGTGATGTATTATGCCATATTTATAATGTGGAGGAGCCAGTATTCGACTGGGGGGGACAAAGTGTTGTGTAATTTTTAACTTATTCCATATTTTGATTTGTAATATGTTCTGTTGTCACTTTTATTAGACAATGCTGGAGATAATAGGAGAAAGTGAGGACTGCAAATGATGGAGATCAGAGTCGAAATGTGTGATGTTGGAAAAGCACAGCCAGTCAGGCAGCATCCGAGGAGCAGGAGAGTCAATGTTTCAAGCATGAGGAAAGAGCTTGTGCTCGACAAATTGACTCTCCAGCTGCTCGGATGCTGCCTGACATGGCTGTGCTTTTCCAGCGCCACACTTTTCGAATCCTGAATATGATAGGTAGGATGGTTGGAAGGAATCAGTTAAAAAAGTTTTCTCTACTCAGTCAGTTCAATGAATGTGTGATCAAAAGTGTTCCAGAACTATATCTTGAGACAAAATCTATGTGTTTGTCTCAGGGAGCAACAAGTTTGTTCCTGCCAATGTGAGTATCAATCTGAGTATTAAATCCAGCACTCCTGCCAAGCAATCAAATATTGTTTTTCAGATGCACAATTAATGTTACCTGTGATTCACTATAGCACCATGGAATTTGAGACAATGATGAGGCAAAACAGACCTGAACAATTATTTTTAAATTGCCTGCACCCTCAAAATCTAAAGCCCAGACCTCTCCACTGGTTTGGGACATCTCATTCACACCCACTCTCCTCTAAACCAATGACTTCAAGATCATGCCATTCACCACATTGTCACCCGAAGGCTACCTGTCGACCTGTTCCCCAGTTATTGAGTTACCAAGACCTCTCACAATCTTGCTGCAGTCCACGTGTAGCTATATGTAACATTCAATTTTAAATGTACAAAAGTTATAAAGTGGGGTTCTTTTTCCAATGGGAACAAATATTTATAAACGTTAATGGAGAAACAAGTCACTTATGATGGATATTCATCCAACATTGCAGATCCACTAGGGTATTGTTGTAAAGCTTCGCTCCTGTTAACCTCTTGTGACAACGTACTGCAGATTACCTTGCCTCCCAGACACAATGGGGATCTTCCTCTCCTCATGGTGTCTGAAGCTTAGGGATTTCACCCAGATGATCCATCTTGGTCTCATGCATCTCCACGGCCACATCCCAGCGCGACAGCCACCACCAGTGACTTTGGCTTTGCTATTTTATTGCAGCCCTAGTTTCAGCAACTCTTGGCTTTCTGCCTGAACTCCTTACTGCTGCCCTGCTTTCCTCTCTCCCTCTCTGCATGAGGCTTCTCCATATCAGGGGTCCTGCCACTCAGCTTGCTGCAATTTCCCACCTGCCCTTATCACTAATTCTGGACTTCTGCTCCCCCCTGTTTTATGTTGCTTCATGACATCCAGACCCTCAGCTTTGCCACATACACTGCTCCTTGCTGGCTCAGGTCCAAAGAGATGACCAGGTCCTCTGCTATATGCTCTCTCCCAGCTGTCAGATTCCCTGCTACATACACCTTGACAAGGGATTCAATCAAGTTGGAACATAATAGTAAAGATGAGACCAGAAAATACTTCAAGTTTTGTGTTAACATTTTTCTCTGTCCATTTGCCAAGCCTGCAGTGTTTGCAGCAATTTCTGTTTTTATGTTTCTGTCTTAGGGGCAGCATGGTGGCTCAGTTGTTAGCTCTGCTGCCTCACAGCACCAGGATCCCAGATTCAATTCCAGCCTTGGGTAACTGTCGGTGTGGATTGTCTGCGTGGGTTTCCACCCACAGTCCAAAGATGTGCAGGTCAAGTGAATTGGCCATGCTAAATTGCCCATAGCGTTAGGTGCATGGGTTGGTTGGGCTGAAGGGCCTGTTTCCACACTGTAGGGCATCTAATCTTATTTCCAACTCCTGCAGTATTTTTCTTTTCCAGAACATATTACTTGATGTAATGTAGTTTCCTGTATGCCACCCATGCAATATACCTCACAAAGACTTAGGTTTTTATTGAGACAGATATCTGGAAGTTTATTATCATGTAATTATGTACAGTACTACAACCTCTCTGATTTGTAGCCTGGTTTTGTATATTACATTTGTATTATACAGTTGTCTGACTATCTGACTGACTGCTGTTGGCTTAACTAACTGATTGTGCAGACACTAAGATGGATGCCTATTGTACACAGATGATGTCTAGTTGTTTTAAAGTGACTTTCTGACACTTAGGCCATCATGTCATACTACTAAGAGCCTCATGGCACTCACATTTTTAATGGATTTTATGGATCAAAGTGCTGAAACACACACAGTGCCAGGAAATGCATCAAAAGGACGTGGAATGAGAATGCTGGAACAACAGAGAAGGTAAAGAGAGTGTTCCAACATAAAGGAAACTTGGATGACTCAAGGCTTGCGAGATGTTAGTTGGCAAGGTGGGTTGTATGTCAGTGCACTTGACATCCAGAAGTAAGGCATTGCCTCAATACTGCAAGGCATCCAAAATAGATAGGGAGCTTTATCCATCTCTTTTCACCAGACTAATTTGGCCAGGATGAGTTGTCAATGACACTGCCAATTCAGTCTATTGTTAATCTGCTCACTGCACTGTTCAACATATATCAAGCCAACACTACACAGCTCCAGGAGATCATACTCCAGAGATCTATCTCTGCTTATGAAAGGCAATCTGTACGAATTGTCAGGACACTCAGCTTTCACTGTGGTCGAATGGACTGTTTCAAAATTACCGTGCCTCTGTTGAGCATTCTCCAAGTTAACTCAACATTTACAGTTCCCAGCCAGTGTGTGGTAAACGATAAATAAAGAGTCTACATAGTTTAAACAAAAATCTTTATGATTACTTCAATAAAACTTCTCTGACTGTTTCATTTTAAATGCAGTGATAATGTAATGAACATATCTATTCATTTTATAGAACCTGTAACAATATGTAAAGAATTTGAGCAAAGGAGCCGGGGTCCGGGATAGTACAGAATTTATCACAGGGTGCCGTATTTCACTGTGCATGTAGATCACCATAACTGAGATGTATTTAATAGTGGTACTTGTACTGAGGTAGAGTGAAAAGTGTATAATTTTGCCATGGCATCTGGATTACAGGATAATTTACCGAATAAATCGAATGTATGGTAAAGTACTGAATAAATTAATATTAAACTGATATGACTAAAAAGGTTAATCTTTCCCTCTCCATAGGCTTCACCCTCTGTCCTCCTCCAGTCTCTGCTGCCTGACATCCCCGTGGTCCTGGCAATGTGCTCCTCTCCCGCCGGCTCTGCCGGTTCCCTGTCCGCCCTGTCTGAGCTGGAGACCATCAACTGATGGCTCAGACTCAACCAACATTTATTCAGGCACGCAAAGGTCTGCAAACAAACCGATTCAGTAAGTTTAGGACATAGGGAGAATGGTGGGAGTAAAATGATCGACTGTTTGAATTATTTTAAAATATAACTCTGAATTGCTGAAAAAGAAGGGGCACTTTGGAATCGAGAAAGGGACAGAAGGTGTGCCAAAATCTAAGACTTTAGTTTTAAATTTGTATTGATTGCAAACATCTGTTTAATAACAGCAAGATTTTTTTTTCTGAGGAAAGTAAGATTTAACCTTGTAGTGAAAAGGTAATATATGTAAATAAGATAGTCTACATCATCAGGGATATGATGTAAAATCACGGTTAGAAGGAAAAAAATCAATAAAACTTGAGTGACACATACTGAATGTTCTGTATACCTCATAATAGAATTCCAGTACCTTAATTTCCAAGTACAGTATTATTTGTTTTATATATACTGTAGTAGCACACGACATTGAAACCAGATACTAGAGGAACAGTTTAGTACTCTTCAATATGAAACATGTAGTGCTGATAAAATAATCGAGATCTATAACCCAGAAAAAGGACCTTCAGCCCATTGTGTATGTACTGATTGTACCAGATGATATTCTAGTTGGGCAAAATATTAATGAGAAAAGGACTCAGTATGATGAAGTACTGATGTGGAGGAGCCAGTGTTGCTCTAGGGTGGAGAAAGTTAAAAATTGATTACCTGATGAAGGAGCGGCGCTCCGAAAGCTAGTGCTTCCAAATAAACCCGTTGGACTATAACCTCGTATGGTGTGATTTTTAACTATAATAAAGTAGTTAAATGATACAAAATTATGAGGGGCATGGATAGGATAAATAGACAAAGTCTTTTTCCTGGGGTCAGGGAGTCCAGAACTAGACAGCATAGGTTTAGGGTGAGAGGGGAAAGATATAAAAGAGACCTAAGGGGCAACGTTTTCACGCAGAGGGTGGTACGTGTATGGAATGAGCTGCCAGAGGATGTGGTGGAGGCTGGTACAATTGCAACATTTAAGAGGCATTTGGATGGGTATATGAAAAGGAAGGGTTTGGAGGGATATGGGTCGGGTGCTGGCAGGTGGGACTAGATTGGGATGGGATATCTGGTCGGCATGGCCGGGTTAGACTGAAGGGTCTGCTTCCATGCTGTACATCTCTATGACATACAAAACAAATTCACATCAGACATTTGAGCAGAATAAGGCCATTCAGCCTATCAAATCCACTCTACTAGTCAATACAATCATCATTGACCCTGTAACGTAATGCCATGCTCCCATTCTCTTCTCAAGCTCTTCAACACCTGTAGCCTCTAGAATTCTATCTATTTCTTTCTTGCAATTGGCAAAGTTTATTAGGTGCACAGAGCAACTAGGAATGATTAATGACTTGTATTGGCAGACACAAAATTGTGAATGCAGTAAGTTAGAAAAAAGACTAATCTGGAGATCAAATCATTGTGGAATGCATTAATGAGACGTTTTAGATTTTCTTCATGGGCTGACTTGATATGGCCAAATGCCATGCATTTAACCAGGCATGCAGAGGTCAGCAAATCAAATGATTCAGTAATTGGAGGGCGAAGGGAGACTACTGGGAGAAAAATAATTGACTGTTGACTGCCATTAGCTGACTGTTTGCAGTGTTCTGGAGAGAATGCACAGAAACCAGAAGGATGCAGTATAGCCACCATGACTCTATGTTTTTCGGTGTGACTGAAAAGTGCTGCATTTCATTTCAAGAGTTTCCTTTCGGAAAAGGAAGAGTCCTGCTAAAACAATAAGCATCCAGCTTTTTTCATTCATTCATGGGATGTAGGCTTTTCTGGAATTGCCCATCCCTAATTGCTCTTCAGAGCGTGGTGGTGAGCTGGGAGTTGGCACAGTGGGTAGCACTGTTGCCTCACAACACCAGGGAGCCAGGTTCAGTTCCAGCCACAGGTGACTGTCGGTGTGCATTTTGCACATTCTCCCCATGTCTCTGTGGGTTTCCCTCCGGATGCTCCAGTTTCCTTTCTCAGTCCAAAGATGTGCAGGTTTAGTGGATTAGCCATGCTAAATTGACCATGGTGTACAGGCAAGGTGGATTAGCCATGGGAAATGCAGAGTTAGAGATTGAGTGGGTGAGATGCTCTTTGAAGGGTTGGTATGGACTCGATGTTTCCACACTGTAGGGATGGTATTCTATGATTCTTGAACCGCTGCAGTCTGCTTGATGTCAGAATTCCACAGGGAGAAAGTGAGGACTGCAGACGCTGGAGATCAGAGTCAAAAAGTGTGGTGCTGGAAAAGCACAGCTGGTCAGGCAGCATCCGAGGAGCAAGAATGAAGAGCTTATGCTCGAAATCCAACTCTCCTGCTGCAACAATATCATAGTTCTATATGTGAATCCATGGTCTAAGTTCATCAGAGAGTGGCAAGTGAGGAAATTGCTCAAGCCTTGACAAAGATCTTTATATCCTCTTTAGCCACATACAAGGTCCCAGAATAACCAATATTGTTTCTTTGTTTAATAACAGCAATGTAGATAGTAGACAATAGACAATAGGTGCAGAAGTAGGCCATTCTGCCCTTCGAGCCAGCACCACCATTCATTATGATCATGGCTGATCATCCTCAATCAGTATCCTGTTCCTGCCTTATCCCCATAACCCTTGATTCCACTATCCTTAAGAGCTCTATCCAACTCTTTCTTGAAAGTATCCAGAGGCTTGGCCTCCACTGCCTTCTGGAGCAGAGCATTCCATACGTCCACCACTCTCTGGGTGAAGATGTTTCTCCTCAACTCTGTTCTAAGTGGCCTACCCCTTATTTTTAAACTGTGTCCTCTGGTTCGGGACTCACCCATCAGCGGAAACATGCTTCCTGCCTCCAGAGTGTCCAAACCTTTAATAATCTTATACGTCTCAATCAGATTCCCTCTCAGCCTTCTAAACTCAAGGGTATACAAGCCCAGTCGCTCCAATCTTTCAGCGTAAGATAGTCCTGCCATTCCGGGAATTGACCTTGTGAACCTACGCTGCATTCCCTCAATAGCCAGAATGTCTTTCATCAAATTTGGAGACCAGAATTGCGCACAATATTCCAGGTGCGGTCTCAC
Source organism: Chiloscyllium plagiosum (assembly GCF_004010195.1). Taxonomy (NCBI): domain Eukaryota; kingdom Metazoa; phylum Chordata; class Chondrichthyes; order Orectolobiformes; family Hemiscylliidae; genus Chiloscyllium; species Chiloscyllium plagiosum. Next base: position 18,638,033 of record NC_057738.1, read on the forward strand.
TAGTGCCCTGTACAGCTGCAGAAGGACCTCTTTGCTTCTATACTCAATTCCACTTGTTATGAAGGCCAGCATGCTATTAGGTTTCTTCACTGCCTGCTGTACCTGCATGCTTGCTTTTATTGACTGATGTACAAGAACACCTAGTTCTCGTTGTACTGTCCCTTTACCTAACTTGACTCCATTTAGGTAGTAATCTGCCTTCCTGTTCTTGCCACCAAAGTGGTTAACCACACATTTATCCACATTAAACTGCATCTGCCATGCATCCGTCCACTCACCTAACCTGTCCAGGTCACCTTGTATCCTCCTAACATCCTCCTCACATTTCACCCTGCCACCCAGCTTTGTATCATCAGCAAATATGCTAATATTACTTTTAATACCTTCATCTATATCATTAATGTACATTGTAAAAAGCTGCGGTACCAGCACTGATCCCTGTGGCACACCACTGGTCACTGCCTGCCATTCCGAAAGGGAGCCGTTTATCACTATTCTTTGTTTCCTGTCAGCCAACCAATTTTCAATCCATGTCAGTATTTTGCCTCTAATACTATTTGCATAATCTTGCTGACTAACATTCTATGTGGGATTTTATCAAAGGCTTTCTGAAAGTCCAGGTATACTACATCCACTGGATCTCCCTTGTCCATCTTCAGAGTTACAGAGGAACTTATAGGCCAGTGGGCCTTAGGCCAGTGGTAGAGAAATTATTGCAGAAGATTCTTAGGGACAGGATGTATTCGCATTTGGAAAATAATGGAATTATTGGGGATAGTCAACATGGCTTTGTATTGGGGAGGTCTTGTTTCAGATTTGATTTACATTTTTGAGGAACTGATGAGAATGTTTGAGAGTGGGGCATTGGATGTTGTCAACAAGAACTTCGCTAAAGCATTTGACAGGGGCCTCAAGGCTGGTCGAGGATATTAAGTCACATGGGATCCGCATTGAGTTGATTACAAAATTGGCTTGGTCATAGAAGACAGATGGTAGTTATGGAGGGGTGTTTTTCTGACCGACAGATCTGTGACCAGTGGTGTTCCACAAGGATCAGTGCTGGGAACTTTGTTGTTTGTAATTTATTTAGACAATTTGAATTGAAAATATCTATAGCCTAATTGGTAAGTTTTCAGACAACATGAAAATTTGCGGAGCTGTGGATAGTGAGGAAAGTCATCAAAAGAAACAACAGGATATAAATCAGTTGTAAAGTTGGGCAGAGAAAGGCAGATGGAGTTTAACCTGGATGAATGTTTAGAGGTCAAATGCAAGAGAAAGGTATACAGTAAATGGCAGGACCTTGAGGAGGATTGCTGTGCAGAGGGATCTTGGGGTGTGAGTTCATAGTTTGGACAAGTGGATAAGGTGGCGAAGAAGGCATATGGCATGCTTACTTTCAATGGTTGGGGCATTGAGTATAAAAGTTGGCAAATCATGTTGCAGCAAAACTTTAGTGAGGCCATATTTGGAGTCCTGTGTGCAGCTGTGGTCACCACATTACAGAAAGGGTATGGAGACTTTGGAGAGGCTACAGAAGAGGTTTACCAAGAAGTTGCCTGGGTTGGAATGTATTAGCTATGAGAAGAGATTGGATGGTTTTCACTAGAGCATCAGAAGCTGAGGGACGACCTGATAGAAGTATATAAAATTGAGAGGCATGGATAGGGTGGATTGTCTTTTTCCCAGTTTGGAAATGTCAAATATTAGGAGGCATTGGTTTAAAGTGAGTGGGGGAAAGTTTAAAGAAAATGTGCAAGGCAAGTTTTTTTTGAGTAGATGATGGTAGGTTTTGGGATGTGCCACCATGGGAGGTGTCAGAAGCAGATATGATAGCAATGTTGAAGAGCCATTAGGATAGACACATGAACAAGCAGGGAAGAAAGGGATATGGATAATGTACGCAAAAGGGATTAATTTTAGAAAGGCACCATTGTCAGCGCAGACATAGTGGGCCAAAGAGTCTGGTCCTCTGCTATGCTCTTCTATATTCAGAAAACTGACACCTCCAAGAATGCCGCTCTCTTTTACTATACCAGACTGCCAGCATGGATATTCATGTACAAGTGGATATCGTGGTCTTTGATTCTATAAATTTTTAAATCGGAGGATAAATTGCTACCACTGATTGAGTATAGGAGTTGAGATGTCATGATGCGGCTATACAGGAGATTGGTGAGGCCACTTTTGGAATACTACCTACAGTTAGATTAGATTAGATTAGATTACTTTACAGTGTGGAAACAGGCCCTTCGGCCCAACAAGTCCACACCGACCCGCCGAAGCGCAACCCACCCATAACCCTACATTTACCCCTTACCTAACACTACAGGCAATTTAGCATGGCCAATTCACCTGACCTGCACATCTTTGGACTGTGGGAGGAAACCGGAGCACCCGGAGGAAACCCACGCAGACACGGGGAGAATGTGCAAACTCCACACAGTCAGTCGCCTGAGACGGGAATTGAACCCAGGTCTCTGGCGCTGTGAGGCAGCAGTTCCAGTTGCTCTTCTATAGGAAGGATATCATTTAATTGGAGAGGGTGCAGAAAAGATTTACCAGGACTGGAGTTTTAAGTTATAAAGAGAGGCTGGATAGTTGGGATTTATTTCCTCAGAGCACAGGAGGTCGAGGGGTGACTTTACAGAAGTTTTTTATATCATGAGGGGCAAATTTAGGGTGAATTGCAAATGTCTTTTCCCCAGGGTGAGGAAGTCCAAACCTAGAGGACATAGGTTTAAGATAAGAGGGGAAAGATTTAAAAGGGACCTGAGGGACAACTTTTTCACACAGGGGGTGGCTTGTATGTGGAATGAACCTTCGGAGAATGTGATGGATGCAGGTACAGTTACAACATTTAAAAGATTTTTGGACATGTACTTGAACAGGAATAGTTTAGAGGGATATGGGCCAAATACAGGCAAATGGGGCTAGTTTCATTTGGGAAACCAGGTTCAGCATGGATGAATTGGACCAAAGTTCATTTACGCAAAATTGGCAATTAGAGTTGGACTGGCGAAACCCTTTCTGCTTAGGAGCTTAGCTCAAGGAGTTGCCAGATTTCATACATGGCAGGAAGTTGCTGAAATGGTAGAAAGCTGCGACTGTCCTCTGAAAATGATCTCTGAATGGGTCCTCATTGGCTTTTCACTTCTGTGGATTTTATTCTAAGCAATAAAGTCATACAGCCATCCAATCAATCCACACTGACTATATTCCCAAACTAAACTAGTCTCACTTGCCTGCAAGTCCCTCTAATCCTTTTCTATTCATGAACTTAGGAGAAAGTGAGGACTGCAGATCTGGAGATCAGAGCTGGAAAATGTGTTGCTGGCAATGCACAGCAGGTCAGGCAGCATTCAAGGAGCAGGAGAATCGATGTTTCGTACATAAGCCCTTCTTCAGGAATGAGGAAGGTGTGCCAAGCAGGCTAAGATAAAAGGTAGGGAGGAGGGACTTGGGGGAGGGGCGTTGGGAATGCGATAGGTGGAAGGAGGTTAAGGTAAGGGTGATAGGCCGGAGATAAGGTGGGGGCGGAGAGGTCGGGAAGAAGATTGCAGGTCAAGAAGGCGGTGCTGAGTCCGAGGGTTGGGACTGGATAAGGTGGGGGGGAGGGGAAATGAGGAAGCTGGA
>NC_057738.1:18642283-18677972 GCF_004010195.1 Chiloscyllium plagiosum
TTGTTCAGTTTTGGAATTGGTCCTCCTGGGAGCAGATGTGGCGGAGGCGAAGGAATTGGGAATATGGGATGGCATTTTTACAGGGGGCAGGGTGGGAGGAGGTGTAATCTAGGTAGCTGTGGGAGTCGGTCGGTTTATAGTAAATGTCCATGTTGAATCGGTCACCTGAGATAGAAATGGAGAGGTCTAGGAAGGGGAGGGAGGAGTCTGAGATGGTCCAGGTAAATTTGAGGTCGGGGTGGAGGTGTTAGTAAAGTGGATGAAATGTTCAACCTCCTTGTGGGAGCGCGGGGTCGCGCCGATACAGTCATCGATGTAGCGGAGGAAAAGGTGGTGCCAGTGTAGCTGCGGAAGATGGACTGTTCCACATATCCGACGAAGAGACAGGCATAGCTGGGGCCCATGTGGGTGCCCATCGCTATTCCTTTGGTTTGGAGGAAGTGGGAGGATTGGAAAGAGAAGTTGTTCAGAGTGAGGACCAGTTCAGTCAGTCGAAGGAGGGTGTCAGTGGAAGGGTACTGGTTGGGTCGGCGGGAAAGGAAGAAGCGGAGGGCTTTGAGGCCTTCGTGATGGGGGATGGAGGTGTATAGGGACTTGATGTCCATGGTGAAGATCAGGCGTTTGGGGCCGGGGAAATGAAAATCATGGAGAAGGTGGAGGGCGTGGGTGTTGTCCTGAACGTAGATGGGGAGTTCTTGGACTAAGGGGGACAGGACCGTGTCAAGGTATGCAGAGATGAGTTTGGTGGGGCTCGAGCAGGCTGAGACAATGGGTTGGCCGGGGCAGTTGGGTTTGTGGATTTTGGGCAGGAGGTAGAAACAGGCGGTGCGGGGTTGTGGGACTATGAGGTTGGAGGTGGTGGATGGGAGATCCCCTGAGGTGATGAGGTTATGGATGGTCTGGCAGATGATGGTTTGGTGGTGGGAGGTGGGGTCATGATCAATGGGGCAGTAGGAGGAGGTGTCCGCAAGCTGGGGTTTAACCTCAGCAATGTAAAGATCGGTGCGCCAAACTACCACCATGCCTCCCTTGTCTGCTGGTTTGATAGTGAGGTTGGGGTTGGAGCAGAGGGAGTGGGCTGCGCATTGCGAGGGTGAGAGATTGGAGTGGGTAAGATGGGTGGACAGGTTGAGGCGGTTAATGTCACGGTGGCAATTGGCTATGAAGAGATCAAGGGCGGGTAAGAGGTCAGCACGGGGTGTCCACGTGATGGGGTGTGTTGGAGGTGGGAGAAGGGGTCGTCAGAGGGTGGGTGGGAGTCCTGGTTAAGAAGTAGGCATGGAGGCGAAGGCGGCGGAAGAATTGTTTGACGTCTCGCCACGTGTTGAACTCGTTAATTCGGGATGAAGGTGAGGCCTCTGCTGAGGACTGATCTTTCAACCTCAGAGAGGGGGAGGTCTGGAGGGATCGTGAAAATATGGCAGGGCTGGGAGCTAGGACCTGGTGTGGGGCTGGAGCTGGGACTTATCCAAATGTCTTGTAAATGTTGTAACTATACTTGTATTTTTCACTTCCTCTGGCCATTCATTCCACACACAAACCACTCTCTGTGTAAGAAGGTTGCCCTTAATGTCCATTTTAAATCCTTCTCCTCTCATCTTAAAAATATGTCCCCTAGTTTTGAACTCCCCATCCTAGGGAAAAGACCATTTGCCTTATCAATGCCTCTCATGATTTTATAAATCTCAATAAGGTTACCCTTCAACCTCCTATGCTCCAGTGAAAAAAGATCCAGTCTTTCCAACCTATTTTTAAATCTCAAACATTCCATTCCCATCACATTCTGGGGAATTTCCCCAGGAAAAGGAAAAACATCAAGGAGCTGGACTGAGAGCTTGCCTCATTCTTCAGGATCCCCATCTCCGAGCACATCTCCAGAGCTTCAGAAAAATGCAACTTTGTTACTCTCCATTGCCATGTCTCTGGAACAAGGAGAAATCCTAATGACAGAACAATAGGATCTGTACTAAAAAGGTTAGAAGTGGCTTGACTAAGGCACTATGGGGTCTCACTGTGGGGTTTATAATAGACTAGTTACACAATATTCCACCAACTTTCCATTCATCTTGTCTTTTCGCCACCTCACATTGACTTAGACCTCGTAAAACATAAACAATGAACATCCCTGAATTTTTATTAGCTTTTCCCTTCACAAGTTCTGTCTACTTGTGTACTACAGGATCCTCTTATTGTAAATTCCAAAATGCAGAATTTTCTGTCATCTTTAGTTCGGGATTACAGAGAATTACTTGTCACTGCTCAGCCTAAATCAAGCTCTGCTCGTCTGATATGGACACATTTTGCATCATCCATAAATCTAAATAACTTGGACTTAATGGGCAATTCTACATCACTTATAAATAAGGAAAAAATGAGAGGTATACTGGAAGGAACCCTTAGGATATTTCTCTCTGTTATAATCTAGTTTCACCACCAATTTCTTTTTGTTCCTTTAAACCAGCTACAAATTTGCATTCATTACACTTGACATGCTAATAGTTTTGGAGGAAGATTTTGTGTGCAAGTACACTTTAGTTTCACAAAATTCCTGTCATAAAGTGATAAAGCTTCCCCTTTTTACAAAGTGGGCTATTGCCTTTTCAACATTGATGAGGCAACATTTCCTCAAGTCATATTGGCTGGCAGTCATTAAATTATTTTCACTGCATATTCTTTCACTTGTTACTGAGCACTGATTAAATAAATTTCGCTTAAAGGTATGGGCAGTGAGATTGAAGGTTTCTTGATCTGTTTAAGTAAATTTTATACATGTATTATCTGCAAGGAAATATCCAATTGCAATTTTTTCAAAGCATCCATTCAGCATTTGATAATTTCATTATGTAATGCAATGCAAATTAACTATCGTTAAGTGATGTTTTCTACCTGAATGAAATATGCTGAACATGATTCCTATCCACTCACAGCTGCAATCCTACATTATAATAGTGACTGTTAAGAAAAATAATACTTCTGTATGTTGCAAAAGACTCTGTGATGTCCTGAGGTCTGAAAGAAATGGTAATTAAATACAAGTTCTTTCTTCAGTAAATCCCATAGAGACGTCAGATGGTATCTTCAACAAAGTCAATCCAGTTTCAAAGTGAACCAAATTTCTGGGTTAAAGCTTGCCGATTTGGTGGTTGCATAATAGCAGGGCCACTTTTGAGTCTGAAATTGGACCCCGCAATGAGGATGCTTTGTGGCTATTCGCATTTGACAGCCTGCCTCCCAGCTTCCTGACGAATAAGGGAAAGCATCCATATTGTCAACGGGAGGTTGTCTGTTTTCAAAAACTATTGCATAAGTTACAGAGGCTCACGAGATTTTTCAGATTTCAGCACTTATTGAATGGAGAGAAGAAATGGGAAGGCTATAAATTGGATTTCTCTCTTATCTTGAAGTCCTGAGAATCTGCAAAGAGCTGAGCTCTTAGTCGGGAAAAGGAGGACAACTCTCCGATCAAACATAGAATGTGGATCAGGTGAAGAAGTATAATTCCTCCAACCTACAAACAGTGAGTCTAGAGAAACTAGGATCCCTTGAGCACGTGCAGGATATGAATTTTACAATTTCTGACTTGCCTGAATCCTCATGCTACACATGTTACAATTCCATTGTCTCTGTCCAGGCATCCCCTTCTGAACAGACAGTACTCTCAAAAAAAACCTCCCAACGATGCTGCAAATCAGAAACAATAACAGAAACTGCTGGCAAAACGTAGCAAGTCTGTGGAGAGAAAGCAGAATTAATGTTTCTAGTCCAGCAATCCTTCTTCAAAACTGATTGTAGCTGGGAAAATATTGGCATATATGCTGAAGATTGGTGGTGGGGGGGGCAGGGGGAGGCGCAGAAGTAAATGATAGGTGAGATGGAACCCATGCGAGAGAAAGAAACAATTGGGCAAACAAAGGAAGTGGTCAGCTGGAGAGAATTAATAGTGGCTAATGGGGACTGTTAGTGGGTGACAATGGGCTGAACCACTTTGCAGAACACCTACATTTTGTCCACAAAATTGACCCTGAGCTTTCCGTTGCTTGCCACTTCAACACTCCACCACATTCAGTGGTCAACATCAGTGTCCTGGGCTTGCTGCAGTCCTCCAGTGAAGTTCAGTGCAAACTGGAATAACAGCATCTCATTTTCTACTTGGGGACCCTGCAGCCTTCAGGACTCAATGTCAAATTCAATCATTTTCAGGCTTGAGCACCTTGTCCCATATCCATCCCCAACCCCATACACCACACCTTGTCATCACACTGGCTGTTACAATAAGCAACCCATTGTTGGTTATCATTTACTCCTCTTCCCTGCCCCCACCCCATCTTCAGCATATAAACCAACCATTTCCGAGCTACAATCAATTCTGTAGAAGGGTCACTGGACCCAAAACATTAACTCTGCTTTCTTTCCACAGACACTACCGGACCTGCTGAGTTTTTTTCAGCAATTTCTGATTTTTGTTTCAGACAACACTCACAATTGCCCTTGGCCTGTCACTCAATGAAATCTGTCCTTGAAGTCTCCTCTGAAGTACTGGAGAAGTGAAGTGTCGTCCAAGCAGTTGACGATCACTTGTCAAGCATGAGCATTCTCTGAGAAGAAGTGCTTTGATCAATAATGTCTCAGTGGCCATTGCTGAAGCTCCTCACTGTAACCAATCAAATGCTTCACAAATAATCAATTTAATTGAAGAAGGCATTTTCATTGTACACTCACTTTATTGATCCTGGTTAGTTAGCGACTCTCAGGAAACATGTTCCACAGCTGAGAAATTTAGAAGTTAAAAATAAAGATAAAATAGGTGATGATTCCCTCTTTAACAACCTCAACAATTTCTCATTAACTTACTCAACAGATACAAGATGGTCCCCTGCTTCCACAGTTCTCCGGGGTAGCAAATTCTAAAGATTCCCTATCCTCTGAGAGAAGACTTTGCTCCTCATCTCAATCTTGAAAGGCTTGCCCCTTATCCTGAAACTATATGCCTTGGTTGCAGCCGAAGGAAACATCCTATTAATATCCATTGTATTGTGCTCTGTAAAAATTAATAGATTTCAATGAAATTAACTTGAATTCTTTAAAGCTCTAGTGAATACACATCAAATTTCCTCAATCTCACCTCAAGATCATCCCACTCCAGCCCAGGGATTATTCTGGGGAACAAGTAATGAACACCATCCATGACAAATATACCTTTCCTTAGAGGAGGAGACCTAAACTGTATAGAATACTCCAGGTGAGGTCTCACCACTATAACTACAACAAGGCACCATTACATCTGTATTTAAATCATTTTGAGATAAATGCCAATATATTGGTTGCCTTGCTGTACATGCATGTTAGGTTTTTCTGTAAATTATAGACAGGGACACCCAGATTTCTTTAGACATCTGAACTTCCCAACTTTTTGAGAAATATTCAGTATGTTTATTTCCAACCAATGTGGATAATTTAACCCTTATTCACATTATGTTCCATCTATCACATTCTGACCCTTAGCATGTCCAAGTCATGGAATCATAGAGTCCCTAGATTGCGGAAGCAGGCCACTTGGTCCATCGAGTCCACACCGACCCTCCATGAGTATCCCACCCAGACCCACTTCCCTCCCATACACTCCTCCTGAAACCTTGCATTCTCCATGGCCAATCTACCTGACCTGCACATCTTTGGACTGTGGGAGGATACTGGAGCATCTGGAGGAGACCCACACAGAGACGGGGAGAATGTGCAAAGTTCACACAGACAGTCGCCTGAAACTGGAATTGAACACAGGTCCCTGGTCCTGTGAGACAGCAGTGCTAACCACAGAGCCACAGTGCTGCCCCTTTTCTGTAAGAAGGCCATTCAGCCTAGAGTGTCCACACCGACCCTCCATAGAACATCACACCACAACCCACCCCCCGTATCCATCCCTGTAACCCTGTATTTACCATGATCAATCCACCTAGCCAGCATATCCCTAGACACTATGGGTAATTTAGCATGGCCAATCCACCTAACCTGCACATCTTTGGACTGTGGGTGGAAACCAGAGCACCCGGAGGAAACTTGTGCAGATGCACAGAAAACGTTCAATCTCCACAGACAGTCACACGAGGGTGGAATCGAACCTGGGACCTGAACCAAGTGGCTGTGGCAAGACTTTTGACAGAATCACACAAGAAACATCTCACAAAATCATGATGCAGCTCACTGCATTTTTCTTAATGCATTTGTGAGGTTCAAAGATGTGTCAGTCACTCGTCCACCTGTATGCACTCGTTCTGCCCAGTTTCAGGCTCTTTCTCCTGTGAGGCAGCAGTGCTCACTTTTCCACTTTTCCACTTTCCCATTGTACCACTATATCACTGCCCTTTTAAAATCTTCTTAAAGTCCTCTTAAAACCTCCTTGCATCCTCCTCATAACTTATCCTCCCCATCCTGTTTGGTGTTATCAGCAAATTTGTGCCCACATCAAGTCATTTATGTCAGTTGTGCTCAGTTGTGGACCTAATGTTGACTCTTGCAGTGATCCATTAGTTACAGCTTGTCATCCTGGGTGCGATCCATTTGTTTACACTCTGCTTTCTGCCTATGCACCCATTATCGATCCAAACCGGCGTACTTTTCCAAATTCCATGCTCTGAAATTTAATTACTAACCTCCCATGTGGGGCCTTATTGAAAGCCTTCTGAAATTCAAATGCCTTTAACTGTGCAACTTCCAACAGACTATCAAGAATGCAAAGGAATCAAATCTTATCACACCTAAAAGGAAAAAATACATGAAAATCTCAGTCTTCTCTGGGCCTGAACCAAGTGGGCTATGGCGAGATTTGAGAGAGAATCACACAAGTAGAATCTCATAAAATCGTGATGCAACTCACTGCATTTGTGAGTTTCAAGATGCATCAGTCACTCTTTGCCTGCATGGTATAGTTCTGCCCAGTTACAGGCTCTTTTATCCTGGAGTAAGGGAAGGGGGAAGAGATGAGAGAGGTGTTATTGTTGGCACAAATAGTTGCAAGGCAGTGAGGTCTACTGAGGGAGTGATGAGCAGAAGCAAAGGCTATGCAGCGTTAGTGGTGAGGGAGAGTGGGGTGGGGAGGAGCACGTGAGGGAAGATGTTACAGGCAATAGTGAGAGTGGCAGAGCCTGAGCTTTGGTGAGAGGTGTGTGTGGAGCAGCAGAGAGAGAATGTGAGAGGTAGAAGACAGAATAATATGGCTCCTTCCCTAAGGAGGCATAAAAGGTCATTGACCTTCTTACACACACTGCTGGATACTCCCCCCTCCGGACCTTCAAAAAAAACCTCTAAACTCACATAGGGAGGCAGCGGCCTTGTCGTGTTATCACTGGACTGTTAACCCAGAGACTCAGGTAATGTTCAGGAACGTGAGTTCAAATCTTGCCACAACAGATGGTGGAATTTGAAACCAAGAAAAAAAGAGTCTAATGATGACCACAAATCCAGTATCAATTGTTGGAAAAACCTATCTGGTTCACTCGTGCCCTTTAAGCAAGGAAACTTACCATCATTACCTGATCTGGCCTGCAATGTGGTTGACTCTTAACTGTCCTCTGGGCAATTAGAGATGGGTGATAAATGCTGGTCTAGCCCGTGATGTCCACATCCTGTGAATGAATAAAAAAAAACTGAACCTATGTTTACTTACTCAGTCCTAAAATGAGATTGATACATCTGTGCTACAAATACAAGCGTATCAGAACACTCCAACATGCTGAATAGGAGGGTAATAAATCAAAACTTAGCACTGATACCATTCAAGGGGATCACAGGACAGGTGCTAAAAACTTGATATGACAGATGAGTGTTTTGAAGGAGGAGGTAGAAGTAGAGAGGCATTCAGATTTAAGGAGAGGATTTCAAAGTTTGGGGCCTAGGAAACTGGAACTGACGATACCCAACAGGCCAGGAATGGAGGGTTGTTAAGCTGGAGGAGATGATAGGTGTTGGAAAGGGAGAAGGCATGAGGGATTCAAACCAAGCATGAGGTATTGTCAGAAAGGCATCAGATGTAGTTAAGCAAGCATGTAAGAAAATCGACTTCTGTGTAGCAATATTGCTTAAACAGTGAAAATGACAGTTACTAATGCAAGGGAAGTAGCAGTTTTTTATTTCCCCAGTGCCAACAGAGATTGCTTGTTTCATCTGCAGTGAGAATTGTATCAAACTTAAAACTTAATCTGCTAGGTATGAGAATGTGAGCTTGGAGAAATTATGTGCAAAACATGTCAAATGTGCAAACATTGTTATGCCATCAGGATGTTCAAGTATATGAATATGAAGTACATTTGCAATGTTACAGGCCCAAGACAAGTTGACACTTGCAAACATTTCCTACTCTCACTGTCTGACAGCAAGGCTGGTAATGTCAGAGGAGAATTATCACCGTGCAGTCTCAACAACTCAGCTGGGATTCTGGGCCATTCCTGTTCAAATTATTGCTGAAAGATTATTCAATGCATCTTAAGCACATCAAATCTCACTTTGCTACCCAGTTGCCTCACTGAAGTGGTTTTTGCTTCTTAAAATGTAGGCATGTTGCATATAATTAACCTGTTACAGTCAGTTTGCCTGTCCTCGGATGCTGCCTGAACTGCTGTGCTCTTCCAGCACCACTAATCCACAATCTGTTACAGTCAGTCCCTGGATTACACATGGGCTGTGTTGTTGAATACGTTTGCAAGTAGACTTGTACGCAAGTCAGAACACAATGCAGGACACTATAAAATAGCTGTTCATAAGTATGAAGAAATGTTGCATGTTGAATCTTTAAGATTAATATTATTACAACCCTGTACGGTTCGTAAGTATGAGTGTTTGTAAGTCAGATATTTGTAATTGGGTTCCACCTTGTATAATCAATAAGAAGTGATATGTTTTAGGAAGCAGAAAAAGGAAAGATAGAGACAAAGCCTCATACAGCACAGAAACAGACCATTGTGCCCCAACTCATCCATGTCGACCAGATTTCCCATTTGCCTGTGTTTGGCTCCTATCCCTCTAAACCTTTCCGATTCATGTATCTGTGACTATCTTCTAAATGTTGTAACTGTACCCACCTCTACCACTTACTCTGGCTAGTCATTCCATATACACACCAGCCTTTGTGTGAATAACTTAACCCTCAGGTCCTTTCTAAATCTTTCCCCTGCAATAGTAAAGGGGGAAGGTGCAGAATCAAGAACCTTGGGAATATGCCACCAAAGATAGTTGCGCAAGTTGAGGTGGTGGTTAAAGATAAATGGGTTTTATAAATAGAGAGTAAAAGGAAGGCAGTTATGATAAACGTCAGATTGAATAATGGCTGGGATTTATCTACCTGGGAGGTGATAAGGCAATAAAATGTAAGGGATTGGTTGGGAGGACTCCCTATGCAATTCAGTGACTGGGTCATTATACCAGCAATGGGAAGGACAGTGGTTTGTCCATCCACTGACCAGAGGATCAGTCTTAATGACTGCAGCTGAGAACGTTACTGCTGTGGTCAGGTTTCCCTGGTTATGCAGGCTCAGGACCATACATCGTCCTGAAATCAGGATGCACTTCACACTAGGTAAATCCCAACCAAAGTGTCCACTTCTGGCCACCTCAGAAAGAACATGAAAGATTTCAACAGGGTGCAATGAAAATTTATCAGGTGGATTTTATGCTTTTGAATGGTGATGGGGGTTAGTGGGAGTCCAAGTCAGAAATTTGCAGTCTGCCAACTCATCTTTGAAAACTGCCAAAATTAGTGTCTATCAGCAATCGATGGTCACCTTACAGAAAGTCAACCAGCAACCCTAGAGAACACTAAGCTGTGTGCCCAATGAGTAGGTACATCCATACAAAAGGAGGGATCAAGCCATGAACTGGAAATCAGTCATGGGTAACCATTCAAAGGCTCCTTAGTATAGGTTGGTGGCAGCTACACAGTAGTTAGTGGACCTGAGGCATATAATTGGACCAAAAGGCCTTGAAAATACTTCAAACAATTGAAGAAGCAGCGAATAAGGGCTTTATTTAAATTTTGGTGGGTGCTGTACCAACTGTGTATCATTCAGAATCCTTGCAGGGAGCAAAGAACATGTGAGCACACTAGTTCTATTTCACTTATAAATAACCACTCGAGTCATACAGAATGGAAACAGACCCTTCGGTCCAACTCATTCATGCTGACCAGGTATCCCAAACCTAACCAATCTCATTTGATCTATGCTTCTCTAAACCTTTCCTACTCATGTACCTGTCCAAAAATCTTATACATGTTATAATTGTACTCATCTCTACCACTTCTTCTGTCAGTTCATTCTATATACAAGCTACCCTGTCTATGAAATATTGTCCCTTGGGTTGCTTTTAAGTCTTTCCCTTCTCACCTTAAACCTATGCCCTCTAGTTTTGGACTCCCCTACACTGGCAATAAGACCTCAGCTATTCACCAAACCTGTGCCCCTCATGAATTTAAGAACCTCTACAAGGTAAATTCTAACTCTAACTCTCTTTGTTTGTACAGATGAGCATTAAGGTCACTGTATGGGGAAGAGAATAGAGAAACAAACTGATGAAGGTCCCCGACATTGGGTTTGACATCGACTCCAGTGTTAGAGTGAGGCCTTCATTTGGGAAGAGGTAAGTTCCCAATGAGATTGAATCAGCCTGGATACAGGTTACAGAGAGAGTCAGCAGCTATGGGGGCATCCATAAGACACAACCGCAGTGTAGCAAAAGATTCAATGGCTTCTATGATCTGCCAGGATGGATGTGTACCACTTTTGCAGACAGACCTATACAGAAGAGTGTGAGGCTGTGATGTCTATCAGACGTGGGATTGCCTATTGGCGTGCAAAATGCACAAGGCAGCATGAAGCAGACATGTCATTGTGCCTGTACAGCACTGGGGAATTCTGGTTGGAGGGATGGTGGGGGCTGCGAATGCTTATGGACTACAACACTTGCTGGTTAACGGGGATCATGGAGAATTATCGATAAAGACACATAATTACAAGCATGATTTTTCCACAGCAGATTCATTATATGATGCATTTTATTTTCAGGAAGGACACAAAATATTGGAAAGAAGCCTGGGACTGAAGGTGATTCAGCCAAACATGACGATATTTGCCTTTCTGGTTGAGGATGTGTTGGAGTGAAGCAGTGAAGTTGCATCATTGGGTGAGGCAAGTTGAATGGATGGACCCAGGCTGGTGAGATTCCAAGGGCACACAATTCTCACTTGCAATGATCGTGCTGACGGTGGGGAGGGAGTGGTGGAAATGCAGAAGATAGCATTGATAGGTTTAGAGTTTAGACACATAGTGATATAAACTATGAGATTTATATGCATAATCTTTAATCTTATTTGTTGTGAGCTTGGGTTTCTGGATTTTGAGCTATTGACTAGTTTATTTTATGGGTGTCGCAAATTAATAATTAACCTGTATTTCTGTAGTCATGGTGAATTTCTTTTAAAAACAGCTTTTTAGGCCTGCCTTTAGAGTGAGTAGGTTTTTGTGCAGTATGAATAGACTTTTATTTATTTTAGATTGTCTGTGACATAGCAAGGTCAATCATGGGGCCTCAGGATTTATTACAGAGTTCTGGAACTTTTAAAAAAACATAGTTTGGGTAAACATCCATTGCTGAAAGAGAGAAATTCGTAGTTTTGCTTTAGATTTTCAATGAGGCAGTGCCGTGAGGTACTTGGACTAGGATGGACTAGGTAGTAAAGTGCTCCTGAGAAGGGAAGGATACATAGTGAACTGGGTTATCTGAGAATAAAGAGTGAGAGTGAGTTCTACGAGTATTGGGATAAAATCTGGAAGAGATTACATTGCATACATTTAAGGACATTAATGGTAGCTCCAGGAAGAAGTTATGCGCAGTTTCAGACTAAAAGTTGAAATCACAAGTGACTTAAAACTACTAAGGTGTTAGATACAAGGATATTGTGTATGTGTTACATAAACAGTGTTCTTGGGTATTTTACTAGAGGTGTGTTTTGGATATGGAACAAAACATATTTTATTTCTATTCAATTTATAAAGGAATGTTTTGGGAGTAACATGTTTTCTATGTTTAAAAATCTTTGAACTTGTATTAGAAGCAGATGTTTTGGTTTGTTCTATTTAATCTTCATTTATTTAGCATTACGACTGTTTTATTGTTAAAGCAAAACCTGCAGTATTTCATGTTTATCTTTCAGTGAGAGACTACATTGTTAAATGATAACAACAAAACTTTGATCTGTCAAGCCAGGCTACTGTCTGAGATCTGACTTGTTTGGTAATAATATAAAATGCTTGCAGAATTTGGGAAGGAGTGTATGTCTCAAAGTTTAACCCAAGCCACCATTTCCCAGTGTATGGTTTATCGAGAGCATATCTCTCTGAAGTCATCTCAAATGCAGATGGTGCCATCCCTATTCTTGTTTCTTTCCCCCACATTGATGAGTGACCATGAGCCTAAAAGGATGGATGTTAACCTCTGAGAAGGAGGAAGAAGCCTCAGACAGTGCAGCATCACACCCTTGACCAAACATCACACTAACATCTGAATGGGTACATTCACTCCTTAAAACTCGAGTGTAAACAAATCTAGCCTGTCCAGTCTTTACTCATAAGACAACCTGTTCATTCCAGATATCAATGTAGTAAACTTCAGCGCCAGGGACTTGGGTTCAATTCCCACCTCGGGCGACTGTCTGTCTGGAGTTTGCACCTTCTCCCCGTGTCTGTGTGAGTTTCCTCCGGGTGCTCCGGTTTACTTCCACATTCCAAAAGATGTGTAGGTCAGGTGAATTGGTCATGTTAAAGTGCCCATACTGTTAGGTGCATCAGTCAGGGGTAAATGTAAGGAAATCAGGCTGGGTGGGTTACTCTTCGAAGGGTCAGTCGGACTTGTTGGACCAAAGGGTCTGTTTGGAGGAGAAAGTGAGGTCTGTAGATGCTGGAGATCATTCCTGAAGAAGGGCTTATGCCCGAAACGTCGATTCTCCTGTTCCCTGGATGCTGCCTGACCTGCTGCGCTTTTCCAGCAACACATTTCCAGCAAAGGGTCTGTTTCCACACTGTAGGAAATCTAATCTAATCTAACCTCAAATTGGCTGAAGACTGGCAACTGCGATGTTGGGAATTTCAGAAGGGGACCAAGCTGAATAATTCACTCAGCACTTCAAGAGATATGCACTGGTGACACAGTAGAAATGTAGATTATCAAATTAGCTGATGTATATTAATAAACTGGACCTACTGTGGACAATTTCAAAATGTGTGGATGATACAATAAATGTTGTGACTCTAAGGATGACATGGATGGGTTGGTGGCAAGGATAAGTGGAAGAAAGCAAATGCATTGCAAGTGTTAAGTGATTCATTTTGGCAGCAGGATGTGGTGAGATGATTTAATGTGAACGGGACAAATTTCAAATGGAATCGGCAAGCACAAGTCACAGAAGGTGGTCGGATAGATTGTAAGAGTGATAACTGCAACAAAGAAATCTTTGGGTTTATTAAAAGGCGCATGCAATACTTCAGTTTAGATTAGATTAGATGAGATTAGATTCCCTACAGTGTGGAAACAGGCCCTTTGGCCCAACCAGTTCACAGCGAGCCTCCAAAGTGTAACCCACCCAGGCCCATTTCCCTCTGACTAACGCACCTAACACTTTGGGCAATTTAGCATGACCAATTCACCTAACCTGCATATTAACCTTGTATAAAGCATTGGTTCAGCTTTTGTGTGTGTGCGCATGTGTGTCTGTGTGTGTGTCTGTGTGCATGCATTTGTGTATGTGTCTGTGTTTGTGTGAGTGTTTATTTGAGTGTGTGGGCGTGCGCATGTGTGTGTCTTTGTGTGTGTGCCTGTGTGTGTGCACATGTGTGTGTGTGTCGGTCTGTTTGTGTCTGTCTTTGTGTGAGTGTGTGTGTGTGTGTTTGCATGTGTGTGCATGTACGTGTGTCTTTGTGTGTGTCTGTGTATGTGTTTGTTTGAGTGTGTGCGTATGCCTGTGTGTCTCTGTGTGTGTTTGCATGTGTGTCTGTGGGTGTATTTGCATGTGTGTGTCATTGTGTGTGTGTGTCTGTGTATGTTTGTGTGTGTGTGTGTGTGAGTGTGTATGGCTGTGCGTGTATGTCTCTGTGTTTATTTGTGTATGTGTGCATGTGTGTGTGTGTGTTATGAGTCATGTCGCCTGCTATATTACTACTTAAACCAAACGATGCGCCTTGTATCTAATTCATGAGTTGGTGACTTTCTATGTTTGCCAATATTGAAAGGGCTGTTTGTTTTATTAGGTTGGGCTCCCGTGGCCGTGGGTTCATTTATGGCCTAACTCTTGTAAGCCATGTGGATGCGTTAAGTTTAATTCAGTTACCTTCACATTGTTTAAAGATGACTTCATCCTATCTCTTCCAAACACAAGCTGACAAACTGCAACAGAATTGACATTTTTGTATGTGAGCTGTCTGATGGCCAGTGAGTATCAGCGTTATTTAAATGAAGCATGGGTCCTATTCCAGTTTGATCCCTGAGGTACCTGTATCCCCCTGAGAGAGAGGCCTAAACCCAAATTTCTTTGTGAAAACCTGTGTTTTACCAGTTCAGAAAGTTCAGATTTGCATGGCCCGTAAGTGTTTTTTTCATGAAGCTTGTACAATAATAGAAATGTAGAGACAATCAGAGCACTGAGACATGTATATCACATCAATCTCTCACAATGTGGTGACTTCACTGCTCACTTTGAACAGGTTTCTACAGATGGAGAAAAATCGCCAGATACCATCATTTAGGAAGCCTGCCAGAACATTTCCCCATCCCTCGTCTCAAGCGCTGTAATATTGCTACCTTTGCAGTGTACAGTTTGTGGAGAAGGCATTCAATCTGTGCTTTTATTTTGCTCTCTTTCTCTCTTCTTCTGTCCCCTCACCCATGATGGCATATCTCTGACCCACTAACAGCATACTTCAGCACTTCAGTGCTTCACTTTGGAGCATACCAGCACCTCTCATTGGAATGCTACTTCTGTGACACTTAGTGTGCTGGGATGGGTACCCAGGTCACAGATTGAATTGCAAGACTGCTCGCTTGCTCTTTCAGTGCTCACTCACTTTGCGCCTTCCTTTGATGCTCACAGTATTCCTGTTGTGCTTTTGTTTTTTAGCACCATGGCCCCTTAGCTAGACCTTAAAGGATCTTACTATTTGTGTTTTGCTTTGCAGGTACGGTGTGAGACAGCTTGTCAATGTTGTCAGCGATGACCAGTCAAAGGACTGGACATCTTGCTGCCTGGTACAATGCTATAACAACCTCCTACTTGCAGCATGTGCCATCTGTGTAAGCGTCAAACTGCCACTCTGCCTGTGCTACAAGCCAATGGTCGTGTCTCAAAGTCTAAAGAGACATGTCCTCAGCCAAATCCAGGGCACCACCCTTTCAGACAGGGGGAACAATGAGCTACACCAAAAGCAGCCTCCAGAGGCTTGGACATAACCATGCAGCCATTTGGAGTGGTCAGGTTCAGATCCATGGTCAGATCGAGGGATCTCGTGCAATCAATCCAGTGAGTCAAGCGAATGCAGTCAGGGAGCTCTCAAGCTATCAGACAGGGGTCTGGTCACTCATTGGCCAGGCTGTCTGCTAGGTCACTCAAAGAGTAGGGGTGCATCCACTAAAGGTCCAAGTGGGAATTATCAGTGTCTTGTGCTGCAGGGGAGAGATACTGGGGAGATTAATTGTGCGGGTTCGAATCAGAATTCTGGGATCCAGAAAAGATGACAATACTGAAAGGGGCAGCTCAATATATAGGCCGGGAGTGAGGGCAGTGTGGGGGTAGGTCATGAAGGGGGATCATGTAGAAGAGGGTGTCATTGACTGCAAGCAATACTCTGATCTCCAGAGGAGGGGAGACACAATGCACAATTTGAACTGGCAAGTTTAGCTGGGGCTGGTGGGAGTACAGGTGCCAGATGAAAACTTAGAAAAACAGGTTAGGGTGGGCACTT
This sequence comes from Chiloscyllium plagiosum, assembly GCF_004010195.1. Classification (NCBI taxonomy): domain Eukaryota; kingdom Metazoa; phylum Chordata; class Chondrichthyes; order Orectolobiformes; family Hemiscylliidae; genus Chiloscyllium; species Chiloscyllium plagiosum. The sequence continues at coordinate 18,658,276 of NC_057738.1, forward strand.
TGGAAAGCACAAAGCCAATGGGGTTGGTGGGGTTTGTTATCAGGAATGCAGACACACCAAGACACACAGTCTGAGCCTCAGACTTAACTGTTCAAGGACTCAAAGCTGCTGCCTTCCATCGTGCTACAAATAATTGTGCAATCGAGATTAACATAACTGCAATCACGCCAAGAGTGAGCAGGGTTAGTGTGCCGTTCTGTGAGGGATGGGCCTTTGGTTTCGAACAACATGAGTCCATTCCAACAGTGACACCATGACACATGATTTGGAGAAGCCGGTGATGGACTGAGGTGGACAAAGTTAAAAATCACACAACACCAGGTTATAGTCCTACAGGTTAAATTGGAAGCACACTAGCTTTCAGAGCACTGTGCCTTCATCAGGTGGTTGTCATGTTGACCTGATGAAGGAGCAGCACTCCAAAAGTTAGTGCTTCCAAATAAATCTGTTGGACTACAACCTGGTGTTGTGTGATATTTAACCATTACACAGACACCCATACACTGAAATTTTGGGAACCTTAGATATTAGATGACTGTGGAGAAAGTGAGGACCGTAGATCCTGGAGATCACAGTCGAGAGTGTAGAAAAGCACAGCAGGTCAGGCAGCATCCGAGGAGCAGGAGAATCGACGTTTCGGGCATAAGCCCTTCCGCAGGAATTAACTTGCTGTGTTCAATTCAAATTCTTGCTGCAAGCTCTCCTGACCGTAGGGAAAGGTAAAGCACCATAGTCCCAGCAGACCATACGGCCACTCTCTCACGAGAGAGAGATGACTGGTGGTGGTTTAATCTGGGGTTCACCACGTCCTAGGCGAGGGGAGAAGCTGAGAAGGTGAATCCTTCATGGTAACTTCAGCTGCTATAGGAATTGAACCCATGCTGTTGGTGACAGTGTGCAATGCAAACTAGACTTTCAGCCAGCTAACTAAATCCTGCCCATGTCATGCAAGATGGTGAGTAAATCCCACTAGTGGCTGATGTATGTGCAATGTTTGTCTGTCCAGAAAGATTGAACCTTGTTGCTAATGTGGCAATCAGCTGCAGGTTACCCATTTCCTATACATGCTGCAGGAGCTCAATTCACACCTTAGCCCAATGACCACCAAGTGATGGCTGCACTCCATCTCTTAACTGTTATGGTTGTGGCCAGAAAGAGCCTTACACACACAGCTGATGGTGAAAAGTGAACATGTATTTACAGCCTTATTTACAGTGACATATCACACCTACCTCCTACATGACCATAGAGATTCTTTGACACTCATTCCATTCCTCTATGACTCAGAGCGGTCCTGGGTTTGACAGCTGGGGTGGAGGGAGTTTGCCCTACAGTAGAACCCATTAGCCCTGGAGGTTTGGTTAAGGAATCCATGGGGGCATGATTTTTTTGAGGACCCAGATGCATTGAGTGTGTTCTGCCTATTGGCATATCCACCCTCCTTGGCTTGAACCGCCTCTGGGCTGGAGGTTGGAGATAGAGCAAGGGTTGAGCCACCTCTGGAAGGTCCTGGGGTTCCTCCTCTGGCAGGGTGCCTATAGGCACCAGCCTGTCTCCTTGTGAGGGAGGGGCATCTGGAATGAAGTCAAAATCCCTTGTCCCCTGTTGTCTTGATATTAGTGCTGACGATTGATAAATAGAATGCTAGAGCACAGATCTGAGCTAGCAGACTCTAGAGTGCTGGACTTGGTTCTACAAAACAGCCACCGACCTGTTCATGAAGACAGCCTAATGATCCAGTGCATGAGGTGGCAGTGTCCCAATGGAGTAGTTGCAGCCTGTTGGTCAGTTTTCCCAGGATCCACAACAAACCTGCCTGCTGCCCTTTGTCTAGTTGTGGAATTGTATGACATCCTGAATTTCCAACACCATGAGGTCTTCAGGTGCCTGGTCCCAGTGTCCTTTGGCATTCCTTCCTTCACCAGCTGTGGCGACATGGAAGCGAAGTCCTCCCCAGCTGGTGTTCCTAACTGTAGTCACTGACTGTTAGTGTCTGGTCTTGCTGCTGCTCCTTTGAGGTATTGGTGCACTCTTCCTCAGAGGTGAAGGAAGAGACAACTTACAGGGCCACCTCTTGACCATTGTGACTGTGGATATCCTGCCAAAGATGACCAAGGAATAGAAGTTGTGACATGAAAATAAAACACTCGCAACAGGGAGAAGCTCAAAAATGAACAAGGCTTCATATTTGTTTACCAAGACATGACGATCATTTCATCCCCACAGGAGTGATCTTTGTCTTTGCCTGGCAGGTCTAAGATCCTCTCATAAGGGGTGAGGAGACAAAAGTTCAGTCCCGTCTCCTGTTTTGGTGCTGTTAGTGCTGGTGTAAATGAGGGAAAGGTGGTGAGATGTTGCCAATGATTGATTAAGCAGTGTAGAAGGCGTGTAGGGATGCTTGTGAGGACCGTACGGGGAGAGTGTGAGAGAGCAGGTAAAGGCAACTCCCCCTCCCACTCTGCCGAGGATATGGAGGTGCTGGGCCTCCTCCACCGCCGCTCCCTCACCACCAGACGCCTGGAGGAAGAACGCCTCATCTTCCGCCTCGGAACACAAGGAAATGCAAGCCCTACTCTATTCTGCCATGCATATGTTCTTGTTGCTGATTTACAAACTCAGCAGCCCTGCACATGTTAATTGCTCTCCTGAGTAGAGTTTCTCTTCTCTCTGTCGGCTTACTCTAGATCCTTTATATCTAATTCAATCCTGGCTTTAATTAGATCATCCTTTAATTGCACAAAATCAGAGGTTTCTATGAGACGTTAATGACATTGTGTATTGATCAATGAAGTTTTTTCTCTTTCTTCTCCAATATTGAATACATATAATTCACACCTAACATTTATTTGTGTCTCTAAGCATGTATTCAAAGCTTTTAAAATAACTGTTGTGTGTTTTTTCCTGCTGTTCTGATTTTCAGAATGATTTAAGGTCTAATGTACTTTGAAACAATTTCTTTCCAACTGGGATAAAAGTATAGCAGCTGCATCTATTGTAGTTTGTTCAACAAATCCATAGCTATTTCATGATTCTGCCATTGTGCTTGTATGACATTCCAATTTTGTTTCAAATCCCCTGTCATTTAGAAAGGAGCTAGTCAGGGAAAGGTTGGAATCGTTTTCTGCTAACTTATGTTTTAGCCGTGGCTGTCTTCTTTATTTTCCATTGGGCATATGTGTGTTTCCTGGTAACTGCTTCCTCACAGCTCAACAATAATCAGCTTCATGACACCACATACAACACAACACTGTGTTCAGCATGAGGACTTTATTGAAGAGAGCTGAAGATCTCTCCTTACATGCCTTACGGTGGAAGTTGCATGACTGTTGCAGATGAGGGATATTTTAATGTGATTGCATTTCAATCCAAACAAAGCCTTTGGCAGTCCATTATATAGTGTGGGTGTTGTCTTTGTGCTCCTCCTTGCCAATCAATGCAATTCACCACAGAGACAATTAACAGGGTGTCTGTGAAAAGCTGATCTTCCTGGTTTATAGATTTAAAGTTGCTAAAGGTTCTGATTAAGAAAATTTGTCTGTTTTAATTCAAGATTTGATTGTAATTCAATGTTTGTTATCTTCAAATTAAGAAATAAAAAGTTAGCAACTTGATCATGGTATGACACTTTATTGTTGAACAATGATCATGTATTTTGAAAAGGTTTAAGTTGGCTAACTGATTTGGTCTGTTTGCTAACTGTATCTGGAGAACAAAACATCTATAAGTTTAAAAAGACAACTTGACATTCTGCAAGGAATATTTACTCTTAATTGTTGGTGCTCCTGGGGATGTTAGGTGATTGGTTTAACTATATTCCATGTTCTTGGTGAGAGAACTTAATGTTGTTCGTATGTAGCTTCTGTGTGAATTTGTTCACATGATGAAAAGTTGATTCCTTGGAGGCCCAGGGAAATATGAATTGTAAGTTGTTTAGCCAATATAACTCCTGTTACAGGGATGGGGGCTACACCTGATGGGCATCATTAGAAGGCAATGGAAATAATTCATAGAGTCATAGTGTCATATAGCACCGAAACAGACTCTTTGGTCCAACCAGTCCATACTGGTCCAAACAAAATTAGTTCCACTTGCTGGCACCTGGCCCATATCCCTCCAAACCTTTCTTAGTTATGTCTTTACATTGTAACTGTAGCCACTTCCTCTGGAAGTTCATTCCACACATGAACCTTTCTCTGTGTAAAATATGTTGAGATGCTGGCATTAGATTGAGGTGGGCAAAGTCAGAAGTCACACCAGGTTATAGTCCAACAGATTTATTTGAAATCACAAGCTTTCGGAGTGCAGCTCCTTCATAGGTTGCACTCCAAAAGCTTGTGATTTCAAATAAACCTGTTGGACTATAACCTGTGTCATGTGACTTCTGACTGTGTAAAAGAGTTGGCTCTCATGTCTTTTTTAAAATCTTTCCCCTCTCACCTTAAAAATATTCCCCTATTCTTGAAATCCCCCACTGTGGGAAAACCCACATGCCATTCACCTTATTTATACACCCCATGATTTTATAGACCTTGATAAGATCACCCCTCAACTTCCTAGGTTCCAGTGAAAGAGGTCCCAGTCTATCCAATCTCTCTCTCTTACTCCAACTTTCCATTCCCGGCAACGTCCTGATAAATCTTTCCTGAACCTTGTCCAGCTTGATCATATCCTTCCTATAACAGGATGATCAGAATTGCACACAGTACTGCAGAAGAGGCCTCACCAACATCCTACACAACCTCAACATGACTTCTCAACTCGTATACTCACAGGCCTGAGCAATGAAAGCAAGCATGCTAAACACCTTCTTAAACACCCTGTCTACATACGTTGCAAACTTCAAAGAGTTATGAAGCTGAACCTCCGATCTCGGTTCTACAACGTTATCCAAGGCTCTACTTTCAATTGTAGCAGTCCTGCCTGTTTGTTTTACTCAAGTGCAATACCTCGTTTTATCCAAATTACAATCCACCTGCCACTCCTTAGACCATTGACCCAGTCGATCAAGATCTCTTTGTAATCTTGGATAACCTTCTTCACTGTTGAGAGTGTGGCGCTGGAAAAGTACTGCAGGTCAGGCAGCATCTGAGGAGCAGGAGAATTGACTTTTCAGGCATAAGCCCTTCATCATGAATGAAGCTTGTGGGTCCAGGCTGAGAGATAAATGGGAGGGGGTGGGAAGGTAACTCAGAAAGCGATAGGTGGGTGAAGGTGAGGGAGAAGATGAAAAGTCAGAGGGCGGAGTGATGGACAGGTCTGGAGGGCATGCTGATTTGGAGGCTTGGGACTGGGATAATGTGAGGGGAGAAGAAATGAGGAAGCTGTTGAAATCCACATTTATCCAGTATGGTTGCAGGGTCCCAAGGCAGAATATGAGGTGTTCCTCCTCCAGGCGTCAGGTAGTTATGGTTTGGTGGTGGAGGAGACCCAGATCCTGCATGCCCTTGATGGAGTGGGAGGGGGAGTTGAAGTGTTCAGCCACAAGGTGGTGGTTGGTGGGTGGGGGTGTCCCAGAGATGTTCTCTGAAACAATCCGCAAGAAGGCATCCTGTCTCCCCATTATAGATGTGATCACACTGGGTGCAACAGATGCAGTAGGTTACATTGGTAGAGATACAGATAAATTTCTGATGGACGTGGAAGGAGATGACATTGGTAGAGGTACATGTGAGGAAGGAAATGTGACTGTGGTAGTCACCACAGCCACATCTCTATCCTCAGCTACCAAACCACATCTTCTTCCTCATCTTCAGCCACGTCCTCAAGCAGACTCGCTACCACAGCCATGTGTCCTTCCTCAGTTGCATTTGGTCTGGTCTCCTCTACATCGGGAAGACAGGATGCCTTTTGCAGATCATTTCAGGGAACATCTCTGGGACACCCACACCAACAATGCCACCGGCCTGTGGCTGAACACTTCAACTCACCCTCCCACTCCATCAAGGACATGAAGGTACTGGGCATCCTACACCACCAAACCATTACCACCTGGGGCCTGGAGGAGGAACGCCTCATATTCCACCTTGGGACCCTACAACCACACAGGATAAATGTGAATTTCAACAGCTTCCGCATTTCCCCTACCCCTACATTAGCCCAGTCCAAAGTCTCCAACTCGGCACCATCCTCCGGACCTGTCCATCACTCCCCCCCTGACCTATCACTTCTCCCTCACCTTCATCCACCTATTGCTTTGTCAGCTACCTCCCCGCAACCCCACCCTCCCTCCCATTTATCTCTCAGCCCCAACCCAAAAGTCTCATTCCTGATGAAGGGCTTTTGCCCGAAATGTTGATTGTCCCGCTCCTCGGATGCTGCCTGACCTGCAGTGCTTTTCTAGCACCACACTCTCGACTATGATCTCCAGCATCTGCAGTCCTCACTTTCTCCTAGGTGATTATAACCTTCTTCACTGTCCACTATACCACCAATTTTGGTATCATCCGCAAACTTAATAACCATGCTTTCTATATTCTCATCCAAATTAATTATATAAAAAGCAAAAGCAGACCCAGAACTGATCCCCGTGGAACATCGCTGGTAACAGGCCTCCAGTCTGAAAAACAACCCACCTCCACTCTCTGTCTCCTGCCATTAAGCCAATTTTGTTTCGAACTGTCAAGATTACCCTGAATCCCACGTAAGCTAATTTTCCTAATTAGGCTACCGTGCAGAACCTTGTCAAAGGCTTTACTAAAGTCTAAGCAAACAATGTTGACTGAACTGCCTTTATCAATCTTTTTGGCTGTTCCTTCAAAAAACTCAAGCGAGTTTGTGAGACATAATTTCCCTCACACAAAACCATATTGACTATTCCTAATCATTCCTTGCCTCTCCAAAGGTGTACAAATTCTATCTTTCAGAATCACCTCCAACAATGTACCCACTACCAAAGTCAGACTCACAGGTCTATAGTTCCCAAGCTTCTCCTGACATCCCTTCTTCAAAAAAGACACAACATTAGCCACTGTCCAAACATCCGAACCTCATCTATAGTTATAGATAGGGTCATAGAGATGTATGGTGCAGAAACAGACCCTTTGGTCTAACTCCTCCATGCCAACCAGATCCTAAATTAATCTAGTCCCATTTACCAGCACTTGGCCCATATTCCTCTAAACTCTTCCTAATCATATATCCATCCAGATCCCTTTTATTTGTTGTAATTGTATCAGCTTCCACCACTACCTCTGGCAATTCATTCCATACACGCATTACCATCTGCCTTCATCAATCCTTTTTGTCACCTCATCAAAAAACTCAATCAAGTTAGTGAGAGGTGAACAAAGATGATGCAAATATTTTTGCAATTTCCTCACTAACTTCCCACAACGTCCTGGGATAAGCTGCATCATGTCCTGGAGATTTATCCACCTTCAGCACACCCTCTTCTATAATGTAAACTATTTTCCAAACATCACTATTTATTTCCATGAATTCTCTAGCCTCCATTTCTTTCCCCACAGTAAAAACTGATGTGAGATATTTATTTACTATCTCTCTCATTTGAACTATTTCTAAATAAGATATCCCTCATTATTGAGGCTGAGATTTTGAAACTCGGTGTTCTGTGGCACAGCATTATCATGGCTTCTGTGGTGTAACGCAGTTCAACATACCTTTCTTCTCCTGTTTCTGAAGTAATGTTATCACTTGGGCTGGTAATTTTCAGAGGAGCTTGGACCTTGAAGGATAGAAATATTTTGTGACGTCTTTGATGCTTGCTGTTAAGTATTTATAAAATTTTGCTGCATAAGTTCTCAGGATCTGAAATCCATTGAGCAAAGAAATTTCTCTATAGTCTCAGGACTAAATGGTCAATCCCTCATTCTGTCTTGACCACTGAACTTTACAAGATGATTCTGTCTTGAAGTGTATCTTTTACTTCAGGCAAACACATCAGCTCAGAGATATGTGAACATGATCTGGCTGCTCTGATGAGAAAGCTCAAACTGAAATCCAATTTTAACGTTTTCGCTCTATCTCATAGAAAAAAAAGAACAGCTGCTGTTTGAGATGCAGGAACAAAGGAGCAACTGCTATACACAAGTATGGAGAATGGCTTTTGAGTAAGCAACTGACTAGAATGTTTGCTGCAAGATTAGCTTCAATTCAAGAGAAAGGGAACAGAACAGATAGTGCTCTTGAACACTTAAAAGACAGTGAGTCACTGAGATTCGCCTTACACAGTAATCATACCAGGAAAACTTGGGCTGAGTGGAATGATTGGAAAAGAGTTTTTACTGGTGTAGCGGGGAGAGGGAACATCAGCTGGAGAACTGTGCTTGAGGTGTTACGCTGTGTTTTTGAGGAGAAAGTGAGGTCTGCAGATGCTGGAGATCAGAGCTGGAAATGTGTTGCTGGAAAAGCTCAGCAGGTCAGGCAGCATCCAGGGAACAGGAGAATCGACGTTTCGGGCATAAGCCCTTCTTCATTTCCTGAAACGTCGATTCTCCTGTTCCCTGGATGCTGCCTGACCTGCTGCGCTTTTCCAGCAACACATTTCCAGCTCCTACGCTGTGTTTTTACCTTTTTACCTTTTACCTTGCTGGTATACATATACAGTTAGAGAGTTTCACAGTGCATATTTCATTTGCATTAGTTAGTTAATACATTTTCTTAGTTTGGTGTATTTGTGGCCAGTGCATTATTATTTGCTCTATGTTGGTCTTGTTTTCTGTTTAGAAATCTTAAAATGTACAATCTCACACTTTGGTTCTTTCCATGTGCATAGTAAAGCATTTAGTGTGCCTTTGTTGAGCTTAGTAAAGCTTTCTAATATTCACTGACCAGACTGCAGGCCTCATGGTGGCAAGCACCACTGTCTGCCAAAGTTAAATGGGATCCGTTCAGTTATTGGACCCTCCTGGTGCCTTAAATATATGTAAATATAGAGCTGAAAATGTGTTGCTAGAAAAGCGCAGCAGGTCAGGCAGCATCCAAGGAGCAGGAGAATCGACGTTTCGGGTATGAGCCCTTCTCGATTCTCCTGCTCCTTGGATGCTGCCTGACCTGCTGCGCATTTCCAGCAACACATTTTCAGCTCTGATCTCCAGCAACTGCAGTCCTCACTTTCTCCTCCTATATGTAAATATAGTCTTGTATAAGTAAGAAATACCTTGGGTTTGTTTGTTGGATACAGTCAAATTCCAATGTTTGATTGTTTCTCCACAGGCTACTGAACTGCTTTAGTGACTATGCATGCATGTAGAGATATTTTATGAATAAAGTATATTATGAAATTAAAACAAGTGTCAAACAGTCACTAGTCCCATGAGGTAAGCAGCAAGCAAGGAAAGTCCAATTAAAACTGAAAATGTGCAGGAAAGGAAAGAAGCAATTTGCTCTCCTTGGGAGGCTTACTAATTACACGGAGGGGAAAAACTTGGTCTTTATTGGACCCTTTTGGAGAATTCAAAGAGACATGAGCAGGTCATGTTTGAGGTACAATGATGCCAGTTTACCAAACACACAGGGAGAACTAGCCACGTAGATACAGAATTGGCTCAAAGGTAGAAGACAGAGGGTGGTGGCAGAGGGTTGTTTTTCAGACTGGAGGCCTGTGACCAGTGGAGTGCCACAAGGATCGGTGCTGGGCCCTCTACTTTTTGTCATTTACATAAATGATTTGATGCGAGCCTAAGAGGTACAGTTAGTAAGTTTGCAGATGATACCAAAATTGGAGGTGTAGTGGACAGCGAAGAAGGTTACCTCAGATTACAACAAGATCTGGACCAGATGGGCCAATGGGCTGAGAGGTGGCAGATGGAGTTTAATTCAGATAAATGCAAGGTGCTGCATTTTGGGAAAGCAGATCTTAGCCGGACTTATACGCGTAATGGTAAGGTCCAAGGAGTGTTGCTGAACAAAGAGACCTTGGAGTACAGGTTCATAGCTCCTTGAAAGTGGAGTCACAGGTAGATAGGATAGTGAAGAAGGCGTTTGGTATGCTTTCCTTTATTGGTCAGAGTATTGAGTACAGAGTTGGGAGGTCATGTTGCGGCTGTACAGGACATTGGTTAGGCCACTGTTAGAATATTGCGTGCAATTCTGGTCTACTTCTTCTCGGAAAGATGATGTGAAACTTGAAAGGTTTCAGAAAAGATTTACAAGGATATTGCCAGGGTTGGAGGATCTGAGCTATAGGGAGAGGCTGACCAGGCTGGGGCTGTTTTCCCTGGAGCGTCGGAGGCTGAGGGGTGACCTTATAGAGGTTTACAAAATTATGAAGGACATGGATAGGGTAAATAGGTAAAGTCTTTTCCCTGGGGTCGGGGAGTCCAGAACTAGAGGGTATAGACTTAGGGTGAGAGGGGAAAGATATAAAAGAGACCTGAGGGGCAACTTTTTCACATAGAGGGTGGTACGTGTATGGAATGAGCTGCCAGAGGATGTGGTGGAGGCTGGTACAACTAAAACATTTAAGAGGCATTTGGATGGGTATATGAATAGGAAGGGTTTGGAGGGATATGGGCTGGGTGCTGGCAGGTGGGACTAGATTGGGTTGGGATATCTGGTCGGCATGGACGGGTTGGACCGAAGGGTCTGTTTCCATGCTGTACGTCTATGACCACACTGTTCCAGGTCTCATTGCAAAGTCAGATCAGTGTATTAAGACCATAAGACGTGAGAGCACCTTCAATCCATTGAATCTGCTCCAGCAACTAAAGAGATCATCACTGATCTGATAATCCTCAGTTCTACTTTCCTGTCTTTTTCCCACAGCCTTGCATTGTTCTAATGTTGGTGAAGGTACATTCCTACTTCCTGTTGGGATTCTTGAGTTGTTATTGCTCACACTACAGCAGCCTCACACAAAAACAATTGTGGAAGTGTTAACAAAGCCTAAAGAAGGAGAAACTCCAATCACTGGATTGGTTCCTTGGCTCCAACAGAATTGTCATCAAACAACTGTTCACTCTTCTTTTAATTTCCGAGATTCGTCCTTAGATCAGAATACAAAGCAGATGGACATGAAAGCAATAATTTCAGTTCATTGTCATCCTTTTCAAGAGGTTGTGTTTGTTCATGGCGTGAAGCATTCTCTCTTGAATCGTTATTTCTTTCCATGGATTGGCGCTCACAGCCATTACACACAGTCGGCAAAAATATCCCGAGCCTAGGGCCCAGCTGTGAACTGAAGCTGCCACACACCCATCACATTCTGTACATCTTCCAACAGAGCTGTGCAAACTGGTGGAAATTCATGCCTCAAACTGAAGTGTATGTGTATGTGGGCAAATGGGAGTAAAGAATTAAATGTTCATTTGAACTTTTAAGGAATTCCCTCCCTAAGGGCATTGTGGGTGAACTTGCAGCGCACAGATTGCAATAGTTCAAGAAAGCAATTCATCACCACCTTCTCAAGGGCAACTAGGGACAAGTAATAAATGCTGGCCAGCCAACGATGCCCATGTCCACATGAGCGAACTGAGTCATAGAGTCATAGAGATGTAAGCACAGAAACAGACCCTTCAGTCCAATTTGTCCATGCTGACCAGTACTTGGCCCATATCCCTCTAAACCTTTCCTATTCATATATTCATTGGGGCGGCACAGTGGCTTAGTGGTTAGCACTGCTGCCTCACAGTGCCAGGGACCCAGGTTTAATGCCAGCCTCGGGTGACTATTTGTGTGGAGTTTGCACATTCTCCCTGTGTCTGCATGGGTTTCCTCTGGGTGCTCCTGTTTCTTCTCACAGTCCAAAGATGTGCAGGTCAGGTGAATTGGCCATGCTAAATTGCCCATAGGTGCATTAATCAGAGGGAAATTGATCTGGGTGGGTTACTCTAAGGAGGGTCGGTGTGGACTTGTTGGGCCAAAGGGCCTGTTTCCACACTGTAGGGGAAACTAATCTATTCATATACCCATCCAAATGCCTTTAAAATGTTGTAATTTATCAGCCTCCACCACTTTTTCTGGTAGCTCATTCCATATACACACCACCCTCTGCGTGAAAAGATTGCCCCGAAGGTCCCTTATAAAGCTTTCCCCTCTCACCCTAAACTTATTCCTTCTAGTTATGAACTCCCCCACCCCAGGAAAAAGACCTTGTCTATTTACCCTGTCCATGCCCCTCATGATTTTATAAATCTTTTCTAAGATCACCCCTCAGCTTCTGACATTCCAGGGAAAACAGCCCCAGCCGCCCTGTAGCTCAAATCCTAAATTCTGACATTCCAGGGAAAACAGCCCCAGCCGCCCTGTAGCTCAAATCCTAAAACCCTGGCAACATCCTTGTAAACCTTTTCTAAACCCTTTTAAGTTTTACAACATCCTTCTGATAGGAGGAAGACCAGAATTGCACGCAATATTCCAAAATTGGCCTAACCAATGTCCTGTACAGCTGCAACATGACCTCCCAACTCTTGTTTATTTTTTAAACACTCACCTACTCAAGTCTCTTCAGACAACAAACATCTTATTGCTGAAATTCCGCCTAGTCAACTTGCATCACTTTTCCCCTAGGCAAGTTTATCTTTCTTTGGCAGGGAGATGGTATGCTGCACACAGGTAGGGTTTCAATAAGATCTAATATAATTACAGGAGGAACGGCCTCTTCATTGCTGCGCCCTTTGTAATAAATGTTAATGTGCCATTTGCTTTCCGACTCATTTGCATGACAGATTAGTGTGCAAGGTCACACAGGCCCTTATGAATACCAATCCATTTTCCAGTTTCACACCATTTTAAAGCTTCTGCTTTTTTACATCAACTTCCATCCGCCTAGTCAACTTGCATCACTTTCCCCCAGGCAAGTTTATCTTTCTTTGGCAGGGAGATGGTATGCTGCACACAGGTGGGGTTTCAATAAGATCTAATATAATTACAGGAGGAATGGCCTCTTCATTGCTGCGCCCTTTGTAATAAATGTTAATGTGCCATTTGCTTTCCTACTCATTTGCATGACAGATTAGTGTGCAAGGTCACACAGGCCCTTATGAATACCAATCCATTTTCCAGTTTCACACCATTTTAAAACTTCTGCTTTTTTACATCAACTTCCAAAATGGATAACTTCCCACTCTTCCATCTTAAGTTCTTTATGGTTTGGACTTGTCCACTCATATAACCTGGATCAGTGGTGCTGGAAGAGCACAGCAATTCAGGCAGCATCCAACGAGCAGCGAAATCGATGTTTCGGGCAAAAGCCCTTCATCAAGAATCCGTCGATTTCGCTGCTCGTTGGATGCTGCCTGAATTGCTGTGCTCTTCCAGCACCACTGATCCAGAATCTGGTTTCCAGCATCTGCAGTTATTGTTTTTACCTTTTTCACTCATATAACCTGTTCACTTCCTTTTGTTATCTCTTAGCTTTCTCCTTGTAGCTTACTTTCCATTCAGCTCCACCTTCTGCAAACCTGGATATCCGACACTCAATCCCTCCCCTAAACCACTGATTCAAATAACTGAAGCCTGAGCGCTACTCCTGTGGTGTTGCATTAGTTACAGCCTTTCAAGCCAGAAAGAACCTGTTTGTTCTTCATTTCCATTAGTTTTCCAGATGGAACCGTGGGCAGAATCTTCGAATAACAACAGCAGCTAATGTTGCAGCATTTGTACTCTGGGATCCGAGGCACATTCACGGGATTTACATTGGAAATTTTAACTTCTCATGTGAAGAACTGCACTCCTTGAGCTACTGTGAGAACATCTCCAACACTGATCTCAGTGTCAGAGGTTGGGGCTGGAGCTCCTAGACTTACACAAAGGCTTACACAAGGATTCTCCAGCTATTAATCTCAGGCATAGGACTGTTATGGAAAAGACTTAAATAATACCTCTCTTGACCCCTAACAATGCTCACCTTATTCCCACACCCTGTTTACAACCCTCTGCTGCAAATGCTTACCTATGTCCCCTGTACCACCTTGCACCTCCGACAATGCTCAGCTAATTCACACATCCTGACAGTGCTAATGTTCCACCTCCCCTCTCTCACCCCTTGACAATGCTCATATACCTCTCTTACACCTCCCAAAAATGTTGAAACCTCTGATGTCAGAGAGATGAGAGTTAGGGATTCCAAAAGGTGAGCCAGCAGGGTTTGTGGAGTACGGGTGAGAATCTTGGTAAGGTGACAGAGGGATAGTGAACTGTGTTGTGGGCTGTGACAGGGAGGGCGCAGGAAAGGAGTTGAGCATTGTTAGTGGGTGCATGAGGAGGGTGAGCGGGAGGGAGGGTGAGTTAGGAAGGGGGTGTCTGGTTGTCAGTTATCTGTGTCAGAGAGTGAGGGAGGGGTGTGTGAGTCAGGATGAAATTGCAGCAGTATCTACATTAAAACGCTCTGCAAGTCAATAACTGAAGAAAGAAATTAAAGCATACATCTTCATAGTTCATGGCAAGACAGGACCTGGGTTTTCCTCAGTTGCACTATAATTCAGGCCTTTCTGGACTAAGGCTGAAGTCCAAAGGTATAAAATGATAAATAGCTTTAACCATGGCCAGTGGCATGGACTTCAACACCACTATTGAATGGAAATTCTTGGTCACTAAATTTACAACATGATTGATATGTTGTCTCAACTATGAGTACTACACCAACAATGCAACAACTTATATTTACACCAAGCCTTTAACAGAATAAAATGTCCAACTGCACCTCACAGGAATGTTAAAGAACAGAGTATGGGACCAAGCGACATGAGCTCCAGATCAGATGCCTGAAAGCTTAGCAAAAGAGATAGGTTTCAAGGAGTGTCTTAAAAAAGGAAAGTAAGGTAGAGGGGCTGGGATGGGACCATTGGTGACCAGTGATGGGAGGAAATTCTGAATATTGAAGCTTCAGTATTTAAAGGTGCAGCCATCAATGATGTAATATTTAGAATGCGCAAGAGGCCAGAATTAGAGGACACCTTTCACAACTGAGGAAGATTTTAGAGATAGGGAGGGGTTTATGATACAAACTGAAGGAGGCCACTCAACCCTTCATCCCTGTACTGGCACTTTGACTGACCTATTCAGTTAGTCTCACTCTCCTGCACTTACCCGAATCCTGCATTGTTCTTTTCCTTTCTCAGCTATGTATTAAATTCTTTTTTTATAAAGTTACGATTGACTCTGTTTCTATCATCCTTTCAAGCAGTGCTTTCCAGATCATAGAATTGTGTTTCAAGCAGTGAGTTGCTATTACACATCTCCTCTGGTTTTTTTGCAAATTATCTCAAATCTCTGTACTCTGCTTACCAACCCTCAAGCCAGCTGAAACAGTTTATCTTTATTAATTCTTCTCGAAATACTTCATCATTTTGAACAGCTCTGCTAAATCTCCACATTAACCTTCTCAACTCTAAGGAGAACAATCCCAAGTTACCCAGTCTCTTAACATAACTGAAGTATGAAGAATTACAGTATTGAAAAAGAAACACCTCAAAGATTATGCTTCCAGAACAGCGCATTTCATCTTTCGCTGCTAAGGATTTGCAGAGATTTGTTTGTTCTGTTTGGCATGATGGTAAAAGAAAGATGTATTAGATGCTTTAAAGCAAGTGTGGCAGGTGAGTTCTTTGGAGAAGTGAGAAACTGCAGTGTTTTAAAACACAATTATGTTGACAATAGAGCCAAGGACTGAATTTGACTAACAAAGTCCACACTGTTTGAAAAGTACAAGGAAGTCTTCTGGGATGGCACCAAGTGTTACTGATGGGTATCATATACCTTGATGGTGCATTTTCTGAAGTTGGCATTTTGTGCAGAGGCTTTCTGCATTCCAGATTTCAGAATAGGGCTAGGTTTCATAGAATTGCACAGAACAATCAGAAATCAGCAGACACAGTCACAACAAAGCAAGTTTACTGGCAAAAAATATACCCATCCCTTCTTAATATTGCAAGGACCATGTCTTTTTATTTCGTTGTAGTCTTTGATTGCAGGCTGAAATGGGAAAACAACTGTTTTAAAAACCAAGGGTTATTAAAGGATTGATACACTTTTTTTTTAAAAGTATAACCTGACACTAATTATAAATACTGTGTTACACAGCTGCTTGTCTCAGCAATGTGGAACCTGGTTTGCTGATGAGCTGGACGACAAAGGGTTGTGTGCAATACGTTTTGGCTGACAACTGAGAGCTGATTGATCTGTGGACTTATAACATAAAATGAAAGCACATGGGATTGGGGATAGTTACTGACAAGGATGGAGAACTAGATGGCAGGCAGGAAACAACGAGTAGGAATAAACGGAACATTTTCTGAGTGGCAGGCAGTGACTAGTGCGTGACTGTCGGGATCAGTGCTTGTACCTCAGCTATTCACTGTATAGAAATCACTTAAATGATGGAACTAAATGTATTATCTCCAAGTTTGCAGATTACACAAACTTGGGTGACAGGGTAAATTGTGAGGAGGATGCAGAGATGCTTCAATGTGATTTGGACTGTGACGATACTGTGGTTTTAAGAGGTGTGTTTTGTCTTGGTTCCTTTCAGAGAGAGATTGAGGATCAAACCGATTGATGAGCAGTCTATGAGAAGATAAACGACTTGTGAGGGCTTGGGTTTTTTTTAAAGTTGGGACAATAGAAGCAGCCTGAGTGGGTGTGGTCAAGTTCTCACAGATCATGGATTTTAGTTTGCTTTCAGCTGGGGTCACAGGAGGGTTGGAAGGTGATGAATCTCTCCTGGTTGCTACACACACTCCCTCAGAATTGTTGTTTAATGTTCTTTCCTCCTAGATTGGAGGCAATCTGTTTTCTGAGTTTGTCTTTTTGTCAAGTGTGTGTTTATGAGATGTTATTATATTGGAACAATTAATTAGTGATAGTTACTTTAATTATTATTCTGTTAAATTTTCCAATAGAGCTAAGTTGTTCCAAATTCTTCTTTCTTTTGTTATATTTTAACTATAGTGTTTGAATAACTATAATGTTTGTTTAGCATCAAGTAGTTTGACCAATCGAATTGCAATTGGAATACAATACCTGATATTTACCTTTAAAATACGAAAAAGTTAGGATCTAAATGACCTTCTTAATATATTTTGAGGGTGTCTGGTCTGGTCAATGTTAGGACAAGTTGAATGAGTGGGCAAATGCTTGGCAGATGAAAAGTAATGTGGATAAATGTCAGGATATCCACTATGGTCACAAAAACAGGAAGACAGGCAATTATCTGAATGTCGATAGATTGGGAAAGGGGGAGGTGCAATGAGACCTGGAGTGCCCTTGTACACCAGTCATTGAAAGTAAGCATGCAGGTGTAGCAAATGATGAAGAAGGTAAATGACATGTTGGCCTTCACAATGTGAGGATTCGAGTATAGGAGTAGGGATGCTTTGCTACAATTGCACAAAACATTAATGGGACCATCCCAGGGATACTGTCCACAGTTTTGATCTCCTTATCTGAAGAAGGATGTTCTGGCTAAGGAAGGAGTACAACAAAGGCTGACCATGCTCATTTTGGGGATGGCAAATCTACACATGAAGGGAGACCAGACCAGTTAGGATTGTATTCACTGGGGGGATCTCATAGAAATCTATAGATGCTGCCTGGACTGGAGGACATGTTTTATGAAGAAAGGTTGAGGGACCTAGAGCTTTTATCATTGGAGTGAAGAAGGATGAGAGGTGACTTGATAGAGGTGTACAAGATGTTGAGAGACACAGATAGAGTGGATAGCCAGAGACTTTTTCCCATGGTGGAAATGTCTATCATGAGGGGGTATAATTTTAAGGTAATTGGAGGAAGGTTTAGGGGAAATGTCAGAAGTAGGTTCTTTATACAGAGAGTGGTAGGTATGTGGAATGCAGTGATATTGATGGTAGTAGAGTCAGATACATTAGTGACATTTATGTGACTCTTATATAGACACATGGAAGATAGCACAATGAAGGGTATCTAAGTTAGTCTGACCTTAGAGAAGGATAAAAGGTCGGCACATACATCGAAGTCTGAAGGGCCTGTACTGTGCTGTACTGTTCTATGTTCTATGTTAAAACCCCAACAGGACTAGACAGGGTAAATGCAGGAGGATGTTCATGATGACTAGTGAGTGCAGAACCAGGGGATCACTGTTTGAGGATATGGGGTAAGCCACTTAGGACTGAGATGAGGAGAAATTTCTTTACACAGAGAGGGGTGACCCTGTGGAATATTTTGTTACAGGAAGCAGTTGAGTCCAATACATGGAATGTTTTCAGGAAGGAGTTAGATATAGTTGTGAGGGATAAGGGGATCCAAGGGGGAAAGTGGGAACAAGATACTGAGTTGGATAATCAGTCATGATCATTCGTTAATGGCAGAGCAGTCTCAAAAGGCCGAATGGCCCACTCCTATTCCGAGTTTCTATGTTTCTATGACTCGAGACCAGGTATTTTGACAAAACCCTTCTGCCTGCCAACAACAATGTGATTGACTGGCGAGCAGCTTGGAGCGGTGAATGTTTTGGCAGGAAACATCAGACATCTGGAGAAGTAGGAACTGTTTTCTCTCTGTAACAGAAAGCATCTCAAGTTTGAAGATCGCAAGTTTCTTCCCCTTTCCACTTGCAATAAGCTGTGTTTTTTTATTATTGCTGTTGATAACATAAGACAACCTTTACAAGTGAGAACCAGCCATGCTCCTGAAAACTGGTGAAAATACCTGGAGGACAAAGATCAGTGTTGTGATCAGCATAAGAATGGTCTCAACACACGTAAAACCTTTACCATGTGCTTAGTTTTATTTTCCAGACTGCCCAAGGCTGTGAGTATAGTATTACTAAAGTTAGAGCCCATTGTAGAACTCCCCAGTTGGGAACATTGGTGAATTGGTCAAGCAGGGTGCCCAAGCAGGAGAGACATGATGACCCCTATCCCAGAATCGATAGAACATGTCACCAGATTGAAGTTGAGGATCTTATACAGGCTCAGAGCAGCAAGAACAATTTAGTACAGAACTAACATACCCACCATCTCAACTAGATGGAAGGACAAACTGACAATCACAGACAGACTTGTCCTTAAAGCCGGGCAGGATGTGGTACTGATCCAAGACTGAAACCGCATCATTTATCAATGTTGGGAGCCCCAGAATAGAACTTAATGCAGAGGGAATTAAGGAATTGTTTTGATAGCCAGAAATGAGTAAAGACATAAAACGTTATGTTGATAATTACATTAACTGTGCCCAGAACAACTCTGACAAATATACCAACAAAGGAGAATAAAGGCATCCTAGGCTGGTGGTAGGACCTCCCAATAGATTACGTTGGCCCCCACCACCCTGTAAAGAAGGAATACAAATACATCTTAACCATTGTGGACATTGTAACAGTTGTTATGGGGATTTCAACATGCAGGTAGACTGGGAGAATCAGGATCGTATTGGACTTCAAGAAAGAGACTTTGTGGAGTGCCTCCGAGATGGATTCTTAGTACAGCTGGTGCTGGAGCCTACCAGGGAGAAGGCAATTCTGGATCTGGTATTGTGCAACGAGCCAGAATTGATCAGGGATCTCGAAGTGAAGGAACCATTGGGAAGTAGTGACCATAATACAATAAGCTTCAATCTGGAATTTTAGAGGGAGAGGGTACAATCGGAAGAGACAATATTTCAGTTGAATAAAGGGGACTATGGAGCTATGAGGGAGGACCTGGCCAAAGTTCAATGATGCAATACCTTAGCAGGGATGACAGTAGAGGAACAATGGCAGATATTTCTGGGTATAATGCAGAAGATGCAGGATCAGTTCATTCCAAAAAGGAAGAAAGATCCTA
>NC_057738.1:18679682-18701558 GCF_004010195.1 Chiloscyllium plagiosum
GACTGGGCTTGTATATCCTTGAGTTTAGAAGACTGAGAGGGGATCTGATTGAGACATTTAAGCTTATTAAAGGATTGGACACTCTGGAGGCAGGAAACATGTTTTCGCTGATGGGTGAGTGCCGAACCAGAGGACACAGGTTAAAAATACGGGGTAGACCATTTAGGACAGAGATGAGGAGAAACTTCTTCACCCAGAGAGTGGTGGCTGAGTGGAATGTTCTGCCCCAGAGGGCAGTGGAGGCCCAGTCTCTGGATTCATTTAAGAAAGAGTTGGATAGAGCTCTCAAGGATAGTGGAATCAAGGGTTATGGAGATAAGGCAGGAACAGGATACTGATTAAGGATGATCAGCCATAATCATATTGAATGGTGGTGCAGGCTCGAAGGGCAGAATGGCCTACTCCTGCACCTATTGTCTATTGTCTATTGTCTATTATCTTTAAAAAGTGGATAGAAACTTTCCCAACCTGGACTAATAACGCTAAATTACAGCAGACCTTCTCAGACTACGAGAGTTCACCAGATGAGGTCTTCCCCTTATCTGATCAGAGTACCCATTTTTCACAGCCCAGGTAATGCAGGTGGTGATGAATATATTTGGCATCAGCCAAAGGTTTCATATTGCCCACCATCCTCAATCCCGTGGGATTGTAGAGAGGCTGAACTGCTCCCCCAATAGAATGTTACAAAAGGTGATCACAAGGAAATCCTCCATTTGTACTCTTGTCCTACTCTCTGTCCTCATGATCCTACTGAACTCACCTTCTAGCTCAGCTGAATTCACTCCCCATGTTTTAACGTGTTGCCCAAAAAGAAGTGTTCAATCCTTTTATCCAGGTGTTCCCTTGTGTGACTGAGTCAAACTTTAAGATTTTGCCTGTCTTCGGATGCTGCCTGAATTGCTGTGCTCTTCCAGCACCACTGATCCTCCTACTGAACTCACCTTCTAGCTCAGCTGAATTCACTCCCCATGTTTTAGCGTGTTGCCCAAAAAGAAGTGTTCAATCCTTTTATCCAGGTGTTCCCTTGTGTGACTGAGTCAGACTTTAATTAAACAAACCCTTCTTTAATTAACCCTTTAACTACCAATACTCAATATAAAAAATACTTTCATTGCAACAGTTACTTCTGACTTCATCAAACTTAACTTCAGCTGTAACTTACTTCACTGAACTTCACTGTATCTCAGCTTTAACTTAATCCACATTTAACCCGAACTCTCATTCTAACTTTATAAGTTTGGCTTGAATCAAATACTCCCCTGATTCGAGTGAAGTGACTAAATTTGTGCTCTGAGGAGGTCTCGCCTCGTGGTTCTTTGTCTTCTCTGAAAGTAACTTCAGGCCACGTGCTTTTCAAATGAGAGGCTTCTGCTCAGAAAACATCTTTCTTCTGGTAACTTAGCTGAAAATGTGCCCTGTTTGCAGAAAGATCTCTGGCACTGAGCCATTGAATTGATCAAAGCCTGTTCGATCCCAGCTAATGGGACTTACTGGTAAACAACTCCCAAATATTTACCCCAAGCCAAAAACAGTGACATTCTGTGCTCCATATAAGGAATAGTGGTGGCAGTATGTCAAGAGACCACCATGAGATTTGCCTTACTTGGTCAACACAGGAAACAACATGGCATAACATGTCCTGGCTGCAGTTTAACTGAGGTCAGAGTTTAAACTAGCTTGACCAAAATTCCCAGCATGCTTGATTCTAGCTGTTAAGCAGTCTCGTAGCCATTTCTGCTGCTGGCTGCAAATGACTGGATGTCCTGTCGGAAGTATCAAACTCCCAGTAGGACTAGACTTGTCAGAGCCTGAGTTCACAGCCCTTAGCCATGAGAAACCTGTAAAAAAAACTCTACTTAACATTGTACAGGCTCCACGGATAGCAGCAACTGTCAAAGAAAGAAGTAGAGGAAGGTTTATTTTGATGGGAAAGTGAACCAGAGAGAATACAAAGTAGGGTAGTGCTGCAGGTCCTTCAGTCAAGAATATTCCTGTTCTTCAGGGATTCGGGTCACCCATTCTGTTAGGGTTAAAGCAAGCCTGTCATTGTATAAAGTTTTACTGGACTCCAGGAATACCAAATGCTATTATATGAACCATATAGAGATATAGGGAGTGCAGAGCAATAGTCACAAGTTTCATTTGTTTTAAGAGCGATTGGAAGAAGCAGACTTTGATCCTCATCCTGTAGCCACTGATCCAGTGCCAGTCCCACTGATCCTGTTCCTGATCCAATGCAGGCTCCAGTCACTGTGCCCCATTCTGATTCTGATCCTAGGGAAGTACCAGTCACTGATCCACGTCCTGACCCTGAGTGCTGACCTCAGACCTGGCTCCCAACTGACCCCGTCCAGCCTGGCCAGGAAATTAAGCCCTGAAGTGAAAGAGGTAGATGAGAATAGTCCATCTGAGGAAACACCCATTGCGGTGCCCCAGCCTAAAGCCTGTGACAGAAACAGTCCCTTTGCTGATAAATTCACTTTAGCACTCCAGCACTCCAGCCAAGACGTCATGGAGGAACAAGTCCCCTGTGGTCAGAGCCCTCTCATTGAGGCAGGGAGCCTCCCTCAGCACACTTAGGGAGCCCCATTCTTACACCGACCCTAACCTGGTAATGAGATCTACATACCCTCAAATATCCTTCATCTCCTGTCTATGTTTAACTAACCCAGAGCCTACAACCTCTGTTTGTCTATTACCTGGTTATTAATTTCCACTATCCCTAACTAGGTATCCATCTTGGTCACACAAGAGCATGGATTCCTGCTTTCACAGTCTCCCATCACACCACGCAAGTATGATTGGTATTGACTAAAAGCAAGTCACATCACGGTATGCTGGAAAATCGCAGCAGGTCAGGCAGCATCCAAGGCACAGGAGAATCGACGTTTCGGGCATAAGCCCTTCTTCAGGAATGAAGGTCCCGAAACGTCGATTCTCCTGTTCCTTGGATGCTGCCTGACCTGCTGCGCTTTTCCAGCAACACATTTTCAGCTCTGCAGTCCTCACTTTCTCCTCACATCACGGTATGTCTGGTAACCATTATTATCCTGCACTCTTCCAAGTCTGTAATCCTCTGTCATCATTTCTTGTCTTTATAACCTCACAACATGGTCTCTGTGTCTGTGGGATTTGTTGAATTATTAAAATTTCAGCCACTTTGTGTCTTTTCATGATTCTCATCATCATTCCCACAGCAATGCTTCAGTGCCTGTGGCCTTAAAACTGTTTTTCATTTATTAAAACCTTTTCTCAAAAGATGTCCACACACCGATCTGCTTGGGTTAAATTCCCAAAACACCAATCCAGGACAAATTGGTACCTGACCAGAATTGATTGCTTTAGAATAAAAAGGGAAATTGAGAGGAACCAATTCTTAAATAACAGAAATAAAACTTGAGGAAAAAATTTGATCAAGGACTATGGGTCAACTGTACATCGGTATGTCTCCATGGATAGGAACACTGTGTACATGGTAACCCATGTCAGTGTTCAAACAAAGAACTATACAGCATAGAGAAAGGCCCTTCATTCCACCATATCTGCACTGATACATGATGCCTTTCTCAACTAAAAACCTTTTTCCTCTACACAGTCTGTATCCATTTATTCCCTGCCTATCCATATATCTGTTATTAGATAAGATAGTGACAGATGCTATCTTGATCTCTTTCAGGAACTGAATAGAATGTGCAGACAGCTTTTCTTATTATTGTTTATTCCATCTTTGGGAGATCATTCATATAGTCATAGAGTCATGCAGCATGGAAATAGACCCTTTTGTCTAACCAGTCCATGTTGACCATAATCCCAAACTAAACTAGTCCCACCTGCGTGCTCCTGGCCCATATCCCTCCAAAACCTTCCAACTCATGGACTTATTTAAAAATGTTTTCAATGTGACTGTATCTGCATCCACCACTCCCTTTGAAGTTGATTCCACATGAAAACTACCCTCTGTGTAAAAAAAATTATCCCTCACGTCCTTTTAAATCTCTCTCCTCTCGCCTCAAAAATGCCCCCTAGTCTTGAAATCCATATCCTAGGGAAAAGACACCTACCATTAACTCTATCTATATCCCTCATGATTTTACAATCCTCTATAAGGTCACCTCTCAACCTACTATGAGAAAGTGAAGAGTGCAGATGCTGGAGATCAGAGCTGAAAATGTGTTGCTGGAAAAGCGCAGCAGGTCAGGCAGCATCCAAGGAGCAGGAGAATCGACGTTTCGGGCATGAGCCCTTCTTCAGGATGAAGAAGGGCTTATGCCTGAAACGTCGATTCTCCTGCTCCTTGGATGCTGCCTGACCTGCTGCGCTTTTCCAGCAACACATTTTCAGCTCTCAACCTACTATGTCCTAGTGAAAAAATGTCCCAGCCTATCCAGCTTTTCTTTATAACTCAAACCTTCCACATCCTAATAAGTCTCTTCTGAAACCCTTCTAGCTTAATGATATCTATCCTATCACAGAACCAGGAGAAATAACGCTGCAGGCCTTGTGTAATTCTCTCCTGCCACAACAGCCATGTTTGATAATGGTATTTCCATCTAGATCACACTCTAATGTATGAATGTAACAGTCAGCAAGCAGTGGGTAAGAGATTAAAAGGGACTTCAGGGCTTTGGTGTATAAATGTTAAACCCACAGGCAAGGATTCTCTTCCAATGAGTGCACTGAATCAGGATGTTTGGCCCTTGGTCCAGAGAAAGGATTGGAGCTAAATCGAAGATCCCCCAGAAAACTCACAAATAATATATACTTGGTACATGAAATCAGGAACAGGCCAAACCTGTACCCCTCCAAGCTTGTCTGAGAACTACCCCAGGATTGCAAAGTAGTTTGTTTCTAAAGCACACAGGCAAAATCTTGTACGACAGCATCCTGCCCGAATTTGATACCTGTGGTGTTAGACATATCCAGAACTCAGCTACCAGAGTGGTGCCCTCCCCAACTTCAGAAACTGTACTGACATTTAACACAGAGATGACTGGGAGGAAAACAGGAATTAAGATGAGTAAGGCCAGACCGAAGCCAACAGGATGCAGTACAAGAGGCATAGTTCATTGTTTGGCAACAGCTTTATGGTGCAGGAGTGTCAACAGTCAATATTCTTGAGTAGGCTGTTTCAGACAAAAAGCTCAAGATTTTAACCCAGCAGGGTCAACAGGTCATAGAGTAACAGAGATGTACAGCATGGAAACAGACCCATCAGTCTGACTCGTCCATGCCAACCAGATATCCCAACCTAATCTAGTCCCACCTGCCAGCAACTGGCCCATATCCTCCCAAACCCTTCCTATTCATATATCCATCCAGATGCCTTTTTTAATGTTGCAATTGTGGATCAAAATTATGAGCAAGCTGTTGAAGGAGAACCAGACTAGTCAACACTTGGTAATGTTGTCAGAAGGGCATGTTGGGACAATGAACTTAATAATACAAGGTAAGATAGATGATGACAGCAGGCAGCAGAATCAAACCCTGTTTAGTATCATGGGAACAGGAAGGCCATTCAACCCTTAAATCTGCCCTGCCATACAATAAGACCAGGGCTGATTTGTAGCCTAACTCCATATGCTTGCCTTGGGCCCACATCCCTTTATACCCTTGTTTAATAAAAATGTGTCTATCCTAGATTTCAATTTCACAAATGGATTAGCGTCAACTGCTGCTTCAGGAAGAGAGTTCCAAACCTCCACTAATCTTTGTAACGTCTCTCTAACATCTCTCGTGAATGGCATGGCCCTAATTATCAGACTGTGTCTTCAGTTCTAGAAGTTTAAACCAATAGAAATTGTTTATCTTCGTCTACCCCGTCTTTCTCTGTTCATATCCTGAAGACCTCGTTTAGATCACCCCATAACCTTCTAAATTCTAGAGACTAAAGGCCTAATTTGTCTAACCTCTCCTCATAACTTAAACCTCGAACTCCAGCTATCATCCTTGTATTTCTGCATCAAACTCTCTCTAGGGCCAAAACATCTTCCTAAGATGTGGCATCCAGATCAATTCTTAGTGGAGTCTAATTTGAATTTTGTATTACTGCAGTACAACATCTGCATTGCTATACTCCAGCCCTTTAGATATGAAGGCCCGCACATTCTATAAATCTTGACTATTTTCTGCATCTGTTGTATCAATGAACAGTGAATG
This sequence comes from Chiloscyllium plagiosum, assembly GCF_004010195.1. Lineage (NCBI taxonomy): Eukaryota > Metazoa > Chordata > Chondrichthyes > Orectolobiformes > Hemiscylliidae > Chiloscyllium > Chiloscyllium plagiosum. The sequence goes on from NC_057738.1 coordinate 18,685,842, forward strand.
ATAGAACAGTTGATGGAGAACCTCGAACAGATTAGTCAAAGACATGTCCTATCTTGCATCAGTGATAAGCAAATAGACCACTTGTCTGCGGGAAGAGACATCCCAATATTTTGAATTGCCAGTTATGGCAACTAACCGAAACCTGGTTGATAATGACTGCAAGGGACCCCCAGGAAAAGCCTAAGACATGGCACTAGGGATCCTGATTATAATGCCAAACAAAACTGGACTAAAAATCTTTCAGCATTATCCAAGAGGGAATGTGGTCAGAATATGATAGCGTCCTCCTGCGTGCTGTTGAAAAAGGAGGAAGGCTTGCAGGCACCACTCTGGATAAACATCAGCAAACCAAGCAAGTAATTGCATGTCCCTTGTGTCATTTTCAGACAAGTATTAATTTAAACATACCATAGAAACCTGGAGCCCGGACACTGATATCACCCAAGTAGTATGGATGGCGCAGGGAGAATACTGCATCACAATGTCCCTAAAACATTTGCAATAAAAAAACCTTCACCTGTGACATCCACAACAGCATTTTCTGAACTAAGTCCCACATACTACCAGCATAGGCTTAACTGAACTCGTAGACATACACAGGAGAAGTGAAATCTTTGTTAATGTCAATGACAAACTCTGATGAACTTTAGGAGATTTGGAAAAATATGATGCTGGTTATGAACTCCTACCTGAAAAATTATCACAGGTCCAGAGACAATTGGCTAATGAACACACAAAAATTTCACTACAGTTGTCCAACAGACAGAGCAGATACAAAAAGACATTAAAGGAATTGAAGTCACCAGTTGATGGGATGAGTTTTGGAAGTAAGGCTGAAAAGTACAATTCCATCCTCGGATTCACTTCCCATCACACCTTGCTGATTCATTCTGTTTGTTATCATGCCTATGACCATCCTTGCAGTTGTAATGGTGATGGGAACTCCCTGAGCTCCTGAATGTAGAAATGATGCTGAGCAGATGTAAGATCCAACTCAGCCAACATTGGGAACCTTAAATTTTCATGTATAAGGTCCTAGACAACTTGTCAATGATTTGCTCATCAATGCTGTACAGGCTCTACTTTATCTTGAATGTAGTTCGTTGTACAATATTTAGGAATCAACTAATGAAATTTTGTTTTGTTTTTCTATTGTTAATTTACTAACAGCATTATTGTCGGATACTGTAGATTAATCCTTGATGAAAGGCTTTTGCCCGAAACATTGATTTTCCTGCTCCTCGGATGCTGCCTGACCTGCTGTGCTTTTCCAGCATCACTCTCTCGACTCTACTATAGATTAGTGTTAGGTATTTGGACCCTATGCATCGAAACCAGATAGTTATCTATGCCATGGTTTGGACAGTGCTGTGTCCTATTTGCCTGACTCTCACTGCATCAACAGAAATACTGACAATTTTTCATGAGCATGGATGCAAAACTCAAAATTTGGAAGCCAGGTTTAAACTTACCTGGACTCTGGAACTTGCAAACTGCAGAGTTTGAACAGCCAGGTCATGAACAACCAACTTCCTGTTGAAACCAAACAGACCTCAAACTGCTAGGTCAGGTACTAATGGCCACAACATTTCAGAATGAACCACCTTCAATGAACCTGCTTTGTTAGAACACTACACAGACTTGGTGGCACCCAGCTTAGCAGGAGGCCATGGGTATTGTGTGACAAGGACAGCATTTCAAAACTGTGTTCTGCAACTTCCAAATATGGAAAGTGATCACCTCATTGAAAATTCCTGCCCCTGACCAGTGCTGGTATTGGACACAAACCATAGAATCTTCGAGAAGGACATGAAGAGGGGGATAAAAGGGACAACCTGAAGGCCCAGCTTTCTCTGCCTTCTGCACCTTCTTCAACAGCATCTCCAGAGAGCACTTTTGACTGGCTCCATAGTGAAAATCATCAGTCTGACCAGACCCAGAACACCACCTCAGTGAGACTAGCCAAAGACCAGAACTAACCTGAGATGAGAGGGGAATCCCTAATGCAGATCCTAAAACATCAGTAACCCTCAAAGACCGGGGAACAGACTATCCCAGCCTTACTGAGTGGGCATTACCAATCCTTTTTGACAAATAGTTCAAACATAGCTGTAGAGACCTGTGGTAATGGTGGAGCAAATCCTCAGAAGCACATGTCAGATGTGGATAGCTAGAGTAGATTTAAGACTGTTTACTGCAGCATCCTGTGAAGATTTTGATAGAGTTTAATTTAAGTACAATAGTAGAGTGTGATAAATATTTTTTTCCTTGATAAAGAGCTCAGTAAAGTGGTGTTGGACCTTCCCCTGACACTTACTCCCTTTGAGGAGAAAGTGAGGTCTGCAGACGCTGGAGATCAAAGCTGAAACTTTATTGCTGGAACAGCACAGCAGGTCAGGCAGCATCCAGGGAACAGGAGAAGGGCATGTGCCCGAAACGTCGAATCTCCTGTTCCCTGGATGCTGCCTGACCTGCTGTGCTGTTCCAGCAATAAAGTTTCAACTCACTCCCTTTCCCTATCTCACTGTGTCACATGTTTGAGTTAAAACTGTTACTGCAAAAAAGTCAAGGTTATTCAGGTACAATTTACAACCATATTAACCTGGAAATCCCTCAACACATGAATTTGGCAGGTGATAGGATGGGAAAGCTGCCTAATCGGCCATGTTGAAAGTTGGGGCCTCTACTATCACCATCCACAGCCTTGGAGTACAAACAGCATGTGAAAGAGCACATTGCCACAGAAACTCAGATTCCTTGATAACACACCACCAGCAGCTAGATTATTCAACTTTGGCTGCTTGCATTATTTGTGAAGACATTTCTCTGATACCAGCAGCAATTCTGGCATCATTCAGTCACCTTTATCAGCACGATGCCTAACACCACCAACCTTGTTGCAAAACAAGAAGTCACACAGCCGTTTATTTTGGCAAAGTTTCAATCAACATCAAAATTAAAGGCTTGGATGGAGTGTAAACCACATATTCACTGGACTGTGATGAAAAGAATCCTTATACACATAATTTTTTCCTTGAGATTTGCTTTGTCTTGTTTTTTAAGCCAAATTTTTTTAACCAATGTGCTTAGATACTGTTCCGGAGTATCTCAGGCTGTTGGTGCCTAAGTATATACTGTCTCTAAGACATTTGATCCTTATGTCTAAGTAAGGTTCTTCAACTCCTTATATACTATAATTCTTCTTCACTTGGATCTGTATGTTGTAGGTTATTAAACAATACTCTCCTGTGTGGTGTCTAAGACTTCTCTCTTCACATGTTCACTCTAAACAGGTGTCTTCTCTCTTACTGATGTCAGAGTCTTGTTATCAGTTATATCAGTTGGGCGGCATGGTGGCACAGTGGCTAGCACTGCTGCCTTACAGCACCAGAGACCTGAGTTCAATTCCCATCTTGGGCAACTGTCTATGTGGAGTTTGCATATTCTCCCTGTGTCTGTGTGGATTTTCTCCAGGTGCTCCGGTTTCCTCCCACAGTCCAAAGATGTGCAGGTTAGGTGAATCGGCTATGCTAAATTGCCCGTAGTGTTAGGTGTAGGGGAATGGGTCTGGGTGGGTTGCTCTTTGGAGGGTTGGTTGGACTTGTTGGGCCGAAGGGCCTGTTTCCACACTGTAAGTAATCGCATCATCATCATTTACATGAACCTCATTATACGAGAAGATGGATCATTTCATTTATATCCCGTTGTTCCACACTTAGTCCAAGTTAAGTAACTTGCTTGCATCTGCACAATTATTCTGACAGCAATTTTTAAAAAAGTGTTGCAAAATTTGGCTTGGGCCCAAAATGTATCTGTACCATAGTCTCACACTTTTGGTGGGGACCATGCTGAGCACCATTTTGGTCAGTGTTACTGTGGATTCTGGGAGTGTGTGTGCTGGAATTATGGAGTGCAGGCAGACTATGACATTAGTTACATTAATTTCACTCAAATGGTGCCATTTTCAATCTTAGCGATTTGTGGCACAGAAAGCCTGGGTTCAAGTTTCAGCTGCATCAGAGCTGTGTCATAACATCTCTGAATGGGTTAATGGAAAGATAAGCCAGCTAACGTCATTGGTTAATCTTGTACTGCTGAACACAAAGGAGCATTAACTGCTAAATAGCTAGTGCTAATTGATTTCTGCTGCCAGTTGGTGAGTTGATAGAAGCGTTTGGGTGTTTGTCCTGTCACATAAGGTTGTGAAAGTCTACAGACCATGGGTGGCATCTTAGATCGCATTTATGGGGAGGCAATGGCCAAATGGTACTATTGTTGGACTATTAATCCAGAGATCCATGTAATATTTTTAGAGACATGGGTTCAAATCCCACCATCAGTAGATAGTGGAATTCAAAGTCAATTAAAATCTGGAATTAAGAGTTTAATGATGATCATGAAATCATTGTTGACTGTTGTTTGAAAAAATCCCATCTAGTTCACCAATGTCCCTGAGGGAAGGACACTGTTATGCTTTGTCAGGACTACATGTGACTCCAGACCCACAGCAATGTGGTTGACTCTTAGCTGCCTTCTGGGCAATGGGGATGGGCAATAAATGTTGGCCCAGACAGTGACACCCTCATCCCGTGAATGAACAAAATAAAAGCTTCATGGCTTCACCTTTGCTCCCAGTATTGGGTGCTCTAGGGCTGACTCATGTTCAAGCTGGATTGAGGTTTCTTGTGGTGATTTTAACACGATCTCATCACATTAATTACCTCACTCGCCCCTATGTGGTCTGTCACCTCTATTCTGGCATCTTGTCATCTTATTATGAGCCATTTACAGAACAGTCACTTAGTGGATCTCTACCTGAAGACTAACATCCCTTGCACTGAGCCATTTTTAAAAGGCTGCTTTGCACCCGAGCAAGCATTCTTAAACTGCCCTGCTTGTCGATGGACAAGTTCTGAACATGGCAGAAAAAGGGGAGGGGGCTCTGCAATTCTCCGAGAGAGAGAGAGACATGAAAATCCAGGTGGTACAAATGAATGGAGCTATGTTCCAGATGACCAGCAGAGGAAGGTACACTACGAGTCTCTGGCAGCCTGCTCAGTTGTCGGTATCCAGGACAATACCATCTCCAGGATGCCAAGGAATGACCAGCAGTGTTGAAAGAAGGTCAATAACCTTCTCCTTTGAGCCAGGGAAAGTGTTTCAGTTTTCTCTCCAATATCTCCCACTCTACCTCTGCTACTGAACTCTCCTTCTACCAAGGCTCATGCTCTACTCCCTCTCACTTTTTCCTGCAGCGTGTACCCTCACCTGCTCTCCTCACTATCCCACCTCACTAACCTTGTGTGGCCCATGTGCTGCCTCCTCACTATCTTGGAACAGCTCACTATTCTTCTACTCAAACTAGAAGGCATGTCAGGCACACATGCAACTTCACCGCATCCAATCCCTCCCCCTCTCTCATTACAGGTGAAAATATCCCCTGACCAGACAGAATGATGCCATGCGGATGGAGAGACAAGGTAGAGAGCTAGTTGAGGAGTGGTGAGGAAGGGGATGCCCAACAATTAACATCCTACGAGAGGAGAAGTTTGGTAATCACAAGAGAAGACTGTTACTATGTAGTGTTAGGCTGAAAATGATATCTTCAAACCAGACCACAAAGGATTACTGGTTAAGGGTTAATTGAACATGGAATCAGCAATTGAAGCAAAGTGAAAAATTCATGAGAAATCAGTCTGGTTGGACTGAGAGGCCTAGGTTGAAGTCTCACCTGCTCCAAAGGTGTGTAATAATATCTCTGAAAAAAAACAGACCTGATGTAAAGTGCAGCCTGCTTTAGCTGGGAGGCAACTGCATCACCTTGATTGTTGGAATCTTTTATTATTATTTAGTTAACACAGAGCCACCTGGAAGTGTTTACAATTTATTTTCTGCTCAGCGAAATATCTAGAAAAGTACTATGAAATGGTGATACAGCACATAACCAGACTAGTGTTCATATGAAGGACTCTGTCCCACTCATTAGACATTCCCCATTGGACTGTGGTTTACAGACTGGTGCCATGGAAACTGAGATCGAGCTCCAAGTGCCAGCAGTCACCCAGGAGTCCCCAGTGGTTAGAAGGCAGTGAGACTCTCTTGTTGAATATGTCAAAAGTAGTTTAAGCTAATAGATTGACTCGCTGGTTTGTATATTTCTAAAGTAGATTAAGTTAATAAATCTGCATTACATCAAAGCAAACGTGCCATCATGTAATCATTTTGAACAGACCTTAAAGAACCTATTTGTACTTTCAGCCTAACAATACAGATTGTTCTGCTTTAATGTGCATTTCGTTAACGTGAATTTGCTGTAATGTGATTGATGAACTGGGGACACGGTTTCTAAAGGGCAAATTTTTAAAAAGTGCAAATTCTCCAGTGTGTTGGCTGGAACACTTTAAACGTTGTTTCTAAAACACAATTTTTCTATAATGTGGGGTTACACAAGAACATGACCATCACGTTGTAGAAGAACTACCCGTATTGACAGCTCCTGTTGGGATTCTGAGACGTTCATGTCCTGCCAAACCCCGCTCCCCCCACCCACTCATTTCTTCATTGCACTGCAACTCTCCATTGTCAACCTCATTCACCTCACACCACTCCAACCATTGGCTGTGACGCCTGTTTTTCATTTTTGCAGGTAGAAATGTCACCAGCAAAACCACCATGGAAAATGGGCAGCTTACCCAGCTGGTACTTTGAGGATGAGAGTACTAAGGCCTCAGTGGAGTCATCAGTAAGACTAGCCCCTGCTCCTCCACCAGCTCAGGTACCAACATGTGACACTGAGGCATCCAGCCAGATGAGGAATGACGCACACACACACACACACACAGCCCTCAGAAATCTCCATTCAGGATTCTCCAATGATGGGCAGACCCTCCACATCCACACTTCCTGCCCCTACTTCGATTGCTGGAAGTTTGCTTCGAGCAAGTCAACCATAGCACACTTGGCCCCTCCTGTCGTTAGTGTATCCAGAGTAAACCCCCAGGACCAGCAACCTCCATTGATGAGCAGGCTTCCTCTGCCCCAGCTGCCGAACCATGGAGTGAACTAAGATGCAGCGGGGGGAGAGGCAGAAGAAAACTTACTTACTTTCGTGGAATGGGTGGCAATGGCTTGTAAATGATGGTGAACATTTGGATGAATTTATGAACTTTAGCTGTACTTGTGGTAGTTACTATGGCATCACTCCATGGCCAAGGATCAGGTTTGATAGATGGAGGTCCATGTTGAGAGCATCATATAGAAGTAAGATAAACAAGAAATGACATTGAGTCACACTGACATGTTTCACCTTCCTCTTACAATCTACTCCTTGCCGTCCAAATGTGTTGCTGTTGATGAGATGCCCAGTAACATCTGCGGCAGGAAAGTGCAGCGCACAGAGGGTGGTCACTTTCAGCATGGCCAGTGAATAGGGACCCCACAGGTCTGTGTGTGCAATGTTCTTTTCCTTTAAAAGCTCCAACATCCATGGATGCTGCAGCCCCATCTCACACACTTACCCTGCCCACTCTGAGTGTGGTCAGAGCCAGATATTTCCCTACTGCTCACTTTCCATATCCAGCATGATGGAAGGTGACAGCGAGTAGTCCTCAGTCAGTGGTTTTCAGCCTCTGCCTGACCCACGTCAGTGAGATCCCAAGCATATAAATCCCCTCCCTGTTTGACCTTCCCATGAATGTTATTGATCTCCACTCAACCGGTCTCCATATGCCTGCATCTGCCCATTGAGTCTGAGAATCATTGGGATGTACAACGCAGAAGCAGATCCTATGATCCAACTTGTCCATGCCGATCAGATATCCTAAATTAATCTAGTCCCATTTGCCAGCATTTGACTCTTATCCCTTTAAACCCTTCTTATTCACTTACCCATCCAGATGCCTTTTCAATATTGGAATTATACTGGCCTCCACCATTTTCTCTGGCAGCTCATTCCATAGACACACCACTCTCTGTGTGAAAAAGTTACCTCTTATGTCCCTTTTACATCTTTCCCCACTCACCTTAAACCTATGCCCTTTTGGATTCTCCTGCCTTGCAAAAATTACCTTGTATATTTATCCTCTCCATGCTCCTTATGATTTTATAAACCTCTATAAGGTTACCCTCCAACCCCCCCCCCCCCCCCCAGTATATGAGCTGACTAAACCAGGTGTGGCCATTCACTTCACAAATCTCGCTGCTAACCCTCTTGAAGTCAGGGTATTTCTGATTATGAATGACAACCCATCTTACATTATGAAAATATGAACTTGTTCATTTTAGAAGGCAGAACAAAAGGACGGAGTGTTATCCAAAAAGAAGATAAACTACAGAAAGCTGCAACACAAAGGGACTTGGGAACACTTGTGCAGGAAATACAGAAAACTTGCACACAGGAAGGCTAATGGTATAGCAGCTAAGGACCCTCTTGTAGTGCACTGGTAGTGTCCCTACATCTAGACAGAGAGACCTGTGTTCAAAACCCACCTACTCCAGAGGCATATAATACTATTTCTGAACAGGTTGATGCGAAAAGAAAATTGAAATGTTGGCTGTTATTTCGAGTTGAGTGTTATTTTCATGTGTATTCAAGTACAGGAGTACTGTGAAAAGTTTACTATGATTTACTTCAGGAAGAAGGGCTTATGCCTGAAACATCGATTCTCCTGCTCCTTGGATGCTGCCTGACCTGCTGCGCTATCTCATGAGGGATCAATCACTCCCTACGAGGGATCTATTGCTCCCCTGAGCTGAGCTCATTCTCACGCTCCCCACAAGGGATTGATCGCTTCCCTGTGTTTAGCTCAATCTCCTCCCATGCCGGATTCAATCTCTTGAGCCCCACACTTCTGCATTGCCATCTCACCACTGACCACCATCCAGGCTCACCAGCTGCCTCACCGCTGACTACTGGAGTCCCGCTCTGGTATTGCACCACTTCCAGACCTCGAAGAAACTGCAATGTTCCCAGCCCAGGCGCACTAGCTTCCTCCTGGCTGGTTGCTGCACCAAGCCTCCAGGAGATAAGCAAAAAGAAGGTAGAAAAGGGAAGAAATCTTACTGGAGCTGTACAAGGAGTGGGGGAGAACACATCTGGAGTACTGTGAACCCTTTTGGTACCATCATTTAAAATACAATATCATTTCAATGGAAACAGTTCAGAGAATGATCATTGGATCCGAAACATAAACTCTGCTTTCTCTTCACAGATGTAGAAGAGTCATACTGACCCAAAACATCAACTGATAAATGGCACCGGACCCGATACATTAACTCTCCTTTTTCTCCACAGATGCTGCCAGACCTGCTGAGTTTCTCCCACAATTTCTATTTTTCTTTCAGATTTCCAGTATCCACAGTTCTTTGTTTTGAAATGGAGCTGGATCAGATGGATTGCAGTGTTCTAATGCAGTCCTTGTACAATCTTTTATTCTCAAACATTCATAGCCTGTGATTTGAAATCCATGTTGAACACCTCTGACAGTTATTAATTTCTCCAAAAGAAGTGATTTATTATTTCTTTGTATCACTGGGGTTGGAGTGTCCCATGTTTAGGTTAAGTGCTATTTTCAAACAGTTTCATGGTAGATGTTCCATAATGGCTCACAGCTATTTTTTCTCAATCTCTCTGCCGCTCCTCACCTCATTAGTCATGCCAGTGGCCTCTTTGGCAGCCTTCTTGTGAAATCATGTGACATTGCCAGGACCTTGTGGTATTCAAACCATGGGTGCCATATTTAATATCCAACTGCACACCATTTCAAGTGCTACAAATCAGGAATGACCTTGCATACTGTTCTCTGGGAAACGAAAAGGTTTCAGAAAGGGATGTTGGCAACATGCTTTTGAGATAGGTACCTGGAGTGCCTGGTGGATCGTCTGCTGGTCATCCTCTATCCCCAAGGATGACCAGAGGTGGTCAAAGCACCTAACACCACCAGCTCAGAGTTGATAGCAGAGTCAGACAGAATGTACAGCAATGTGAGATAAAGCTAATGATCTTCTGTGCTGTACAGGGGTAAATTGCAGTTATAACGCAATTTTTCTTTCTGCAGTTACACAGGGTATTGGTGGGGCCACTCTTTGAGTAGTTTTGGTCTCCAAATCTGAGGAAGGACATTAGCGAGTTTTGAGAAGATTTGTAGTTCAGGTTGAGATTCTGGACGTAGGTTTGCTCACTGAGCTGGAAGGTTTGTTTTCAAATGTTTCGTCACCATATTAAGTAACATCTTCAGTGAACCTCCAAATGAAGCACTGGTTGTGTAGCCCACTTTCTATTTCTATGTTTGAGTTTCCTTGAGTTCAAACTCAAAGAAACTCAAACATATAAATAGAAAGTGGGCTACACCACCAGTGCTTCATTCGGAGGCTCACTGAAGATGTTACAAAGTATGGTGATGAAATGTCTGAAAACGAACCTTCCAGCTCAGTGAGCAAACCTACATCCAGAGGAAGGAAATTCTTTCAATTGAGGGAGTCCACCGAAGATTCACCAGACTGATTCCTTGGATTACTTGCTGAAATTTAAAAGAATTGGGCAGGGAGTCTCATAGAAACATGTAAACTCCCAACAGGACTGGACAGCCATGTGGAGGGAAGAATGTTCCTGATGTTGGGGAAGTCACAGTTCTAGGGGTCACAGTTTAAGAATAAGGGACAAACCACTCAGGGCTGAGGTGAGGAAGAATTTCTTCACCCAGAGTTGTGAACCTTTGGAATTGTCTACCACAGAAAGCTATTGGGGCCAGTTCATTCGATATATTCAAGAGGGAGCTGGACATGGCTCTTGCACCCAAAGGGATAAAGGAGTATAGGGAGAAAGTGGGAGTGGATTTTAAAATTGCATGATCAGTGGTAAATATATATGGAATGGTGGTGCAGGTTCAAAGGGCTGAATGGCCTACTCCTGCACCTATTTTCTATGTTTTTATGTTTATATCTAAATGGCGTCATCTTTTCTCTGCTACCTCACACTTACTTGAACTCTGCCTGTGCGCACAAACCTTACCAATATTCCAGGATGAACAGCCTTGCTATATCATATATCTCCACTCAGCAGCTCCCACGAACATCATCCTCGACAAGTCCACCCGCTGCCTGCCCTTTGACAAAATCCAAAAAGCCTAGTGGCCTCCAACTAACTGCAAAGTGAAGGTGTGCACCAAGAAATGAAGCTCAGAGCTATCAGATGCATCCTTGGTAAATGCATTAGATTGTTATATGTCCCTGAGTGTACCTGGCAGGAGTATACAAGCCAAAGGTGTCCCTGAGCTCCAGCATTGACAGCGTGATGCAACTGAAATTTTATTATTGAAAAAGACCTGGGCTATTTCAGTTGGACCTCACTGTAAACCTTTGCTAAAAATTCTGTCTCACAATCTTATACTCCACAATCACCTGATGAAGGTTCAGTGCTCTGAAAGCTAGTGCTTCCAAATAAACCTGGTGTTGTGTGATTTTTAATGTTGTACACCCCAGTCCAACACCGGGACCTCCAATTCAGTAGAGAAGGGATGGAATAATAAGCTGTCCATAGAACTTTCAAAGACAAGTTGATGAAGAGACTTTAAGATTGAGGCACAGAGAAGACAACTACCAGAGAACCATTCTAACTTCCAAGTCAGCAACTGCTGCCAACTAGTTTCTTGGGAGAGAAGGGAAGAATAGCAAGCTGCAAATAAATGAGACAAGTTGAAATATTAATAAATGCAAATGCATGGAAATCAGGTTGTCGCTGCTTATCAGTGAAAATCTGATCTCACTATTGCAACTTTAAGGGGGAAATTAGAATTTCTTTTCTCAATGTTGAGAATCAGATCTTTTTCTTCCTCATTATACTTTCTTGCATTTCTCTCCATTGTTCACGTCACTCAAGGCAACAGCAAGTTCCACTGATAAAATATCTTTCCTGCAATTCTTCTCACTTCTTTGCAATGTCAGAGAAACACTTGTTAGCTTTCTAACTTGCTACCCCAACTATCATCCTCAAAATATAAACTACAGCCATGTCTATTTTGCTCAAAGATTTATTTGTACTTTAGACAGTTGAAGTGGATAATACGACCCTTTAGAATTGCTCCATTACCCAGAGACCCTTGACAAAGCCATGCTGACTCTGCCCTACTTTACCACGCACTTCTAAGTATTCCTGTGATGGTGCTGTCACTTTAAAGAGTTATTTTGAGCTCTTTTTCCTAAAAGAGTTTGTAAGGCAGATGTACAGAGCTGGCTACTGAATGTGATGTATAAACAACTTGTGAGGTCTTGGGTTCTTTTTGTAACAGCCTGAATGGGTATGGCCAGCTCTCACAGATCCAGATTTCTGGGTTTTGTTTTTTGCAGTAACATCAGAAGCCATTGGGATCTCAAAAGAGTTAGAAGCTTTGGTAAATGTCTCCTGGCTGCTATACTATCTGATTTTTCTCTTTATGTTTTTTGGATTAGAGAACCGCATGTCAGAATCTATGTGTTAATTTGCCTTTTTGCAAAGGGTTATGTTTATGGGATGTTACTATATTGGAACAGTTAATTAGTAATAGTTACTGTATCTATTATTTGATTACATTTTCCACTAGTTACATTATTCTAAATTTAACTATCATGTTTAAATAACTTACATTTTGTTTAATGTTGAGTATTTTGATCAGTCGCATCACATCTGGACACACACTTCACATCTGTCTGAACTACCTTCTGAAAATATTTTGAGTGGGTCTGGTCTGGTCCATAATAAGCCACATCTCATCTTTAATAATGGATTCTAAATCTTGGCAACAAACAGACTATGAATGGACTACTTGACTTCTTAACATGATCCAGACTATCTAGGCACTTGGCATTTTAATTCTCCATCCCATTCCAACTCTTGAGCACTTTATCCATGGCATCTTACATTGTTCCAATGAAACTCAATGGAAGGTTGAGGAAAATATCTCACCTTTCAATTAAGCATTTTACAGCAATCCAGATTTGACACCGAGCTCAACACTTCCAAAATCAGAATTGTAGCTCTCATTTTTAAGGCATCAATGTCTCAACTACTGGTATTTGTGGAGAGATAGTGATGAAGTGGTAATATCACTGGAACCCCATGCTAAAGCTCTGAGGATATTGGTTTAAAATCCGTTCTGGCAACCAGGAAACTTGATATTCCATTAAGGATTCTGGAATAGAATGCTAATCTCAGTCATGGTGACCATGAAACGTGAATCAATTGTTCAAACCACCTATCTGCTTTACTATTATTCTTGAGGGAAAGAAATCCGCTGTTCTTACTTGGTATGGCCTTCCCATGATTCCAGGTCTAAATTAGTATTGTTATCTCTCAACTTCCCTCTGAAATGGTAGAACAAGTCACAACATTCGAGGGCAAGAAATGGAAGCATCCCATCAAAGAATAAACTTAAAATAAACACAAATTGTGGCTTCTGATTTTTTTTTGTACTTTCCTCATTACCATTCATTTTTTTGTTTTTGCAGGATCATCTATTTTGTAATTGATGGTTATCACAGGAAAAAAATATCCACTTACTTGCCAGTATTCTTCCAAGCCAGACTTGCAATTCTGACCTCTTCCTGGAACCTCCTTTATAGAACGTTAGATAGGCCTTGACAGTACTAGCTGCCATATTCTGTTTGCTTCAGACCTCTCGTTGTATGAGTATATGATTGAACGAGTTAGGATTTTGTTGTGTATGTTTGGGGAAGTCAGGGATGGGGGTGTCAGTTGTGTAGTCATCCAAGAGTTTGAATTGTTTTTAATCAGTCTAAATTTTCTGTACATCAATCCAGGGAAATAAAACAGAACCTTCAGGAATCTCCAATTCAGACTTAGAATCTCTGATTCTAACTCAGAGACTTTTACACACAGGGTAATTGCCAATCAGGTGTTCACATTGCCAAGACAATTCTTGTCTCGCCAGTGCATTGGGACATCTGAGAGATCACACCTCGTAGCTGGGGAAATTGTACTTCTGGTTTCCAACTATCAAAAGACAGGAAGATCTGGGCTAATTTTCTTTAGAAGTATTGATGGAGGGAAAAATATTTTCATAGACAATGAAGAAATCCTCCACTACTTTTTGAAGAGAGTCCCATGAAAACTTTGACATCCACATGAAGGAGCAGACAGAGCCTCAGTTTAATGTCATATACAAAAGGTAAACATCTGACAATGTTGCACGTCATTAGCATCACACAGCCAGACTAAATAAATCTTTGGTAGGCAATTTGTAGCCACAATTGTCTGACTCAGAGGCAAGTGTACACCAACCGAACCTTCTAAGTGCCTAGGAATATGTAGACTCTTATGAGGACAGGTCCACATAGGGAAACCGAAACAAAATGAATATATTTAACAGAAACCAGCTCAGGGGTGCTCGCCATCTGGAGCAGGCTCTGTAGCTGCTTCGTAGGAGGTGTTCTACTTTATTGTTGTTAGGAACGTGGTTAATTCATAGTCTCCTGTTGTACTATGCATTTCCTGCGAGGTGTTAACCTTTCAAGATTGCCCTTTGTCCCAGCATCTGGGAAGCAAAGGAGTATCTGGGAAGCAAAGGAGTATGGACTCCACAAAATATCCATCCCTCTACTGACTCTCCCACTGTTGCATTGTGTGAAAAAGCAAGAAAATACTTGTCATGTGAACATACAACTCACACATTCACTGCCACATTGAATCATGTGCTAAATAGCAAGAAATGTATCAAGCTACCAAACACATAGAAAGTCAAAAGGAATACACTTGATGTATCTGCAGTATTCAGAGTCTAAGGTATGATTATTTCAAGCTTATGGGAACCAGTCAACTCCTGAAACAGCCAATTCCCACTCCTAAAAATTTCTGGCGTAGAATTCTTACTCACTCATTGCTCCTACCCTATTCGTTCCATGATGCAATCTTGGAACATACTGCAGTTCAAGCTGGAGTTGTTGTAATCATAGTCAGATGTTTATCAATCAGGTGGAGGTTGGTTGCAGAGAGGGAGTGTGGTGACACAGGGGACAGAGACCCTGGAAATTTATATCAGATCAGGATCTTGACATGATTTAGTAGAATTGCAAATACAACAGCATGGAAACAGACCCTTCGGTCCAACCCGTCCATGCCGACCAGATATCCCAACCCAATCTAGTCTAACCTGCCAGTACCTGGCCCATATCCCTCCAAACCCTTCCTATTTATATACCCATCTAAATCCCTTTTAAATGTTGCAATTGTACCAGCCTCCACCACATCCTCTGGCAGCTCATTCCATACACATACCACCCTCTGCATGAAAAAGTTGCCCCTTAGGTCTCTTTTATATCTTTCCCCTCTCACCCTAAACCTATGCCCTCTAGTTTTGGACTCCCCGACCCCAGGGAAAAAAGACTTTGTCTATTTATCCTATCCATGCCCCTCATAATTTTGTAAACCTCTATAAGGTCACCCCTCAGCCTCTGATGCTCCAGGGAAAACAGCCCCAGCCTGTTCAGCCTCTCCCTGTAGCTCAGATACTCCAAACCTGGCAAAATCCTTGTAGATCTTGTCTGAACCCTTTCAAGTTTCACAACATCTTTCCCATAGGAAGGAGACCAGAATTGCACGCAATATTCCAACAGTGGCCTAACCAATGTCCTGTACAGCCACAACATGACCTCCCAACTCCTGTACTCAATACTCTGACCAATAAAGGAAAGCATACCAAATGCCTTCTTCACTATCCTATCTACCTG
>NC_057738.1:18701594-18703293 GCF_004010195.1 Chiloscyllium plagiosum
AGTTCTGTATCCAAATGGCTAGTTCTCCCTGTATTCCATGAGATCTAACCTTGCTAATCAGTCTCCCATGGGGAACCTTGTCAAATGCCTTACTGAAGTCCATATAGATCACATCTACTGCTCTGTCTTCATCAATCTTCTTTGTTACTTCTTCAAAAAACTCAATCAAGTTTGTGAGACATGATTTCCCACGCACAAAGCCATGTTGACTATCCCGAATCAGTCCTTGCCTTTCCAAATACGTGTACATCCTGTCCCTCAGGATTCCCTCCAACAACTTGCCCACCCCTGAGGTCAAGCTCACCAGTCTATAGTTCCCTGGCTTGTCTTTACTGCCCTTCTTAAACAGTGGCACCACGTTTGCCAACCTTCAGTTTTCTGGCACCTCACCTGAGACTACCAATGATACAAATATCTCAGCAAAAGGCCCAGCAATCACTTCTCTAGCTTCCCACAGAGTTCTAGGGTACAGCTGATCAGATGCTGGGGATTTATCCACCTTTAATTGTTTCAAGGCATCCAGCACTTGCTCCTCTGTAATATGGACATTTTGCAAGATGTCACCATCTATTTCCCTACAGTCTATATCTTCCATATCCTTTTCCACAGTAAATACTGATGCAAAATATTCATTTAGTTTCTCCCCCATTTTCTGCGGCACCACACAAGGGCCGCCTTGTTGATTTTTGAGGGGCCCTTTTCTCTCCCTAGTTACCCTTTTGTCCTTAATCTATTTGTAAAACCCATTTGGATTCTCCTTAATTCTATTTGCCAAAGCTTTCTCATGTCCCCGTTTTACCCTCCTGATTTCCCTCTTAAGTATACTCCTACTTTCTTTATACTCTTCTAAGGATTCTCTCGATCTATCCTGTCTGTACCTGACAAATGCTTCCTTCCTTTTTCTTAACCAAACCCTCAATTTCTTTAGTCATCCAGCATTCGCTAAACCTACCAGCCTTCCCTTTCACCCTGACAGGAATATACTTTCTCTGGATTCTTGTTATCTCATTTCTGAAGGCTTCCCATTTTCCAGCCGTCCCTTTACCTGCAAACATCTGCCTCCAATCAGCTTTCGAAAGTTCTTGCCTAATACCGTCAAAATTGGCCTTTCTCCAATTTAGAACTTCAACTTTAGATCTGTTTTATCCTTTCCCATCACTATTTTAAAACAAATAGAATTATGGTCACTGGCCTCAAAGTGCTCCCCCAGTGACACCTCAGTCACCTGCCCTGCCTTATTTCTTAAGAGTAGGTCAAGTTTTGCACCTTCTCTAGTAGGTACATCCACATACTGAATCAGAAAATTGTCTTGTAATTTCCCCTGAGAATCCAGCACCCCCTACATTTTCCAAAACAGCATTTCTGTTTGAAATAGGTATATCCACAAAATACTCCTGCCCTAGGTGCCGACTTCTCTCACCCTTCCTGGAGTTAACCCATCTATGTGACTCTATCTGAGACTTTCCCCCTTCCCTATAACTGCCATCCATCACATACTGTTGCTGTTGCAAGTTTCTCATCGCTTCTATCTGTCTCTTCAACTAATCCACTCGATCTGATAAGATGGTAGATATAATCCACAGTAACCCTTAAACTCTTTTTAAACTCCCACATCTGACAAGAAGTACATATCACTGCAAAGGCCATTTTTGCTCCTTCACAATCTACAGACCCAGAAAATAACACCATCTTATTCCTC
>NC_057738.1:18703474-18726675 GCF_004010195.1 Chiloscyllium plagiosum
ATGCATTCATCTGCTCTATCCTCCTATTCCTGCCCTCACTAGCTCGTAGCCCTGGGAGTAATCCAAATATTACCAACCTTGAGGACCTCCTTTTCAAATTTCTGCCTAACTCTCTGTAATCTCCCTTCAGAGTCTCAACCTTTTCCCTTCCAATGTCGTTGATTCCAATGTGGACAATGACCTCCTGCTGCACTCCAGTCAGATAAGCCAGGAGCCTATAGGCTGGGACATCCTCCCGATGGAACCAGAACTCCCATTCTGAAATGACTAGGCTGCTCTCAGTGAAACATCATTGCAGGGCAGCCAGGTTTCAGCTGGAAGAGATATTGACTGACTTTTGGGTTGTGAGTGGGGTGGGGGGCAGACAGCATTTATAAAACCTAAACACCACAATTCTGGTCTAAGATCCGAGAGAGGTAGGCAACCAACCTTGGTGAAATTTAGTGGCTATTTGATTTTGGAAGTTTTGAATGGTAATTGTGAATGGCCCTGGACTTTGGAAAAACTGTGGCGGCTCTGATTTAATTTGAAAGCTCCTCGGATTTGAATGAATGGATGAATGAGGTTCTGGATGAATGAATGATTTTATTGTCATGTGTATTTCACAGTGAGAAAAGCAGCAAAACACAGTGAAAATCTTTCCCACTGTCACCACGATCCGGCGCCATTTTGGGTTTTGGAATGTGGACGGCGTAACCTCTGTGACTGAATTGATGGAATTGACACTTGCTGCACAAGCCAAAGGCTGAGCCATGATCTATCGTGTGGATTATATAAAAGATCCTGATGCAGCCTGGGGAATTATGCACCCTATGTGCCTAGTCAGCCAGTTATGTCTTTCTGCAATTATAATCATCCACAGAAGTATTAAGTTCAATCCCAAATTTCTGGAAGGGACTGAGGCCTTTACCTATATGTTTCTAATAAAGGCAATGAAATATACAAAAACAATTCAGTTAATGCATTTAAACCTGCTATTGCTTTGAAGGCAATCTTAAAGTTTACAGTTTTACTTTGGACATTCAAAATTTCAGTTATTGAAGAAAATGGTCGATGAAGAGTATTTCAAAAAGCATTTTAAATGAATCAATTGACTTATCCACAAATCATGATCGTGAAATCAAAAGACATTCAAATGTTCCACCTGTTTTACAAAGAGAAAGCATTTAAGTTGTATTAAATAATTTAGTCTTTAAGGAATCAATTGAAGAACAGTCAGTTTTGGCCAAATAGTCATTGGGCTTGCAAAAAACATGACCAATATGCATTGATTCTATCAGCATTTTTCAGTAGTGTTAAAAGAAGGGACAATCGATATTGCATTTCCAGGACTCCAGTGGAATAAAGTAGATGAGAAATTGGGTGAATCATAAAAATGGATCCTGATGAACATGACAAATGTTATCAGTTGGTCACAGAGGTCTATGATCCTTGATACATCTTCACCCATTGCAATTGGCAATTGAACACTTCCTTATGTCATTAGCTTCTGTAGTGTGAAGCGCATTGCAAATATTTTACAATTAAATCTGTTTTTCTTTTGTTAAGCTGTTTGGCTATGTTATGACATATCTCTATGGCCATCACATCCTGAAGTAGAACTTGAATGCTACTGCATCTCAAGACCCTGTGTATATTAAATCTGTTTAAATGGGAATTTTTTTCCTGGTTCCCAGCAATGAGTTAGACTTTAACCATTTAGATTATACAGTAAGACTAAACTGAAAGATTATGCTTTGGAATTTGATATTTTAAAAATTTTCATCTGACGTAATTTACATTATTCAAGACTGACTGCAATTGTTTTTGTTTTAGGAAAAATACCTGAGGTAATGTTGAAGCACAAACAGGAATTGCTAAAGAAACTTAAACAGGCCTAGCAACAACTGTGGAAAGAAAGCACAGTCAGTGTTTCAGGTCCAGTGACCCTTCTCTGGAACTGCAGAAAATGCTGAAATATTCATTCTTTACTTTGAAGGAATTAACTGAAGAAGTGGGAAAAGCCATAAGTGTGCAACAGAGTTTAAATTCAATATTGCACTGAAACATTGCTACAAGGGAAGACAAGTTTGAAATGTTTGAGCTTGTACTCCTCAGGACTAAGACAAAAGAAAGGGGCATTGCCATGTCAACAATAGCTCAACCAATCAGCACTTTTTTTTCTTATGTTGTATCAATGGGTGTTCCTTTTCCAAGTCTGCTTGCTTGCATCTGACTGCTGGTGCATGCATAAAGAAAACAGAGGCACAGTGGCAGTGTCTCTATCTTTGGATTAGGTGACCCAGTTCAAGTCCAACCTGCTTCAGAGGTGTGTAATAACATCTCTGAACAAATGGATTAGAAGATACTATTTTTACACATACAAACAAAGAAGGACATCATTTTAGGACAACACACACATCCAAGGACAAGCGAAACAAAGACACGCACGAGAATTCTTAGGGGCATGGCACTGTAACCAGAACTCCATCAATAAACACATTGATTTAGATCTTATGTACCTCCCATTGAAAAAGGAACCGAAAATGACATCACCCACCTTAAGAAACCAAGACCTATAAATACAGAGGCAGCACATACCACCAGCACTTCACCAGAGACTCTCACAGATGATGTTACCTAGCATGGTGAGGAAACAAACCTTCAAGTTAAGCAAGCTAATTTACATACTTATCATCAACCTGAGCTACAAGTCTTCTCAAAAATTAGAAGATACTGCTAGAGGAAAAGATTAAACTTTGTGTCTCCTTTCAGCAGTGTTCAAGTTCTGTACTACCAAGTAATTAGTCCCTTTCCACAGGAAGTGTAGGTGAACTTATTGTAACAGTAAACAACTTGGTTGGTCAAAGGCCTATACTTGATATGCATGAACATTCAGGATACTGTGAAATTAATTGGGGTCTTTTATGAGACCAATTAAACTACAGACAGAATTCAATTCAAATTTCCAATTAGGTTCTCTCCATCCACTTGACATGCAAGCTCCAACTTGTAGTTCCAGGCTTGAGACCTCTTAGAAAAAAGCATGGTCCAAATCTCTCAGTCTCTAGGTATGAGACATGGGAGATTTGACCGAAGATTAGGACCCTGAGTAAATCCTAAAATGCTGACCTCTGTGAGATTGTGTGGAAAACTCAAACCTCCAATGCCCCTGAAACTCTCTGAAAAAAAGTTAGAATAAGAGCATTCAGACAGTTCCACATATTCACTTAGACTGTTGCCCAGAAATATTAGACAGAAAAATGAAACACGTATAACTCCTGGGTAACTGCACAGCTGACCAGCACCCTGCCACACCCCCTAACACACACAAGCTCCTCTCACACTCTCACCCAATCACTCAAAATGATCCGCCAATTGCTCCTTGAACTCTCAACTCTCGACAATGACATATGACCCGCAGACTGTTCATTACCCATCCTTCTAGCCTTCTCAATCATACTACCTCCCAACCACCCAACTTCCCTTCTGACCAGACTACTGCTCACCCTTTGATTAACCCCTCTACCCTACCTGAACGGCTCTTGAGTGAATACAGTTCTCTGTGACCTGACTACCTCTACCTGACAAAACTATTACCTCACCCATGTGTCATTCTATGAACTATCACACTACCCACCTACCCCCCTCCCTCGAGTCCCCCATATCCCACTCTACCCATTAACAGCTTACTCACTCAGTGTCAAAAAGTGTGACTAGAAAAACACAGCACGTCAGGCAGCATCGAAGGAGCAGGAAAGTCGACATTTCGGGCATAAGGATTGTGGGGGCAGTGGGGAAGAGGTGCTGAGAGCTGCCCATTTACCTCAGCCATCTACCCACCTTCCCCACTCACCCAATGACTAACATTCATCCATTCACCAACTAACAGATGGTTTAAACTTAACATATGGCAGCTGATGTCTCGTCGTCCCCTTAGAGGACTGTGATCCAGTGGAGTACTGCTAGAGAGGCCAATTTCAGAAGACCTGGTAAGAAATGCCAAGGAATGTTGAGTCAGATATAAGTTTCGGCAAAGTGGCAATTTGACGATGTCTGCAGTTTCTTGGAAGATCCGAACTTTTGAACAGAAGTGCAAAACATGATTTTCGGCCGAATATTCCATTTTAAGCTTTGGAAGAAAGATGGTGTAAGCTCCATCCACGAACGAAAGTATTTCTCTCTTCAGCAATTTACATAAATTCAAAAGACATTTACTCA
This sequence comes from Chiloscyllium plagiosum, assembly GCF_004010195.1. NCBI lineage: Eukaryota > Metazoa > Chordata > Chondrichthyes > Orectolobiformes > Hemiscylliidae > Chiloscyllium > Chiloscyllium plagiosum. The sequence continues at coordinate 18,707,675 of NC_057738.1, forward strand.
TTTATTAACTTCACGCATTACAGTGAACATGAATAATGACTGTTCATGTGCCTAACTTGTTTGTATGTCATAACAGTAGATATGGTAGTTTTATTTTCTTAGCAAAACAATCTCTGCATCCTTAGATACACTGACTAGCATTGGTGGATCCTTTTTCTTAATGGGTATCTAAATTATGAGAATGAAAGTCATAGTCTCATCTAATTTCCCTGCAACATTTTACGAGCAATTGTCATAGTACATATTGGAAGGCAGAATTGTTATTCTATCAACAATTGATGACATTCGCTTGACATAATTATTGATTGTGGTGCTAATCCTTGGTTTATTACCAGAGCACAACACAATCAGTATTTATTAAAATAAAATAATTTGATATATATTTGGAAATTCACAAGTGGCAATGTATAATAACAAGTGTGCACACAGTTTTGAATAAGTGAACCACTCTGCATTTGCAAATATAACGCCTAATCAAGGGTGCCTAACTGAAATTAATATCAGCCATAACACAAGTATTGCAGTTCTCAAAAATATGCAATGTTACTCTGTTATTTACAACCTTTCTTATTTTGTGCAGGTCAGAAATAGGTACAAATAGGATGATATATCACTGATGTCATTCTTCCATCTATGCCAGCTGACAGCCTCCTAAATCTTACATCATACATATTCTGTGGAATTTTTATTCAACTGAATAGACGGGATGTAGTTACCTGCAAATTGATCTTTGTTTCATAACTGAGGACAAGTAATGAGCTGAGGGTGTTTTGATTGATCCTGATTGATTGCCAGATTGCCAACATGTGATCACAATCTACAGCAGCTATTGGAGTCGATGCCATCAGGTTTGAACGTAATCTTCTTATTCTCATTTGTTTTGATAAAGCAGAAGTACACCTATGCCCAGAAAATGACCAACATTGCGCTGTTTCATGGAACTTCAAAATATAGCCTACCAATTTGCTTTAGATTCTGCAGAAAGACCATAAACACCACACACATTAATATATTAACTGGACAAATCTACCGAATACTTCCTACGTCCACATCTGCAAATTCATGCACCTTCATCATACCTTAGTGGATCTTCTGCTACAGTCATTAGCTTTGTGACCTCCAAACCCAAATACACAAGTGTTCTCCTGCTCAACTTCCCATTCTTCACATTCCACTAACTTAATCTTATTCTTTCAGGCAACAACTTTATCTCTCCAATTTTGTGTACTTTCATTGGCATCTGATCCTCCAAACATTTAGATTCATTGTTTCATTCTTGTATTAGCTCCATATTACATTTCCATATTGCTATTAACTTTTCTGACCCCCCCCCCCCCCACCCCACAATCTTCACTCCTTCAATTCAGACCTCTTGTATAATCCCTCTACATCGACTGCTCTATGTTACTCCTTCTTTAAATTCTATCATAGAATTGCTATCATCTGGGAACAGGCTACTCGGCCCCTCGATCCACATTACACTCCAAACAGCAACTCACCCAGACCCACTCATCCTTGTAACCCTGCATTTCCCATGGCTCATCCACCTAGCCTACACATGCCTGGACACTATAGGCGGTTTAGTACGGTCAATCCATCTAACCTGCACATCTTTGGACTGAGGGGGGAAACTGGAATACCTGGAGAAAGCTCAGGCAGATATGGGGCCAATGTGCAATCTCCATACTGACAGACTCTGGAGGGTGGAATCAAACCTAGGTCCCTAGTGCTGTGAGGCAGCAGTGCTAACCACTAAGCCAATGTGCTACTCATTCTTCCTGTTCCTTCTCTCAGCTCCTCCACCTTCATTTCCTCCTTTAAAGCCGTTACTTTAAAACAAACTTGCTCCAAACCTTTTGGTTGCTTCTTTTAATTGGTATTCATTTGTTTTCTGATTAAGCCTCCTTGGGACATTTTCTGACATTAAAGACAGTAGTTCATTGTAAGTTAGTTTTGGTGTTGAATTTGTTGAATGAATCTGGGATTTTTCCATGTAAACAGGTTACAGTGGATGAACTAATCAATTGCAAGTTTTCACATTACAAGACATGGCAATTAATTTAGTGGCATAATTAAAACAGAACAGAAATTTCTGGAAAGGATCAGCAGGTTTTACAGCCTTTGTTTAGAGAGAATGGAGTTAATAGGCTGGATTACAGGATTCCAGCGAAGATGTTGAGCCAAGCACATCTTTGTCACTCACTTCCATTTATCAGACAACTGCCTAAATTATTCGAAGGTGAGACTTCCATTTATCGCCAGGAGGAAGTTCCTTTAGCATGTGGTTTGATGCTGCGCCAAGAATTTGGGTCCTTTACAGACTGTTTGAGGAGAAGCCAAAGTCAAAAACAAAAGCAGCAACAGTCTTCAGCTTATACTTGAAAGCAACACTGTTTATTGGACATGAATGCTACATACTGTCGTACATGATCATCATTGATATTCTAGGCTCTGACTTTTAGTTACAATTGACTGATCTTCTTTGTGTGTTCATCCCATATGCTCTCAAGACTCTTGCTTATTCTAGGGTTCACAGTGTGCTAACTCCCCTGACATTGTGGTATTTATACTCAGTGATATGCAATTCCATGACATTGTTGCAAAGATGCTCCAGGGTCCAGGAGCTCCTGCACAATGAAAATCTCATCTCAGAGTTGGTGGTCAATCAGCAGTCAGCACTTTTGCACGCCATCAGCATCAGAAGGACCAGTGGTCATTGCTGGTGTTGTAGAAAGACCAGGAAAATTCAGCCTTGCACCGGATATTTAGGTAAATCCAGGATCTTGTTGGGAGAGGGGAATGGAGGGGAAGGGAGAGATGAAACAAATTGTGGGCTGTCTTTGGACAGGTGGGTGGTAGGATAGAGAGGGAGAGACAAGGTTGTGGGGAGAGGATTTCCAAATCACACCAGGGGCCGAGTAAGTGGCAACACAGCTCCACATTATCCCAATCACTGCCCGAACTGCCCGAACTGGCAAGAATCATACAGAGTTAAAACTATTGGGTTGCAGCTACAAAACTGGCCTCTCCAACCATCCAATAAATCCAAGCAATGGCAGAATGGGGGCCTTAAATTGAAATTACTTGACCAACTTGAGTTGAGCTGGACAGGCAATCCACCCAACAGCTCCCATACCAGTCATAATGTCAAGGTGGGCTTGCACCAGCTAGCCACAAATGGATGACACGGTGCTCTAATTATGGATCTACCCACCAGCTGTCCCTGCCATGAAAAGCCTGTATATATGAGTCAAACATTTCAGGTTTGTGATCTTATATTTCTAATGCTTCTCCATTCTGATGAAAAAAAATTGATCTAGTGAGAGGGAGACCAAGGAAGAAGAATAAAGGGAAAGGTTTTTGAGAGGGTGGAGGACAAAAGGTTTCATGGAAAAAGTCAAAGGGAGTGGTATTGTGATGAGGGATCACAGAAGTGTTTTGGTGAGAAGGAGACAATTCAGCCCATCATTGCCTACACCAAATGAATTAGTGTCATAGAGTCATAAAGATATACAGTACTGAAACAGACCCTTCGATCCAACTCATCCTCGCCGACCAGATATCCTCAATTAATCTAGTCCCGTTTGCTAGCAGGTGGCCCATATCCCTTTAAATCCTTCCTATTCATATACCCATGCGGATGCCTTTTAAATGTTGCAATTGTACCAGCCTTCACCATTTTCTCTGGCAGCTCATTCCATATACATACCACCCTCTGCATGAAAAAGTTGCCCTTTAGGTCCCTTTTAAATTTTTCCATTCTCACCCTAAACTATGCCCTCTAGTTCTGGACTCCCCCACCCCAGGGAAAAGATCTTGTCTACTTACCCTCTCAATGCCTCTCATGACTTTATAAACCTCTATAAGGTCACCCGTCTGCCTCCGACTCTCCAGGGAAAACAGCCCAAGCTTATTCAGCCTCTCCCTATAGCTCAAATTCTCCAACTCTGGCAATATCGTTGTAAATCTTTTCTGAACGCTTTAGAGTTTCACTACATCCTTCTGTTGGAAGGAGACCAGAATTGTATATAATATTCCGAAAGTGGCCTAACCAATGTCCTATACAGCCACAACATGACCTCCCAGCTCTTCCTGTCGGATGTGAGAGTTTAGGGAGAGTTTCCACGTTAGTGATGATTATGTCTACAGGAAATGTCCTAAGTTGCGAATCCTATCAGCTTGCTTGGATTGGTTAGAGTGGCAGTTAGAGGCAATAAGGAATTTACAGAAGCTAGGGAGTGTAATGGAGGGCAGTTATGGAAAGAGAGAAAAACCGCAGATACAGTCAGATAGACGGGTTAACTGCAAGAAAGGTAGGAGAGGGAGGCAGGTACTGCAGAAGTCTCCTGTGGCTATCCCCATCTCAAACAAGTACACTGTTTTGGAAAATGTAGGGTGTGATGGACTCTCAGGAGAATGTAGCGTGAACAGCCAAGTTTCTGGTACCAAGACTGGCTCTAATGTAAGGAGAGGTACAACAGTTTCCAAGCTATCGATTGTGATAGGGGACTCTCTAGTCAGAGGCACAGATAGATGTTTCTGCAGCTGACAGTGAAAAAGCAGAATGGTGTGTTGCTTCCCTGGTGCCACGATCAAGGATGTCTCAGAGAGGGTGCAGAATGTTCTCAAAGGGGAGAGGGACCAGCAGGAGGTCATTGTACACATTGGACTGAACAGTATAAGAAGGAAAAAGGATGAGATTCTGAATGGAGAGTATGGGAAGTTAGGCATGAATTTAAAAAGGAGGTCTCAAGGGTAGTAATATCTGGATTACTCCAGGTACTACGAGCTAGAGAGGGTAGGAATAGGAGGATAGAGCAGATGAATGTGTGGCTGAGGAGTTGGTGAGAGGAGAAGGATTCACATTTTTGGATCATTGGATCTCTTCTGGGTACAAGAAGGACAGATTGCACCTGAGTTGGAATGGGACTAACATACTGGCAGGGAGATTTGCTAAAACTGCTCAGGAGGATTTAAACAAGTAAAATGGAGTGGTGGGACCCCAGGGAGATTATGAAGAAGGAGATCAATCTGAGACTGGTACAGTTGAGAAAAGGAGTGAGTCAAACAGTCAGGGCAGGCAGGGACAATGCAGAGAATAAAATAGGACTGATAAATTAAATTGCATTTATTTCAATGCAAGAGGCCCAACAGAGCATGTTTGGGAACATGGGACTGGGACATCAAAGCAATTACAGAAACATGGCTCAGGGGTGGACAGGATTGGCAGCTTAATGTTCTAGGATACAAATGATATTGGAAGGATAGAAAGAGAGGCAAAAGAGGAGGGGAGTGGTATTTTTGATAAGGGATAGCATTACAGCTGGACTTAGGGTGGATATTCCTGGGAATATATATCAGGGAAGTGTTTTGGGTGGAGCTGAGAAATAAAAAAGGGATGATCACCTTATTAGAGGTGTACTATAGCCCCCCAATAATGGGAAATTGAGAAACAAATTTGTAAGCAGATCTCATTTATCTGTAAGAATAATAGGGTGGAGGATTTTAACTTTCCAAACATAGACTGGGACTGCCATAGTGTAAGGGTTCAGATGGAGAGGAATTTATTAAGTGAGTACAAGAAAACTTTCTGATTCAGTATGTGAATGTGCAAAACTTGACCTACGCTTGGGAAAGAAGGCAGGGCAGGTTACTGAGGTGTCAGTGGGGGAGCCTTTTGGGACCAGCGACCTGAATTCTATTAGTTTTAAAGTAATGATGAACAAGGAAAGACAGGATCTAAAAATTGAAGTTCTAAATTGGAGGAAGGTATAAGGCAAGTTGACGGCAATTTTGATGGTATTAGGCAAGAACTTTCGAAAGTTGATTGATTGAGGATGTTCACAGATAAAGGGATGGCTGGAAAATGGGAAGCCTTCAGAAATGAGATAACGAGAGTCCAGAGACAGTATATTCCTGTCAGGGTGAAAGGAAAGGCTGGTAGTGTAGGGAATGCTGGATGATGAGAAAAATTGAGGTTTTGGTTAAGAAAAAGAAGGAAGCATATGTCAGGTATAGACAGCAGAGATCAAGTGAATTCTTTGAGTTAGAGTATTCTTAGGTAGGAATTCAGGAGGGCTAAAAGGGACATGAGATAGCTTTAGCAAATAGGGTAAATGAGAATCCAAAGGGATTTTATAAATATATCAAGGACAAAATGGTAACTAGAGAGAGAGAATGGAACCCCTCAAAGATCAGCAATGTGTTCTTTGTGTAGAGCCACAGGAGATGGGGGAGATACTAAATATTTTGCATCAGTGTTTACTGTGGAAAAGGACATGGAAGGTATAGAATGTAGGGAAATAGATGGTGACATCTTGAAAAATGTCTATATTACAAAAGAGGAAGTGCTGAATATCTTAAAGCATATAAAAGTGGATAACTCCCTAGGACCTGATCAGGTGTAGCCTAGAATTCCATGGGAAGCTAGGGAAGTGATTTCTGGGCCCCTTCTGAGATAGTTAAATGCCAGAAGATTGAAGGTTGGCTAACGTGGTGCCACTGTTTAAGAAAGGTAGTACAGAAAAGCCAGGGAACTATATACAGGGTGAGCTTGACATTGGTGGTGGGCACATTGTGGGAGGGAGTCCTAAGGGACAGGATTTACATGTATTTGGAAAGGCAAGGGCTGATTAGGGATAGTCAACATGGTTTTGTGCGTGGGAAATCACGGACTTGATTGCGTTTTTTGAAAAGGTAAGGAAGAGGATTGATGAGGCAGAGCAGTGGACGTGATCTATATGGACTTCAGTAAGGCATTCAACAATGTTCCTTATGGTAGACTGGTTAGCAAGATTAGATCTCATGGAATACAGGGAGAACTAGCCATTTGGTTACAGAACTGGCTTGAAGGTAGAAGACAGAGAGTGGTGGTGGAGGGTTGTTTTTCAGACTGGAGGCCTGTGACCAGTGGGCCACAAGGATCGGTGGTGGGTCGGCTACTTTTCATCATTTATGTAAATGATTTAGATGTGAACATAGGAGGTATGGTTAGTAAGTTTGCAGGTAGAGGTGTAATGGATAGCAAAGAAGGTTACTTCAGAGTACAACGGCATCTTGATCAGATGGGCCAATGGGCCGAGGAGTGGCAGATGGAATTTACTTTTGATAAATGTGAAGTGCTGCATTTTGGAATGGGAAATCAGGGCAGGACTTATACACTTAATGATAAGGCCCTGGGATGTGTTGCTGAACAAAGACACTTTGGAGTGCAGGTTCATAGCTCCTTGAAAGTGGAGTCACAGGTCGATAGGATAGTGAAGAAGGCATTTGGTATGCTTTCCTTTATTGGTCAGATCATTGCGTTTCTTCTGTGAAGGGACAAAAGATATGAATAGAGGAAATGTGAATGTCAGCATAGCTGCTGTCCAAACGTACTATGAAAGATTTAAGAAAGAACCACGAGAAATGGTGAAACCATAAGAAAAACAAAGTGATGCAGAAGTTGTATTCTCAAATTGTTGAACTCAGTGTCAAGTTCAGGAAGCAGTAAATCACCCACTCCCAAGTAGATATGTGAGTTCTTGAGCTTGTATTGAGTTTCACTGGTACAATAGCAAATGGAAAATGGAAGTGATGAGTGACTAGAAACTCAGGGTCATCCCTTATGGGTTGATTAGAAAGGGTCTAAAATTTGGTCATCCAGTCTGGGTTTGGTCCCCCCCCCCCATTGTGTACTAGGCTCCATTGTGAGCAGCAAATATACAGAATTGAAGAAAGTTCAACTAAATCTATGTTTTGCTTAGAAGAATTGTTTGGGCCCTGAACTGAGAGAAACGAGGATTTAAGAGGGCAAGAGTTGCACCTCTTGTGCTTGCATGAGAAAGTTCTATTGGATAGGGAGGGTGACTGAGATCCAGACCAGGGAGTCATGGAGGAAACAGTCCCTTTGGAATACTAAACTGGAAGGGAAAGGAAAGGTATGGAGGTGGCAGGAATAATGGAGGATGATCTGCAGGATGCAGAGGCAATGAGGAGGAAAGTACGGAAAAGGGGAACATAGGATTTAGGTGCAGGACCAGGCGATTCAGCCCTTTGAAAGTGCTCTGATTTTCAATAAGATCTTGGCCGATCTGGTTTTGGTCTCAACTTCACTCTCCCATTGGCATTCCATTAGCCATAAATAAATTCAGGGATCCACTTTCCACTATGACTGACAAAGAGAATTCCAAAGACAAGTGAGAAAAAACGACTCCTCTGCTTTAAAAGGGAGACTTCTTATCCTTAAATGGATGCTGTAACTCAGTGTGCTATAGAGATCTGCTGAGAACTATTTGCTGATGCAACCAAGTGTAAGACAGATTAATAACTATCAAAGGCAGATGGGTCAATTAAGCATGTAATGGTGCAACATGAACATTTATAGATGCTCATTTACATCAATGCCAATGTTACTTATTAATTTATGTAAGTGATTTAAAGACCTTCCCTTACCATTCAGTACCTGATAATATTTCAACAAGAAAACATTTGAACCAACTGCCTCAGAGAGCAAACAATGAAGTTGTTGGGGGAGGGGGTGAAGAACAGGCAGATGGAAAAGTCAGCTTGTTTTTTTATGGTTTCACCTTTTCTCTTGTTTCTTTCTTAAATCTTTCATAATATATATGACTCAACTTTAGAACAGACAATACTCAAATGGCTTTTCTGCCAACTGGGACTCAATTAGTCTAGATTCTGAGTCACAAAGTTTTGTATTGAAGTCCATTCTCACTCCAGGACCTGAGGATAAAATTCAAGGATGATACTCCAATGCAGTACAGAGGGTGTACTGCACTGTCAGAGCACCTGACAGTCAGATAGATCATTAAGCCACAGTCCTTCTGCCCGCTTTGGTGTATGTAAAATATCCTATCCTGCTATCTTGAAGAAGAACAGGAGGGTTATTGCTGATGTTCTGGCCAATATTTATCCCTCAATCAACACCTGAAAAACACATTGCTGTTTGTAGCATTTTACTGAATGAAACATTGTCTCCTACATTACAACAGTGACCACTTCAATAGATACTTCTTTGACAACCAGCACAGAAAGATAGCTGGAGCTCATGAAAAGTTCCAAGTAAATGCAAGTATGTTTTTACTTTCTTCAAGTTGCTTTCCTTAGACTTGAACATGAATTCTCAAATGAGGTTCTATTGCTATTTTAAGAGTGCTACACTGCATAGTTTGGGAGGCCTTTTTCAGATGAAATGCTAAACAAAGGCCCTGTCTGGACTCATGTGGATGTAAAAGATCTCATGGCAATATTTCAAAAAAAGTGCAGGAGTTTTCACCCTGATGACCTGTCATTACTTGTCGTTCAACAAACATTCAGTTTGGTTTTGATCCCCCCATTGTGTACTAGGCTACATTGTGAGAAGCAAATACGGTATACAGAATTGAAGAAGTTCAACTAAATCTATGTTTTGCTCGGAAGAATTACTTGGGCCCTGAACAGAGAGAATTTAAAAGGGCAGATGTTGCACCTCTTGTGCTTGCATGAGAAAATTCTACAGGAAAGGGAGGGTGACTGAGATCCAGACCAGGGAATCATGGAGGAAACAGACCCTTTGGAAGACTAAACTGGAAGATTATCCAGCCAGTATCATTAATTATGACTTCAAAAGTATGTTGTTTGTTGTTAAGCACTTTGAGATGTCCCGATATTGTGATTGACTCCATATAAATGCTGATCATAGAGTCGCATAGCATAGAAACAGACCTTTAGGCACAACTTATTATGTTGACTAGGTTTCCTAAAGTGAGCTAGTCCCATTTACTTGCATTTGGCCAGTATCCCTCTAAATTTTTTTCTATTCATGCACCTGTCCAAATGTCTTTTACATGTTGTAATTGTACTTACCTCTATCACTTCCTCTGACAGCTTCTTCCATATACAGACCACCCTCTGAGTGAAAACCTCTTCATCTTTTTTTGTTAGCAGATGTGCTGTGGATAAGTTTTTGAAACAGTAATTACATTGCAAAACCATGTATTCCCACAATAATAGCATAGAAGAGGGAAAGGATTTTGATATGATTAACGACCATTCATGAAGAGTAACTCATGGTCTTATGCAGTATGCTGGACTGGTGACATATCTTACTGACATTATGAAGTTTCCGGTCAGTTCCCACTGCAATAGAAGTATTTGCTAATATTTTTTGTTCTGTGGGGTGTGTTTTATAGTTTGACACTTTAAAATCATGGACCTGAATTTTCATCTGCAGAGTCAGGATAACTCCTAGCTGTGCAAACCTGACTTCCCTGGATGTACTGACAGGATACCAGGATCAGAGGGTGGCTAGGTACAAGGTCTGCCTCCAAGCCCTAGCACCATGTACAAGATTTATAAAGAAGGAGCAACTCTCCAGCCCTCAGCCCTTACCCCTCACACCCCCACACACTACCCATGCCCTGTCTGTGTCAACTCCTGCCACTTTAAGCCCTGTACCCACCTTCCATAATCCAACATAACATCCATGTCAGTCCATGTCCCTGTATCCAGTGCCATGGAACCTTTCACACTTATATGAGAGGCCAGACATTGCTTTGACATAACATGTGGAGGTGCCGGTGTTGGACTGGGGTGGACAAAGTTAAAAATCACAACACCAGGTTATAGTCCAACAGGTTTATTTGGAAGTACGAGCTTTTGGACGCTGCTTCTTTGTCAGTTAGCTAATGGGGCAGGATCATAAGACAATTCTGTGTCCACTAGTTATCTGACGAAGGTGCAGTGCTCCAAAGGCTTGCACTTCCAAATAAACCTGTTGGACTATAACTTGGTGTTGGTATAGAATGTCAAAGAGGGCCTCTCCAATCCTCAGCTGGCTTTCCATCATGGTGCCAATCAAGGCCAAATGGGTCACATTCGATTATTTGATGCGTTAAAACCTCTCTATTAAGGAATGTTTTATCAAATCAGCAGGACAGATGAGCTGGTATGGTGAGGAACCTGGAGTGTCACTGGTGGGGAACTTGGTGTGCCATTGGGGGAATTACAGGCATGCTAGATGGCCTGGAGGTGAGTCCACTGAGCCAGTTGTTCTAAATGTAGGAGCCACACAGAATCTGAGAAGCCGAAGGAGCCAGGTGAGGGGACGTTAGAGGAGGCTGAGCTGCCAATGCAGGGAGCTTGGCTTGAGAGAGAGGCTGCAATTGAGACATTAGAAAACCATTAAAGAATGCTTACCTGTCAGTGAGGTGAGCTGAAATGCCCAATGATATGTCTTCAGCTCACAGAGTGTGTGTGGCTTCACAGTCAATGCATCTCAGTGCTGAACCTTTCCATTGATTTCACTGCTCAGACTGCAGCTGAGAGAGCAATTTTCGACACCAGAAACCTGATGGAGGGTCATCAATCTGAAATGTGAACTCTGTTTCTGTCTTCACAGATGTTGCCCCTGACCTGCAGGCATTTCTGTACTGTTATCATAATTACTGGTTCTGACAGAAAATGGGGGCATGTCAGACATTTTTGTTTTAAAAGCCCTCAAACTTATAATTCACCTTGACTCACAAATTACAGGAGAACAAATTGATGGCTCACTGAAGTGGTTGTTATGCTTAACACGGTTAATTTATTTGCACTCATGATTACAAATTCAAAATTGGCACAGATTTTAAACGATGACAGAAAAATTAAAATGTTTACAGAATTATGCTATTAACTTACTTCCAGAAAATGTTTCAACATTGATTCTCGACTCCTGCAAGAAAATACTTCAATGATACATAACACTGAATTGCTCAAATATATTACCAACCACTCACACAATGGTCCAAGATGGCCAGTTCCCATTGATTTCAGACTCTACTTCTGATGCTTGATTGGTCAATTGTATTCTTTTCCTCAGACTGCCTATTGTGACTACAATCAGCATTTCCAATGTGTTTAAGCTGCTACTCCACTTTTCAAGGACTGGCCGAATTTCTGTAATTTGGTGAACAGGTCACACCATCGTAGGCATCAAAACATAGAAGCTAAGAATCAAAGTTGGCCATTCAGCCCTTCGAGCCTGTTCTACTATCCAATATGATTACATCTGATTGTCTACCTCAATGGCATATTCGTATACCCCTTGATGCCTTTAAAAATGTATCAGTCCCTTTCTTGAATATATTCAATTGTTTGGCTCTCCAGCCTTTTGTGGGAGATGATTCCACATGTTCACTACCCTTTCATTAAGAAGTATTTTGCTCATTTCTTTCTTAAATGAAACCCCATATCCTGAGACGGTGTCCTCTGATTTAAGACTCCCCAGCCAGGGGAAACATCCTCCCTGCATCAAGTCAGTCCAGCCCTGTTAGAATTTTATACCTTTCGATCAGACCCTGTCTCACACAAAGGTTGGAGGTGTCGTCGATAGTATAGAGGGCTACTACAGGCTGCAGTGCAACATAGACAGGATGCAGAGCTGGGCTGAGAAATGGCAGATGGAGTTCAACCTGGATAAATGCGAAGTGATGCATTTTGGAAGGTCGAACTCGAATGCTGAATATAGGATTAAAGACAGGATTCTTAGCAGAGTGGAGGAACAGAGGGATCTGGGTGTGCAAGTACATAGATCCCTCAAAGTTGCCAACTAAGTGGATAGGGTTGTTAAGAGAGCATATGGTGTTTTGGCTTTCATTAACAGGGGGATTGAGTTTAAGAGCGGTGAGGTTTCGCTGCAGCTCTACAAGTCCCTGGTGAGACCACACTTGCAATATTGTGTCCAGTTCTGGTCACCCTACTATAGGAAAGATACAGAGGGTTTGGAGAGGGTGCAAAGGAGGTTTGCCAAGATGCTGCCTGGATTGGAGGGCTTGCCATATGAGGAAAGGTTGAATAAGCTCAGACCTTTCTCTCTGGAGAGAAAGAGGAAGAGAGGAGACCTGATTGAGGTGTACAAAATAATGAGAGAAATAGATAGAGTCAATAGCCAGAGACTTTTTCCCAGGGCAGGATTGACTGGTATGAGAAGTCATAGTTTGAAGATATTAGGAGGAAAGTATAAAGGAGACGTCAGAGAGTTGTGAATGCATGGAATGCATTGTCAGTTGAGGTGGTAGAAGCGAAGTCATTGGGGACATTTAAGCAACTGCTGGACATGCACATGGATAGTAGTGAGTTGAGGGGTGCGTAGGTTAAGTTACTATATTTTACATTAGGATTAAATCTTGAAATAACATCGTGGGCCTAAGGGCCTGTTCTGTGCTGTACTTTTCTATGTTCTATGTTCTAAACTCTAGTGAATACAGGCACAAAATCTACTCATTGGGCAGTACTGCCATCCCCAGAATCAGCCTCATGAAACTCCTTTGATCTTTTATAAAGACCGTAAGACATTCTTATTTCTGAACACAAACCCTCTCGCAATGAGGGCTGCATCTTGGTTCTGTGCAGCCAGGAGCATGAATCCAGGTGTGTCGCTTGCCTGATGTCAAGATTCAGGACGTCTGCTCAAGACTGGGGAGGAACCTGCAGTGGGAGTGGAGAATTCCATTTGTTGTGATCAATATTGGAATAAATAACATAAGCAAAGCAAGGAAAGAAGTTCTGTATAGACTGTGGGGGAGGGAGAGAAGGGTCACACTAAATTAGCAAGCGTAATCTCAAAACTGATAATTTCTGAATGATTACCTAAGGCATGTGAAAATTGACAAAGGACAAGTAAGATTAGTTTCAGAGAAGGTTCCATTAGATTGGAAAGTGCTGAATGAACTTCCTTTATTCTGAAATGGAAGAAAACAGAAATCAGGGGACTACATGACTCAAAACCTGTTGTGGGAGAAGTGGGTTCTGGTTCCCAGGGCATTGGTACCAGCATTAGAAAGGTGAATGTTGCATTGTATATGGGTGGCATGGTGGCTCAGTAGTCAGCACCATTGCCTCACAGTGCCAGGGACCTAGGTTTGATTCTAACCTCAGATGATTGTGTGGAACATTTTTATGATCTTCCTGTGTCTGCATGTGTTTCCATCAAGTCCTCCAGTTTCTTCCCACAGGAATCAAGGGAAAGGTGGAGGAGTGGCTCCGTTAATTAATGATGGTAGCAGTGCAATTGAGAGAGTTGACCTTATTTCAGAAAAGCAGAATTTAGAAATTTATGAGTAACATGATAAAGTGAAGATGTCACTTGTGGGAATTTTGCACAGGCCACATAACTAAGTACATGGTAGAATGGAGTGGAAAGGAAAAATAATGGCAGCCTCTTAGAAAGGTATGGCTATAGTTAAAAATAATAAAGATGGGAAAAATCAAATAGAATAGTTTGTTAGAGTCAGACCAGGAGGCAGACTAAACAATAGATGATCAATTAACAACCTTATAATGCAAGGTGTCCCCAGGTAGCAAGATTCATTATATGATTGAAAATTACATTCAGCTTGAGTGAGAGAAGAGTGAGTCTAAGACTAATACATTAAGCATAAATAAGAACAATTATGAGAGCATGAAAGCAGAGCTAGCTAAAATGAACTGGCAAATTAGCTTATGCAATAGATGATTAGAAATATAGTAGCAGACATTTAAGTAGATATTTCAAAACACAGAATATTGCAAGGAAAGGATCCATCACCTGAGGTTAACTAAAAAAGTGAAACATAGCATTAAACAAAGAAAAAATATTTAATTACACAAAGATGGGCACTAGCCAGAAAATTAGACAGAATGTAATGATCTTCAAAGAATTATGCTAACTTCAATAAAGAGGAAATAAATAAGAAAAGCTGGCTAGAAATATCAAAGCATATATTAAGAGTTTCTACAGAAAAGGAAAGCTAAAGTGAGGGTTGACCTTTTACAAATTGCATCTGAGAAATTAATAATTGAAAATAATGAGATAACAGGTAAATTGACAGGTATTTTGTATTGCTTTTCAGTCTAAAGAATAGTAATATCCTGGAAATAGCTGTAAATAAGGAAGTGACAGGGACAGAGGCACTCAAGAAAATTACAACCACCAGAAAAGTGGTAATAACTAAATTGTTAGAGCTTCAGACTGACAGGAACCTTAGATTGTGATGAACTTTATCGTAGGATCTTAAAGAAGTGGCTGGTGAGATCATTGATACATTGGCTTTGATTTTCCTAAATTCCTTAGTCTCAGAGAAGATTCCATTAGATTGGAAAGTACTGAGTGAAATTATTTTATTCTGAAAGGGAGGAAACCAGAAATCAGGGTACTACAAGTCACTTAATTTGATATCTTTCAGAGGTCAGATGTTAGAAACTATTATCAACAATGCAGTAGGGTACTTAAAGATTCAACATAATCACATAGGATCACTGCAGTTTACTGAAAGGAAAATTGTGTTTAACCAATTTACTTGAGCTCCTTGAAGAAGTGGTTAGCACTGCAGCCCCACAGTGCCAGGGACCCAGGTTTGATCCTGCCTCAGGCAATTGTCTGTGTGGAGTTTGCACATTCTCCCTGTGTCTGCGTGGGTTTCATTTGGGTGCTTGGTTTCCTCCCACAGTCCAACGATGTTAGGTGGATTGGTGGACACTAAATCGTCCACGGTGTCCTGGCTGGATTAGTAATGGGAAATGCAGGGATAGGTAGGGGTCCGGACTGGGTGGGATGCTCTTTGGACAGTCAGTGCAGACTCGATGTGCCAAAAGGCCTGATACCACACTGTAGGGGTTTTATGATACCTGCATATACTGTGAACAAAGGCAAACTGGTGGATTTAATATATTTAGATTTTCAGAAGGCATTTGATAAACTGGAACATCAAAAAGTGCAAAATAAAAGCTCATGGTATAGGATGTAACATATTGGCATCACCTGGAATATCAAAAACAAAGAATAAGCTTTAATGGGTCATTTTCTGGTTGGAAAAATATAATGAAGGTTTGCCACAGGGACTAGTGCTAGGGACTCCACTTTTACACTTTTATAAGTAACTTAGGTGAAGGTAATGAAGTTACAATTGCTAAATTTGCTGATGACACGAAAAAGTTAGGGGTATCGGTTGTGAAGAGGACATGAGGAAATTACAAAGTTATATAGGTAGGTTAAGTGAGTGGGCAAAGATATGGCAAATGGAGTTTAATATGAAACAAAAGTGAAATTGTTCATTTTGCAGAATGAATAAAACAAAGCTTATGATCTGCATGGTGAGATATTGTAGAGATCTGAGATGCAGAGGGCTTTGAATCTCATGCGTGAAGTTACTGGGCATGTGTAACAAGTAATAATGAAAGCTAATAGATTGCTGTAACTTTTTGAAAGAGGAATGGAATACAAAAGTAGGAGTGCTATGTCTCAGTTATAAAGAACCTCTGTGAGACTACATCTGGAGTTTTGCATCCAGTAGTAGTTTCCATGTTGAAGGGAATGCAGATGCTCCAAAGAGCATCCTACCCAGTCCGGACCCCTACCTACCCATGCATTTCCCATTACTAATCCACCCAGGACACCATGGACTATTTAGTGTCCATACATGCAGATGTATTGGAAGCAGTTCAGAGAATGTTTACTAGACTAATACATGGAATGGGTGGATTGTCTTTGAGGGAAGGGTTTCTGCTGGAGGTCAGAAGAATAAGAAGTGATTCTGAGTGGTCTTGACTAAGTGAAAATTTGGAAAGGAAAATTAATCTTTTGCAAGAATCTAGAACTAGGGGATTTGTTCTATGTTGGTTTCTGCTGAAACAATTTAAGATGTCTTGGGTGGAGTCTCTACTATCAGTCTTTCTTGCTGGTATTGGTTTAAGTTACTTATGTCATCCGGAGAAGGATGACCACACAACGTCTTTGTCAGAAGAACGGTTTGAAACGCGCAGGATATGTGTATTTCATATTACTTAATAGCATTTATATTGCATCTAACATACACAATGGTCTCTTGTGGGACATCAGGCGAAACTTAAGAGCAGGTTCACATTGTTCTTTGTGTTGACAGCATGTTAAACAAGTACAAATCACTGAAATGCAAGACATATTCGGATAAACACATGGAGAACTAGTTATTCTACCCGGGAACAGTCATTTATATCCTGCAGAGCATTTTTTGTGATATCAGTTAATCTTTCCTTTGCAAACTGTCTTATATTGAAGGGGGACGCTGATTAAAAGTAAAAGTTGCTCATTTATGATAAAGGTTAGTGGGAGCAGAATGTTTGTATATTTTTGAGCTATAGTTGGATAAATTATTGCTTAGCTAGAGGTTGAAATGTTATTAGGGTTACTTGTGAAGGTAGAGTGTTCAGATCAGCTATGACCTTACTGAATGGTAAAGCAGGTGGCCTATTCTTGCTCCTCATTGGTATGTCTAAATGTTTTTTTCTGTACGAACTTCTGTCTATCCTGGAACTCCCAACAGCACTGTGGGCATACCTACACTGTATGGACTGAGCAGTTCCAGAAGCTGGCTCACCATCACTGTCACAAGGCCAATAAATACTGGTCTGTTCAATGATGCCTACCTCCTCTGAAAGAACTTTAAAAAGCTATTACAATTGAAATGCAAGAAGGGAGGCTATCATCGTAAAATGCAGTACAATTCATCCACATGAACTCCTGGTGCAATCTAATCTGTACCATGTGCTGCCATGTTTCATTTTACCATACTTGCATAATTTGGGCTAATGTTTTGTGGAATTGGCTTCCCTTGTTTTAAAAGATAAACAAGGAAAAAGTCTACTTTTCCTTTACTTGTGGCATTCAACATTTACAGCTAGACATTTCTGCTGTGTAACAGGTATTCAGATCTATTACTCCTGTTAGGATTCATTGTCATTCTCAGGCTCGATGATGTAAATGTTGCTTTCTGTGCGCCTGATTACCACAGCTCATGCTGCTCACACTCAATAAGCAGCCTTGAGTAATGATACATTTTATTGTCCCTTGCTGATGAATTTTTACAAATTGTTGCTCATCGCATTAAACTGTTGTCTCAGTGCAGCTTTTACTCACAAAATTTTGATAAGGCCCAAGTGGGTGCAGGGATTGCAAAATGGAAGTGAGACATTCATGTTCTGTCTGATGTAGGCAGCCTGCAATCGTCTCTCTATTCATTTACATGATGCAGTAAGTGGCCAATGCTCAGTTTGCTCTTTAGTGGTTACAAGCCTGAACAGAAGTATAACATCTTGAGGAGCTAGGAATACTTAAACAAAAGCAGCAATTGCTGGAGAAACTCAACAGGTCTGACAGGATTTGTGGAGAGAAAGCAGTACAAACATTTTGGGTCCAGTAACCCTTTTCCAGTTCTGAAGAAGTCACTGGGCCCAAAACATTAACTCTGCTTTCTCTCCACAGATTTTGTCTGATCTGCTTCAGATTTCCAGCATCTGCTGCTCTATGTTTTATTTTCCATGTTAAACTTGCTTGGACCACTTATAATGAGCCTGCATCTCTTGAAGGGAGGATGGAATTTGACTGAGAGCACACTCCAATGTTCTTTGATGCAGCACTGGAGACCTTTGTGCACAGGATAGACGGAAGGAGAGTGATTTTGTCTACATTGTTATGACACGGCAGTGAACCCTCTGCTAATTAAACCAAACACCCAGAAAAGCTCATGTTGCCTCATAATCTGTTAAAATATGAGTGACAGAGACCTCCCAAATTCCACTATTTAAAGAAAAAAATATCAATTTGTTCTTTAACTCTAAAAGTGAACACTAAAACAACTATTTGAACTCTAAGCCTCCTTTCTCTTAACTGATTGTTATCTGCCTCCAACTCTATAACAATATACTATTCCAATAACCACCCATGTTGCATCAACTTAATTTCAAAACCACACAGCAGCTGTCATTAGATTAGATTAGATTACTTACAGTGTGGAAACAGGCCGTTCGGCCCAACAAGTCCACACCGACCCGCCGAAGCGTAACCCACCCATTCCCCTACATTTACCCCTTTTACCTAACACTACGGGCAATTTAGCATGGCCAATTCACGTGACGTGCACATCTTTGGACTGTGGGAGGAAACCGGAGCACCCGGAGGAAACCCACGCAAACACGGGGAGAGTGTGCAAACTCCACACAGTCAGTCGCCTGAGTCGGGAATTGAACCC
>NC_057738.1:18726993-18856220 GCF_004010195.1 Chiloscyllium plagiosum
ATCTTTTTCCACGTATGTAGTCAGCTATTATGAGGGGACATAGCTTTAAATTAAGGGGGGGTAGGTATAGGACAGATGTTAGGGGTAGGTTCTTTACTCAGCGAGTCGTGAGTTCATGGAATGCCCTGCCAGTAGCAGTGGTGGACTCTCCCTCATTATGGGCATTTAAGTGGGCATTGGATAGTCATATGGAGGATAGTGGGCTAGTGTAGGTTAGGTGGGCTTGGATCGGCGCAACATCAAGGGCCGAAGGGCCTGTACTGCACTGTATTCTTCTATGTTCTATGTTCTATGTCATCTCCGGTGTCTGTTTCCTCTGGCTGTTGCTTTCCATGGGTCATCTTTGGTCTTTTGTTGCAAAGATATTTAATATGAAAAAGGTACTTTTGATAGACAGTGTTTTGCTGGCAGTTACTCTGGTGATGGCAGTTGGTCTCACTGACTAACTCTCAAAATGTTTGCTTCTTTATACCCCAAATATCAGATAATTTCATTGGTTCAATGTTGGCAAAAACAATAAATTCAAAATCAATTGGGTTTTAGTATCCTGGTGCAAAGTTTAAACTGATTGGTGAAATTCGAATGGTTGTCAACACCACAACCAATACTCAGGTATTTGTTTCACAGCCAAATGTTACCTATTTTCAATTTTCCAGTACACTCTGAGACTGCCAGCCAGTCACATGACAGTTGCCTGCAAGCTTTCAGTGCAATACAGCTTTCACACTCTCGAAAAGGTACAGTCCATGCCTTTAGCTTCATAACAACACAAAGAACTAAGCAACCCACCAGACAGAAGTTGTGATACGGGAATAAATAATCATTACCATCAATGTCAATAATGTAGTTCCCAGCATATTAATGTCATATTAAAACATGTTGAATCACCTCACTAAATGGTCATGATCAATGTGTACATATTCAACTGCCAAATTCCTGCCAGTAGCTCAGGTGTTGTTCAATTCTCCACACCCCTATCATTCACTTACTAACTCTCTCTATTAATGATGACTCATACTCACATTCATTGATTCACTCACCTTCACACATTTAGCATTGCTGTGTAAATCTGGACCCCCGAGAGGGGCCTCTCGCTTCCGCGATCGGGCAAATAGACACGAGCAGCTCAGTCTCTTTTAGCAAGTTTTAACAATTTATTACAATGCCAGGCATTGGTTATCTGGCAATGCAGGGGTTAAGCAGCTCTGTGTATTCTGGAAAAGCTGTGCACAATCTTAAAACACAGACAACTTTTATAGGTCTCTTAACATACAGAACAGCCTTAATTGCAAAATTAATCCAATAAAATGGTATAAAATGACAAATAGACATAAAATTAAACCAATTATATTTCCTGGAACTGACTTGTTTTGCACTTCTTTATCTCTGGGACACATAGTTTCCAAGGTCAATTTAGGATACTTTAATAATGTCATATCTTACTTAGTTAATTCATACTATGAACAGGGCATTGTTTGCTAATCTCTTTCAATTAGTTCAAGAATGCAGTTTTCAGCCGAGTTAGATGCTATTGCTCCCAGAAGCCAATTTGTTATGTTGTTTTATGTTACTTGCATTAAGAAGCCATTTTGTAGTTGTAAAAGCATGCATTAAATGGTTGCTTCTGACAACAGCCTAACTCCAGATTTTAGATCCTCAGCTGTAGGTGGCACACCCATATCACACATAATGAGGCTATGACAGGCACATCAACCAAACGTCTGCACTGACTCAAAACTTCCCTCCTTCTTGCAGGACAAGCTGGTGTACAACCATAGGAATCAACATCTATTCAAAGGAAATAGTCATGTTTTCATGTCCTCAACCTGATAGAGGAGATAGTGGTGGCCATGACTGAGGCAATGGTAACCATATTCCCATTCCTCCTTCTCAAGCTCACCTTCTGCCTCATCCTACAGTTTCTTCTGATTTACACAGTACAGGTGATTAAAGTGTATATTCCTTTTTTCCTCTCCTCACACCATCCCTACCTCTATAGCTTTCCCTTTTGCAGATACCAAAAAATGGCAACCACCTACGCAGTGGTGGAACAGCAAAAACAAAAAAAGCAGTGATGAAAAGTATTATTGTTTGCTCTCACAATCACAGCCATCACCATATATATTTAGGCAATTAACAACATCAGCTACTGTGATGCGGATCTGTAGATAGGATATTAATCAACCAGAAAGCTACAGAGCAGAGGAGAGGGCATTTGTTTAACAGGCAGAAATAAAATGCAGAGAGTCTGTCATCAAGGATACACAGTTGATAGGGCAAAGGGATGGGTTAAAGTGTGTCTGTTTCAATATAACAAGTGTCAGGAACAAGAGTGATGAACTTAGGACATGGATCAGTACTTGGAACTATGACATTGTAGCCATAATGGATTTCACAGGGACAAGAATGGTTGCTGGATGTTCCAGGATTTAGATCTTTTAAAAATAATGGGCAGGGATGTGGAAGAGAAGGGAGAGTAGCATTGTTAATTAGAGTGTGCATCACAGTTGCAGAAAAGGAGGCTGTTGAGGAGGGTTTGACTACTGAGTCAGTTTGGGTGGAAATCAGTTACAGGAAAGGATCAGTCACTTTATTGAGTGTTTTCTATAAGACCCTCCAATAGCAGCAGAGGGATGGAAGAACAGATTGGACAGCAGAGCTTGGAAAGTTGTACTTGTAGTAGAATTGTTGCTATGGGTGACTTCAACTTCCCCAGTAGCGATTGGAACCTCCTTAGTGCAGATGGTTTGGATGGAACCGATTTAGTTAGGTTGTATCCAGGAGGATTTCTGGCTCAAAATGTAGGGAGGCCATTTTGGATTTGGTGCTAGGCAACGAACCAGGGCAGGTGTCAGATCTCTCTGTGGGAAAGCATTTCGGTGACAGTGACCACAACTGCCTCATCTTTACCATAACCATGGAGAGGCATAGGAACAGAGAGTATGGGAAGGTAGTTAAATAGGGGAGGGGAAATTATACAGTTATTAGACAGGAGCGGTGGAGAATAAATTGGGAACAATTGTTCTACAGGAAATGCACAACAGAAATGTGGAGATTGTTTAAGGAGCACTTGTTAAGATTGTTGGATAACTTTATCCTATGGAGACAGGCAAGCAATGGTAAGGTGAAGGAGCGTTGGATGACAAGAGAAGAGGAGCTTCTCATCAAGAAGAAGAAAGAAGCTTACTTAAGGTTGAGGAAGCAAGAATTTGGCACAGCTTTTGAGGATTGCAGAGTAGCTAGGAAATAACTCAAAAAATGGACTGAGGAAAGCTAGGAGGGGGCTCGAAAAAGCCTTGGCAGGAAGGATTAGGGAAACCCAAAGGTACTCGACACTTATGTGAGGAGGGGGGTGTCACGGTGGCTCAGTGGTTAGTATTGCTGCCTCACAGCTCCAGCTTTGATTCCAACCTTGGGTGACTGTCTGTGTGGAGTTTGCATATTCTCCCTGTGTTTGTGTGGTTTTCCTCTGGGTGCTCCGGTTTCATTCTACAATCCAAAGATGTGCAGATCAGGTGAATTGGCCATGCTAAATTGTCCATAGTGTTAGATGCAGTAGGCAGGAGTAAATACAGGATAGGGGAATGTGTGTGGTTGGGTTACTCTTCAGAGGATCAGTGTGGACTTGTTTGGACGAAGGGCCTGTTTCCATTCTGTAGGCAATCTAAACTAATCAAAAGGCTAGGGCTGATCAAGGATAATGGAGTGAACTTGTGCCTGGAGTCTGAAGAGGTAAGGGAGGTTCTAAATGAGTTTTTGCTTCAGTATTCAATAGATAGAGGGATCTTGTTGATAGTGAGAACACCATGGACCAGGTTAATAGGCTGGAACAGATTGACATTAAGAAAGTAAATGAGCTGGAACTTCTGGGAAATATCAAGATAGATAGGTCCCCAGGGCCAGACCAGATATATCCAAAGTTACTATGGGAAGTGAGGAATGAGATTGCTGGGCCTCTGGCGATGATCTTTACATCTCACTCCCCACAGCAGTAGTACCGGGTGATTGGAGAGAGGCAAATGTTGTTCCTCTGTTCAAGGAAGGGAATAGGAAAATCCCTGGGAATTGTAGACCAGTAAGTCTTATGTCTCTGGTAAGCAAGGTACCGGAAAGGATTCTGAGAGATAGGATTTATGACTATTTAGAAAAACATAGATTGATTAAAGATAGTCAGCATGTCTTTGTAAGGGACAGGCCATGCCTCACAAGCCTTATTAAGGATGTGACGTGACAAGTTGATGAAGGGCGAGCAATGGATGTGCTGTATATGGATTTCAGTAAGGCATTTGATAAGGTTCCCTGCAGTAGGCTTATTTAGAAAGTTAGGAGGTATGGGATACAAGGAAACTTGGCTGTCTGGATACAGAATTGGCTGGCTGAAAGAACACAGCGAGTGGTAGTGGATGGAAAGTATTCCACCTGGAGGCCGGGACCAGTGGTGTCCCGCAGGGATTTGTTATTGCGCCTCTGCTCTTTGTAGTTTTTATAAATAACTTGGATGAAGTGGAAGGGTGGGTTAGTAAGTTTGTCCAAGGACATACAGGTTGGTGGTGCTGTAGATAATGTCAAGGGCTGTTGCAGGCTACAACAAGATATTGACAGGATGCAGAGCTGGGCTGAAAAGTGGCAGATGGAGTTCAACCTGGAAAACTGTAAAGTGAATTATTCTGGAAGGTCGAATTTGAATGCTGAATACAGCATTAAAGACAGGATCCTTGGCAATGTGGAGCAACAGTGGGATCTTGGGGTCCACGTACATAGATCCCTGAAAGTTGCCACCCAAATAGATAGAGTTATTAAGAAGGTGTATGGTGTTTTGGCTTTCATTAACAGGGGGATTGAGTTTAAGAGCCATGAGGTTTTACTACAGCTCTATAAAACCCTGGTTAGACCACACTTGGAATATTGTGTCCAGTTATAGTTGCCTTATAGTTATGAAGAATGTAGATGCTTTAGAGAGGGTGTGGAGGAGATTTACCAGGATGCTTCCTGGATTAGAGGGCATGCCTAATGAAGAGAGGTTGAGTGAGCTAGGGCTTTTCATGGATAGAGCAGATAGCCAGAGACTTTTCCCCAGGGCAGAAATGGCTGTCATGAGGGGTCATAATTTTAAAGTGATTGGAGGAAGGTATAGAGGAGATTTCAGAGGTAGATTCTTTATGAAGAGAGTGGTGGGTGCGTGGAATGCACTGCCAGCAGTGGTAGTAGAGTCAGATACATTAGGGACATTTAAGCAACTGCTGGACAAGCACATGGATGGCAGTAAATTGAAGCTTATGTAGATTAGGTTGATCTTAGATTAAGATAAATACTTGGCACGACATTGTAGGCCGAAGCGCCTGTACTGTGCTGCACTGTTCTATGTTCTAAAACTGTTACTCACTTTCAGATTAAAATTAACTTATTTCAAGTTAGGAAACCTGTCTCTCCATTTTCTAAAAAAAAACTGAGTGCCTGCTTTCAAAAAATGAAGTCAAATGTTCCTCTCAGTGGGGCTACAAAGCTTTCCTGAAAGAAAAATCTGTGAAAAGAACTCAATTTGAAAGCATTTTTACACTGAGAAGCTTTACCCATGTCTGAAGGTTGGTTCATTCTGCCATTTTGTTTTCTTCAAACCAGCACCAAAGTGCAGGGAAGCCCACCATCACTCCTTATTTGGTGTGAAGGCTGAAACATGAAACTATAAGCCTGTAATGTTGACCAACAAAACAATAGTTCTTTGTTCTTAAAATGGGCCAAAGTGAGAAATGGAGCAGCAACATGAAAAATAAAAGGAAACGGAAACAGAAAAGGGAAAAAGAAAAGGAGAGAGAAATGAAACTAAAAAATGAATTATATAAACACTCCACTTGTCCTTTAATGAACAAAGCTCTTCCAGAAGAAATTGAAGGCCGAAACCGAATTATGGACTGGGCAGCCAACAATAGAATTACAACTATTCAAATATTTTGCAGATCAAGCAAAAGATGATCCAGAGGAAAGAGGTTTGAAAATCTGGCTTTCCACTGCAAAGGGGCCTTTGCACAATTAATATGTCCGTCTTTCCAAGGATAATCAGTAGACCCCAAAAATATCAAAAACATCTTGCATGACCAGATTAGTATAACTATATGATTAACAGACTCCAACTCATGTCATACAGAATACAATCCTAATAGCCTATTGGTCAGTTTGTTGGACGAGATATCAAAGGGCATGAGTGTTAGTTTTGAAGAGAAACTCTCATACGTCTCATTGCATTAATAATCACCTTGACACCAATTAAAGCTTTTAGGAAGGATCTTCCGGGAAAGCAAGAAAATACCATACTATTGATGAATTACTTAAGATTGAAGACAAGCATGAAGCCATATTCAGAAATGGTGAGGACTGCAGATGCTCAACATCCCTGGCCCATAGGCCTCAGAAAGACCCCTCACCAGAAATCTTTTTTGAAGGTAAAAGACTGCAGATGGTGGAAGGCCAACAACAATGATATGCTTTGGGTACGATTAACATGACTGTTGTTGTCAGCAAATCACACCAAACAACAATATCTATAATAGATGCAGTTTGCTGTATTTCCTGAAATATGTCAAGCCTTACTCAGTATCTGCAAGACATGTGACGCTAAGGGTTATTAGATATTCTTGTGTAGAAAATCTGGTTCCAAGGCAAGTCAAAGCCTAGAACAAAGCACAAATGTGCAACAAAGATAATACATCATCACAAATGTGGCAAATAGGGAAGTGTTAAGAAAGTGTTAGCATTCATGTGAGGTTCAGAGTCAATTGAGCAAAAGACAGATTTTAGTAGTTAAGCTTCATTTTTTCAAATTGTTAATCTCACAAACCATGTTGCTGTTTAAGGTGACCAGAAGCTTTTTAAAAATGTATTCATTGGATTTGTGTGTCACTGGCTCAACCAGCATTTATTGCTTTTTCCTAGTTGTCCCACGGAAAGTGGTAGTGAGCTGCCTTCTTGAACTGCTGCAATTCATGTGCTATATGTAGACTCACAATGCTATTAGGAAAGGAGTTCCAGAATTTTGACCCAGTGACAATGGAAGACCGATGATATATTTCCAAGTCAGGATGGTAAGTGTTTTTCTGTTTTTGTACTTGAAAAAATAGTTGTGGCTATGGAAGGTGCTGTCAAAGGAGTTTGGTTGAATTTCTACAGTACATTTTATAGAATGTACGCACTGCTGCTACTGAATGTCAATAGTGAAAGGAGTGGAAGTTTGTGAATGCGGTGCCAATCAAGTAGGTGGCTTTGTCTTGGATGTTGTTAAGCTTCTTGAGTGTTCAGCTTCTGGTCAATGGTGATAGTGGGGGATTCAGTGATAGTAATGTTATTGAATGATAATAGACAATGACTGGGTTCTGTCTTGTTGGTGCTGGCAATTGTTTGACATTTGTCTGTTACAAATGTTACTTACCAAGACTGGATATTTTCCAGTTTGCTGCATTTGCAAAATGGACTGTTTCACTATTTAAGGAGTCACAAATGATGCTAAACTTTATATAATCATCAGCAAACACCCCCATTTCTGACCTTATTACAGAGGGAAGATCATTGATGATGCAGCTGAAGATGTTTGGGCCTAGGACCTTGAGGAACTCCTGCAGAGATCTCCTGAGGCTGAGATGACTGATTTCTAACAACCACAACTATCTTCTTAGCAGAACAGAGCTTTTCCCCAATTCCTAATGGCTGCAGTTTTGCTAGGGCTCCTCAATGTCAAACTTATTCAAATGCAGCCTTGACGTTAAGGGCAGTCACTTCCACTTCACCTTTGGAATTCAGCACTTTTTTCCACGGTTGAACCAAGGCTGTAATGAGATCAGGAGCTGAGATCAGGAACCCAAACTGGGCATCAGTGAGCAGGTTATTGTGAAGCAAGTGCTGCAATGATGATGGCTTCTGTCATTTTACTGATGGTCAAAAGTAGACTGATGGGGTGACAATTTGTGCTGCATTTTGTTTACAGGACATACCCAGATAATTTTCCACACTGTTGAGTTTACAATCATTAATATCAAATGGCCTGATAAAAACTAAAAACCAAAATCAACATAGGAGCTAGTCCAAACACCATGCATCTGGATGACATGTACCTCAGAAAGTGACACTCCATGGTACAAGCTACAGGAGAGATTATTGGACTGAGCACACACACTGCCAATGCAGAAGATCATCATAGTTTCTTGAACTCTTCCACCTGGTAGATGCCAACAGTCCAGCAGATGCAGGACTACCAGTATGCACAGAGATCAGTGTAATCCCAATTCATCAGATTCACACCATACCCACTGTAGAACTGACCATGCATGTTGCAATTGAATCAGTCAATGATCCCAAACACCTGCACCTAGACAATTACAACACAATCAGAAATTTTAAAGGTGGTGTAATATTTCTTCTCAATGCAACTCTATGTGTTGTTCCTTCAAAGAAATGCAACATGTGTGTTCAGCAGAAGTTCCCAGCAGAGCAATGTAAGATGAAGCAGCATGGTTGAATTCAGAAGGTGGTGGATTATACAGCTCAGTGTAGCTCCATCACCTGCATCTCAAAGAAAAATGGCATCACTAAACATACCCAGATCCAAAGCGTCACAACCTTTCACTTAAAATGAAATTCTGAATCTTCCAAAAAAGATTTTTTCCAAGCTGGATGTGAAAGCATGCCTATTGGTCTATGTTATCAGGCACAGAATCTCAAGGGCTCACAACATTTAGCTAGCCATATAGATGATACTGTTTTTTCACAGTTATGCTCTGGGCTTTCAGAAGCTCAGAGCTAACCTTGCCATATGCAGACAGCATTGTTGAAATTCTACCTGTGTGTGTTTGCTTTCCTGATGATGTCATGGTCATGAGTAAAATGAAGGCAGAGCTTGATCACAGCATGGTAACATGGATTGGCATTTAACAGCCTGAACAAAGAGAACAGCAATACTGTCCACACAACAGGAATTTACTGTGTAGATTTATCGCAACAACATGGACTGTGCACAATGACTGGAGCATGCTGTTCTTGCTTCTTTGCGCAAATGGATCAGTGATAGTACAGTGAAAGGAAGAGGTGCAATGGCAGCCCAGCACCCCTGGGCATAGCCCTCAGAAAGACCCCTCACCAGAAAGCTGTTTTGAAAGTAAAAGATAATTAGTGTAAAGTTAGTTTGGAATATCTCTGGTATGCCACATTGTCATGGGGTAGGAACTATGGAACACAGATGTCCTGAGAAGACTGACCTTGAACAACCACAACCATGTTCATTTGTGAAAGGTGTGATTCCAACAAGTGGAGAGTTCTCTCTCCGAGTTCCCATTGATTCCTGGTTCGCTGGGCTCCTTGATGCCACACTTTGTTAAAAGCAGCCTTAATATCAAGTGCAAGTGGTTCATATGTGAAATGAACTGCTAGAGGAAGTGATAGATGCAGGTACAATTTAAAAGCCATTTGGACAGGTACACAAATAGGAACCATTTTAAACGATATGGGACAAACGCAGGCAAATGGGACTAGTTTAGTTTGGGAAACATGGTCGCCATTGGATTGAAGGATCTATCTACACTCTATTTGACTCTATGACTCTAAATGACAGATCATCATCAGCCAGGTAAACCTTATCAGGTGCATTTACTCTACCAATGGAATTTGCCTCAGTCCAGGCAAGATTGAGGATGGAACAAATGCTGATCCCACAGAATAAAGAAAATCTGCGGCATTGCCTTGGATTTTTCAAATTCGTCTCACACGTATTCTCATTTCACAGAGAAAATGTATCTCCATGAGATTTATTCAAAAAGGATATCCACTATGTGTGGCAAGCTGACCACCAAAATGTCTTTGATGTTCTGAAGCAGATTCTGTTAACAAAATCTTCCCCAGTGCATGACAATGGCTGCAGGAAAAATACAATTCTTGAAGTGGAACATCACAAAAATGCCTGAGACATGTCTTTTGAAAGATGGAAGGTCGATCACTTTTGGTTCAAAGGTTCCATCATCTGCACAAGCAATTCCAATACACAGAATTAGCTATTAGCTCTGGTATCTGTCTTCATTTGATTCGCATGTACTCATTTGGAAAGAAATTCACCATTGAATCAGATCGTAAGCCACTAGAAATTATCTTTCATGAATCCCTAACAAATGCACCACCATGTTTGCACGTCTACTTCCCAAGGTACGGGAATATATCTTCGAAGTGAGATATAAGCCAGGTACCAGCATGATTACATTTGACATGTTGAGCTGTTTACCCAACCCACATATTAGGTAGCTTTTGTTTAAGCTACCTAATAAAATCACTTGACAATGAAGTAAAGACATGTTCAAATTCCATCATTTTCATTGGCCGTGACCAATGTGAACAGTTGAAATGATCAATTGCCAAATGTAAGCAACTGCAGAGTTGCAAAAAATCATTATTCAGGGATGCTCTGGCAATAATAAAGAAGTATTAAAGAAGACTTTTTTTCATTGTCACCATATTGAAATGAAAAAGGCATATAATACCAAGTCATTTTCAAGGGTAAAAACGTTCTCATGCCAAAAGCATTAAGCCAAGATATTATATCTGTGCAAGCATGATGGACATATTGGTATTGAACACAGGAAATTATATAATGACTAGACCATAAATAACTTCCAAATTTGTTATGGTTCCGGATGGAATACCCCAAACTCTGCAGCTCGTGACTGAGAAGAGATGAACTGGCTCTCCTTCTTCATTCACCCTCCCCCTCAGGTGGTTGCAACAAGGTTTTTTTAAAAAAAATCCCTCCTTTGTGAATTCTTTCTCCCAACCTAAATAAATTTGGGTTTGAGTTATAGGGAGAGGCTGAATAGGATCGGAGGTTGAGGAGTGACCTGATAGATGTTTATACAATCATGTTGGCATGGATAGGGTAAGAAGACAAGGTCTTTTCCCTGGGTTGGGGGAGACCAGAACTAGAGGGCATAGGTTTAGGGTGAGAGGGGAAAGATTTAAAAGGGACCTAAGGAGCAACCTTTTCATGCAGAGGGTGGTGTGTGTATGGAATGAGCTGCCAGAGGAGGTGGTGGAAGCTAGTACAACTACAACATTTAACAGGCATCTGGATGGCTACATGAATAGGAAGGGCTTAAAGGGATATGGGCCAAGTGCTGGGAAATGGGACGAGATTAATTTAGGATATCTGGTTGACATGGAAGAGTTGGACTGAAGCATTTGTTTCTGTGCTGTACATCTCTATGACTGTATGATTGTAGTTTAAAAAGAGACAATTTGACCAACCTTTTTTGAAATAACATAAACATTGAGCTTATTAATCACAACAGCTGAGAAAAAAAATTCAACACACATAGTTGATTCCAGAAAATAAAACATAAAGAACAGTCTCCTAACTGTTTTTGAAGAGTGGATAGTTGAACATTGTGACCGCTGCAGTGGAGATAACCAATAGCATTGAAGTTGGTAGTTGAGCAATCTCCTTAGTTGAGATTCTGTAGTTCTGACGCTTTTTGATCACAAATGAATTCCAGCATTCAGTTTGAGTTAAAGAACTTTGTAGTTCTGTTTCCTTTTAACTGGTTTGCAGCTCTGAGAGCTAGAGAGAGTTTTTACTTACAACACAGCTAACCAGGTGATAGTTCTTCAACGATAACATTCACAGCATGCTAACACTTAAAGCCAGCTGATACACATAAGGACAATTGGTCCCACTCATACATTCCAGGAGTGTCCAAACTGATTTTTTAAACTCCTGTCCTTGTGTATTCTACAAATGTAAAAATACAAAATTTGTCTGCAGTTTGGGACACTATCTACAGCAGCTAATTGCTGTTGAGCAGGGGTTTGTCATTAACTTTGTAATCACAAGTGACCATAGTCCAGCCTGTTTGAACTTCTTTTAATATCTTTAAATGAGACATATGAGGTAATTCATGAGCTTCAGGACTTTACCAGTGAGAGAATTGAAATGCACTGATTTTCTGTAGTAGTCCTCCTTTTAAAAGCAGCATACTTTGGAATTTGAGGTAAAAATGTCCTTTGATACTTTTTGGTTCTGATCCACCATCATAACAATGGCTAGCACATGAATCTGCACTGACTACAAATGAACTAGAATATTGAACAACTCATGGATGTTGTGAGACATGTCAAACATCTTAACTCTGGCAGTGGAAGGAGCTCTACATCCAGACAGTATTCCATCCACTCTTTGATTGGAAGTAGGAACAGATCAATTCACAGTACACAGGGAGATTTCAACTTTGTGATAGATTACACCTACAAATTTCCCCATAGTTTAACAACTCAACAATTCAATGAGTATACCAATCGATACAATGATAACTACTTTCAGTTTATTTGGTGTCACAGAACAGATTATTTCTGATAATTGCAATTCACTGACAAATCATTCAAGGACTTGTGCACTGAGTGGGGGAGTGACCCACATTACATGATCTCCCACCGTCTATGTTGACATGGCATAGTGGAACATGTGGTATGTACGGTTAATCAATGATGAAATGTTAAAGAATAAACAAATTCTTGTGTTGCTTTGCTGCATTTTTATGCAATGCCAGTAGAGAAGGTACTATCAGCCCTCGCACACCTTATGCTAAGAAGGCAAGTGTAAATGTCTAGTTGTCTAACCATTCCAAGAAAAGGGACAATCTTCTTCAAAGGCAAGAAGGGATGAAAGGAGTACACAACAAGCAAGTAGGCAGAACTACCAAAACCGACACTGGCCACGAGTCAGAAATCCGAATACAATAAAAACCAGAAGAACTGCAGATGCTGGAAATCCCAATACAAAACTTCAATAACTATAAAGGTTTCTGGAATATGCAACCAGTCCAGAACATATGAAGTCTTACTTATTGTGATGCTACATTGTGAAGGAATGGAAATAAGTCAGACCAATATACACACTTAGCATGCATGAAGATAGTGAAGAAGAAGATTCTGAAGATGATGGTTGTCTTATGATGTTGACTGATAACAACCAACAAAGACAACCAAGTTGTCAAATAAGTGCAACACAGAACAACTCCTGTCTCTCCAGATGGATACATGATCATCAGTTCCGAAGGAGTTGCTAAACCTCCAAAGTATTACATTGATGATTGATTTACGAATCTTGTAAACTCTGCTTTTACCTATTTGCCTAAATACCAAATTAGCAAGTATCTATGTACAACCGTGTATATTGGTTTAGGACTTTTCTTTCTTTTGAAAAAGAGGGAAGTTTTGTTGTCTCACTGTTAGTATGTCAGTTTGTCTATAGGAGACATTTTCATGAATGTATTATTATATCTGTCTCACCATATATGATCAGAGGTTATAAATGTTTCAGATGCCGTTTTAACTAAGATCTCTTGAAGCATGACACACTGCTGGAAGCATGTTATTCTTTGCAACTGAACAGCTTAATGTTAGCCCAGACATGAATGTGCCTGTGAATGTGATATTTGTATGCATTAGCCGGTTGTAATGGAACCACATTATTCTACTTTCTTATGTTACAATGGATAATATAAGCATTACTGTGTGAGGTAAACATACTCTGAGGGAGACAAAATGTAAATCACTGGCTGCCACTTTGAGAAGATCATGGAGTTTTCCCAATTTCACAAAAATGCAAACCATAATGTCAGATTCTAATATGATTTTCAAAAGCATGAAAGGCTTCAAATTTTAAAATTTAAAGCATAGAATGCTAGAAATATGTAACAACTTCCAAGAGAAGCCTAAATGTGAAAAATAGCACTTCATTCTTGTTCACTTGAGAACCAAGATTCTTATTTCCACACTAAAAGCTTAAACTTCATTCTGCCCAGGTAAATCTAGGAGTTGTGGTAATGTAGGAGTTAGTGTTTGAACTGAGACAGAACCTACACCCTGGGAGATTTCAATATGAAGCTATAAATTGTTTTTTCTCATATCTGCAAACAAGTAAAAATGTGTTCAAAGACAAAAAAGTAGTGGAACAAAAGGAAAACATCTGGATAAATACAGTGCTTTTATAGATTGAAGCACTAGCCAGTGTTAAATATTACAGAATCAAAGACTGATGTATACACTTGGATTCCACCCCTTCTGCTGGGTATGATTTTGGGTACCGGATTATAAAATATATCAGAGTTGAGAGTGTGATGCTGGAAAAGCACAGCTGGTCAGGCAGCATCTGAGGAGCAGGAGAATCGACGTTTCAGGCATAAGCCCTTCATCAGGAATGAGGCTTTTGGGTCGGGGCTGAGAGATAAATGGGAGAGGGGTGGGGCTGGGGGGAGGTAGCTGGGAAAGCGATAGGTGGATAAAGGTGAGGGAGTAAATGATAGGTCAGAGGGGGCAATGATGGACGGGTCTGGTGGGTGATGCCGAGTTGGAGGCTTGGGACTGGGATAATGTGGGGGAAGAGGAAAGCTGTTGAAATCCACATTTATCCTGTGTGGTTCCGCCCCAAGGCGGAATATGAGGCGTTCTTCCTCCAGGCATCGGGTGGTAACGGTTTGGTGGTGGAGGAGGCCCAGCACTTGCATGTCCTCTATTGGGGTGGGAGTGTTCAGCCACGGGGCAGTGGGGTTGGTGGGTGCGGGTGTCCCCGAGATGTTCTCTGAAATGATCCACACAAAGGTATCCTGTCTTCCCAATGTCGAGGAGACCACACCGGATGCAGGTAAATTTCTGTCGGATGTGGAAGGATCCCTTGGGAGACGGAGGTGAGGGGAGTGGTGTGGGTGCAGGTTTTGCACTTACTGAGGTGGCAGGGAATGTTGCCAGGAGTGGGGTATGGGCTGGTGGGAGGTGTGGACCTGACGAGGAAGTCACGGAGGGAATTTTTTCGGAATGCTGATGGGGTGGGGAGGGAAATATATCTTTGCTGGTGGTGTCCGTTTGGAAGTGGCAGAAGTGGTGGAGGATGATGTGTTGTATATGGAGGTTGGTGGGGTGGAAGGTGAGGACCAGGGGGGTTCAACAGCTTTTTCATTTCCCCTCCCCACATATTAGCCCAGTCCCATGCCTCCAATTCGGCACCACCCTCTGGACCCATCCATCTTGTCCCCTCTGACCTATCACCTTCTCCCTCTCCTTCATCCACCTATCACTTTCCCAGCTATCTCCTCCCAACCCCATCCCCTTCCCATTTATCTCTCAGTCCTGACCCACAAGCCTCATTCCTGATGAAGGGCTTATGCCCAAAATGTTGACTCTCCTGCCCCGCGGATGCTGCCTGACCTCCTGTGCACCACACTCTCGACTCTGATCTCCAGCATCTGCAGTCCTCACTTTCTTCATATAAAATATATCAGCATGACAACTCATCAGGTGGGGGTCAAGAGGCAGTGCATATGGTGCCCACATTGCTGTCAATTGAGTTTTTAAATTTTATATGTAAATTACAATTAAGGGCCTCAATCTGCCTCCACTACCACGCATCACAGGCTAGTCCACTTTGGTTAGAGTGCCAAGTGTATTTTTAAAACTGCTTTCTTGAAAAGACGGAGAGAGAATAGGGATATGAGGTACATCAATCAGGATATGCCCTGTTCACATCAGAGACAACCACCCACTGCCACAAAATGTTACCGTCCTTTGTTACTGGCCTTCAAAGCCTTGCCCCTCATCAATTGGAACCTGTTCTCTGGACTTGCCAGGCCTTTCCTAGTCAAAACACATGACTTGCCTGGGTGCAGATGCCAGGGCGACCTTTAACTGGAGTCTTAGTTGCAATTCCAGAAACACCCATTGCTGAATAACAGGAAAATACAATGGATGCTGAAAATCTGAAACAAACACAGAACATTCTGGAGAACCTCAGCAATTCTGGCAGCAGAGAGAGAACAGATTTAACATTTCAAGTCTAGTATGCCCGTTCTTTAGAACTGAACTCTTAGAGTTGCTGTTGCTACTACTGATGGTCCACAGCATCCCATGGATACATAGTCTTGAATTGCTAGATCTGTTTGAAGTCTAGCTGTTTTAACTCAGTGATAGTGCCATACAACATGATGGAGGAAACTCTCAATATCATGGTGGGCATTTACCTCTAGGAGGACTGTGCGGTGATCACTCTTACCGGTACGATTATCCACAGATGTATCTGTACCAGGCAGATTGATTAAGCTGAGGTCAAGTATTCATTTCCCTTTGTTGGTTCCCTCACGACCTACTGCAGGCATGGTCTTATAGGTATGTTCCTTAGGACTCCACCAGCTCAGCTAGTATGGTCCTGCCAAACCACTCTTGGTAGTGGGCATTGAAGGCAAATATAACTTTCTGCAGGTAGGGAGACCAAAACTGTCCGCAGTACAACAGATCGTTTACAATTGCAGTAAGTTTTAATTACTTTTGCTCTTCAATCCCTTTGTAACAGAGGTTCACATGCCACTTACTTATCTAATTAATTGTAGTGCCTGCATATTAACTTTGTGAATTGTGTTATTGTGATCCTAGCTGTGGTACTACTGGACAAGTCAGATTCCAGAGTGACACTTGTGTCAATAGATCATAAGATTTTTTTTCTTCTTGTTTACCATGGTGGTCAGTCACTTAGAGTCATAGAGTCAGAGAGATGTATAGCACGGAAATAGACCCTTTGATTCGACTCATCCATGCTGACCCGTTTTCCTGAATAAATCTAGTCCCATTTGCCAGCATTTAGCCCATATCGCTCCAAATACTTCCTAATTCTATACCCATCCAGATGTCTTTTAATTGTCGCAATTGTACCAGCCTCCACCACTTCCTCTGGCAGCTCATTCCATACATGTACCACCCTTTGCCACCCTTTGTGGGAAAAAGTTGCCCCTTAGGTCTCTTTTATATCTTTCCCTTCTCACTCTAAGCCTATGCCCTCTAACTCTGGACTCCCCCACCCCAGGGAAAAGACCTTGTCTATTTATCCTATCCATGCCTGTCATGATTTTGTAAACCTCTATAAGGTCACCCCCCAGCCTCCGACACTCCAGGGAAAACATACCCAGCCTATTCAGTCTCTCCCTATAGCTCAAACCCTCCAGCCCTGGCAAAACCCTTGTAAATATTTTCTGAATCCTTTCAAGTTTCACAACATCCTTCCTATAGGAGGGAGACCAGAATTGTATGCAGTATTCCAAAAGTAGCCTAACCAATGTCCTGTATAGGCACAACATGACCTCCCAACTCCTATAC
This sequence comes from Chiloscyllium plagiosum, assembly GCF_004010195.1. Taxonomy (NCBI): domain Eukaryota; kingdom Metazoa; phylum Chordata; class Chondrichthyes; order Orectolobiformes; family Hemiscylliidae; genus Chiloscyllium; species Chiloscyllium plagiosum. Next base: position 18,744,151 of record NC_057738.1, read on the forward strand.
TCAATGCACTGACCAATAAAGGCAAGCATACCAAAACATATTCACAAGGGTCTGTCAATGTATTTTTAACAAAAGAATATATAAGTTTATTAAACGAAAAAGGAAAACACTAACTATGTGACACTTTACAAAATTTAATCAAAACTTTTACAAATATCAAGAAGAGTTGCTTCAATCCTTTTATACCTTCAACAATCTTAAAGGCACAGAAATCTCAGTAAGTAGTTGCCACTGACTCTATGCTAAAGTTCCTCATTCAGCTAGCATGGTTGGAATAGATTTCCTTTTCAGCATGCTTCTGTACTCACTTGGTGCTATTTTCTTTAGTTACTGTCACTTACTGAGACCCTTAAACAAGCTGCTAAATCAGCTCACTTACTATTTTTAAAATGTTCCTTAAACCCATGTCTTCAACAGCCTTGTGGAATGTCGTCCTCTCTGACACTTCAACAACCTTCTGCTTCTGACTGTTCCAACACAAGACTTTTCCACTGTGACTGCTTTGGAGATTGCGGAACTGCTCATAAAGACCTCTCATTCCCAACTCAACCGGTTTCTGATTGAATGAAACCTCCTCTGATCTCTCTCTCTCTCTGCATTGTAAACCTCAATTTGACAAACACACCAGCAACTAGCTCCTCAGGGAACTTGCTAGTCATTTAACTACAATTCACATGATTTCTTGGAAATGCTGTCATCAAGGAAATGAATTTATGATCTTGTGAAACAGTCTGATCTTTACAGAACTGTAGACCAAAATCTATTTTTCTTCCACTTTAGATCCTAAGCTCTCAAGCAATATTAAAATATCATAAACTTCATAATGTACAAGGAACAATCCCCTGCCATATTCAATATTTCCCAGTCTCTCACCATTTACATAACATAATATTCCAATTTTCTTTTTCTTTCTCATAGCTGTTGCTGGGCTGCTTGCTTGCCTGTCCAAAAGCAGAGTCCTAATATTCAAGAGCTCAACACTAGAAAGATAAAGCCATTCTACTCAAATTTCCATTGGATATTCTGCATTCTGGTCTCGTGACATGCAGATCTCTCTTTAACATTGTTTACTCCATGAAAATATACATCCCTCTATTTTCTTCTCTCATTGCAACATTAAAATCCTCTTTCATACAAATGTTGTTCACATCCTCAAGTCCTCCAGTATATTGCTTGCAGCCCACTGAGTTCCACCATCTACAGGCTGTCAGCACCAGGAATATTTCATTGCTCAGAAATAGCACCTGAACAGAAACTATAGGGAGGGTTTTATGGGGGAGTGGATAACCTGACCCTGTCAACTGAAAGGTGTGATGACACAATACTGACCAGAATCCTACCTGCTCCATAGCAATAATACACCAGCAACCGGCTTAATTGTTTCACTGTAGGATGTCCTGACCCATTTGAGAGCAAGCCTTGCCCTCTACAGCCACTGGTCGATCTGACTCTCAGTAGCTCCAGGATCAAACAGTGACCACTGCTGGAACTACAGGCAGCCGAGGAACACGAAGAAGTGTCATAGATGCTGTAGTTCATGTAAGTCCAGGGATTTTGTTTGGGTTCTGCCTGACAGAACTGAGCAGGAGAAGGATGAGGATGGGGAGGGGGTGGGGTTTCCGGGATTGGGGTGAAGATCTTATTTTACAGGGTGTGTGGGAGGGATAAAGGAAGCACAATTTCTGTGGGGTGCTCCAGATGCAAATAGGAGGTAGCCACTTTCTGCCCGACAGTAGTCCACACAGTTGAAGCTGCTTGGCTGTTTGCCTTGTTTTCCTTTTCCCCTGTGGGAAATATGTTATGGAACCCTTAGGTGGCCATTAGTTGGCATTGTCAGACTTCAATAAGTCCAATGGTGGATAGGCTACCCACTCTATTATGTGGTGACAGATCAGAGGTGAATGGGAAGGCATCAGGTTGGCCACTTGTTTTACTTTGCGAGACCCTGCCTCTAGATGTTCACTGGCCAGCAACAAAGTCTGCCTCAGGTTTTCAATCATTTTAGTATATGCAAAATTAATTGGACTACATTTCAGCCCAAACCTCCAAGTCCAATTTTTCACAATCCACTTCACTCAGCAATGTAATGGTGTTACATAGAACATATAGCCTAGGATCAAGCCATTTGTCATAACAGGTTTATTTGTGGTGCGCATGATTCAATTCCCATGTTGCTTCACCAAATTTTATCTACTATCTTTCTAATCCCTTCTTTATTTATCTTTCCCTTGAATGTATCATTCCTATTCATCTCAAATAGTTAATATAGTAGGAAGTTCTATATTCTAGTTTCTAGATTTTCTCTGGGTGAAATAGTCTCTCCAGATACATTTACTAGTTTTATCAACTAAACCATTTTAGGTACTTGCAATCCATATGTGGAAGGATCTTCAAATGATTTCAAAGTTTTAAAGACCTCAAGTGGATCACTCACCACTCCTCTTCCTCAGGCTTGGTATGGCAACTGCTCTGCCCAGGACATATTAAAGTTGTGTGCACAACCCAGACCATGACGCAAGCCAGCTTTGCCACAGAAAGGCTGACATCATCAAGAACCTCTCCCATCCCCATAATGGTCTCTTCCAACCTCTTCCATCAGACAGAAGATACAGAAGCTTGAACCCACACCACAAGGTTCAAGGTTCAAGAACAGCTTCTTCCCTGCTGTTATCAGACTGCCAAATGGACCTCTCTAATTTCAAATAATGTTTATGTTGCTAATGCTGATTTTACTTTGTACACTCCTGTGCAGCTGTAACTTTGTATGCCTCGTTCTGCCTAAGCACCCTATGATCATTATGTCTTTGTTTGCCATGATCTGCCTGTCCTGCTTACAAAATAAAAATACTTTTCACTGTACATAGGTACACATGACCACAGTAAATCAAATCAATTCTATTTTCCGACTGTAACAACTGGAATTGTATAAACTGTAACTCACTCAGAATTCCAATGGCTATATCCTACATGCCCCATCCAGCACAACATTTCACAAATCCAGGATTTTGATCTTCACCAGGTTTTACTGCGATCCCATTTCAAAATCCTTGTCCATGTCTACAAATCTTTATGGGAGCTCAGTTAGCTCCCGTATACGAAATTCCCTACAAATTTTACCAGCCCTGCATCTCTGTTCCGTTTATTGATTATGTATTCCCCAGCACTTCCCTTCCAGCTTGCAACATGTGGCAAAGCCTTCCATCAAATTCAGGTCTCTATCTGGAACTTACCCAAAACACCTCCTCCTTTGCTTCTCTTCTTCCCACCTTCTAAGCCTTAATATCTCCCTTTTCAGTCACGCTTTCCAGCGTCATGTCCAGGTCCCAATGTTACCTTTGCTTGGATCTGACCTTGAACTGAGTGGCAGCATGAGTCATTTTTTTCCAAGTAAGAAATGCTGCATAGATGTCAGTTATTTTGCAGACTTGAACAAACATAAAAAATGAAAGGGTAATACAACAGAGGAACAGATTTAATTAAATTGCAATTTTCAAAGGGAAAGATAAAAACAAACTGCTAATATGGACCAAGTAAGTCAACATAACCTGAACAGTTTATTTCACAGTTCTGGAATGCAAGCTAAGAACAAAATAATATTATTAATTTATCTTTACAGACTTCAAGTAGGTAGGAAGAGATTAACTCAGCTCTGCCGAGAGAAATGAATATCTCAAATATTGACTAAGGTAAACTGTAACACAGACCAGAATGTGATCTTCAGGCAACCTGTGCTGTAGAAGAGGAAAAAAGAGTCTTAATATTTCATCTTATTGTTCAGTGAGTACCAGCCTCCTCATAAGATCTGAGTGGAGGCAAGTAATATTTGAATCTGTATGAAACCAAAGAAAACTTAAGCAAACATACCTTCCAAATAATAATTACACATCACTTGTCACTCATGACTAAAGTTCTGCTCTTTTCCAAAACCTATTGAGTAAGCAAAACAAAATGGATGGCACAGTGGCTCAGTGGTTAGCACTGCTGCCTCACAGTACCAGGGACCTTGGCTCGATTCCAGCCTTGAGATACTGTCTGTGTGGAGTTTGCTCATTCTACCTGTGTCTGTGTAGGTTTCTTCCAGTTTCCTCCCACAATCCAAAGATGTGCAGGTTAGGTGAATTGACCATGCTAAATTGCCTGCAGTCTTTAAGGATGTGTAGGTTAGGTGCATTGGTCAGGGGTAACTGCTGAGGTTTGGGTAGTGGGGTTGGTGTGGACTTATTGGGCTGACAGGCCTGTTTCCACACTTAGGGATTCTGTAAAAACAGATTTTTTTTGTTTGTTCAGTGTCAAAATTTCTGAGACAGAATTAGAATTTTAGATATTGAGGTCTTGAGCCTGAATGTGATGTGAAATAGTGGAACTATGCAGAGCAGTTCTTCCCTGCCTGAAATTTAAGTCATTGCTATTGCAAACCATTCTCCTGAAAATAAACTGAAACTCTCCTTCCTATTAGGATGGTTGAGAGACTCCAAAGTCAAGTAGAATTTCAATAGCTATTAACCCAGTTGCCAGTGAATGTCACTGCACAGTTGGATTCAGTACTAATTGATGCTAATGGCTAGTAAGGGAGAGGGATGGATCATTTGAAAAGCTTTATTCTGAGATAGCACTTCACTAGAGTCAAATTAGTTAGCTTCTGAAAACCGTTGTGGGATCACAATGCACAATTAACCCACACAAAGAGACTGGAATACAGATACCATGCCACCTTCATGTGCTTGCTCATTATAATGACTTTTTACATAAACCCAGCTCTCCTCATCCTGGTCATAGGCATGAGCAGAGGGCCCAATATCATTAATACTATGCAGTGCCTAATATCAGCTCTGCACTACTGAAGACAAACAGTCAATACTTAAAAGAGAGATGGATTGGGGTGGCACAGTGGCTCAGTGGTTAGCACAGCTACCTCACAGCACTAGTGACCGGGTTCAATTCCCACCTTAGGTGACTGTCTGTGTGGGTTTCCTCCGGGTGCTTTGGTTTTCTCCCACAGTCTAAAGATGTGCAGGTCAGGTGACTTGGCCATGCTAAAATGCCCACAGTGGTAGGTGCATTAGTCAGAGGTAAATGCAGGGGAATGGGTTTGGGTGGGTTGCTCTCTGGAGGGTCGGTGTGGACTTGTTGAGCCGAAGGGCCTGTTTCCACACTGTAAGGCATCTAATCTAAGAAAGTGCTGAGAGTTATGCTACACATCAGTATGACTTCAGAAAGAGTGAAGAGTGTCTGATCATGTTGTTCTCGTTAGAGAGAAGAAGGTTGAGAGGTGACTTAATACAGACATACAAGATAATCAGAGGGTTAGAAAAGGTGGACTGGGAGAACCTTTTTCCAAGGACGGCAAACACGAGGGTACACAACTTTAAAGTGAGGGGAGATAGGTATAAGACAGATGTCAGAGGTAGTTTCTTTACTCAGAGGGTAGTAAGGGTATGGAATGCTTTGCCTGCAACGGTAGTAGATTCGCCAAATTTAAGTGCATTTAAGTCATCTTTGGACAGACATATAGACGTACATGGAATAGTGTAGGTGGGGTGGGCTTCAGATTAGTATGACAGGGGAGCGCAACATCGAGGACCGAAGGGCCTGTACTGCGCTGTAATGTTCTACGTTCTATGTTCTATGGGAAAGAACAGGCAGCAAGGTTTTCAGATGTGGACTGGGTATCTTGTTGGGAATGTTCAAAGGAAGAGAAGAGTCTTATATCTTGGGACTTACACAAGGTCAGGAGGCCCTCCAGAAATTTAATAAGAAATCATAATGGTCAACACTAGGAATATAACTTCAAGCTCCCGGATATAGTGCCAAAAGATGTTTAATGACCTGACCAGAGTACTCAAGCTCAGAATATGGGTCTTCAATTCGGATAACCTACAAACCCTCAGCTGCAATTCAATTCACCACACTCCACCACTAACCCTACAATAATCTCTATCGAACAGGAAGCAACTGTACCATTCATTCACACTTCACAGCATTGCAAGCCTCAGACTGCATTTCAACATTTGAGCACAATGACAGCTGTTCTGTCGTAACAACTATGTTACCCAAAAACTCTAGCACAACTCTCATTGACACATTTCACTCTCCTCTGCAGAACAAGGTAGCCTACAGTTAGAGGCAGCAGGGGCTAACTGAAGAAGAAGCGTTGTTGTGCCTTCTTGGCCATTGCATCTACTTGGGAGGTCCAGGACAGATTGTCAGTTATTGTCACTCCTAGGAACTTGACGTTCCCAACCTCTCCACCCCACTGTGGACCTGTTTCACCAGTAGGCAAAATGCAGGGGATTGAGTCAGATTGGGAGGCTAGAGTTAATGTGGGCCATGGCCAACCTCTCGAAGCACTTCCATGATGATGGAGGTAACAGCCACTGGGCAATAGTCACGAGGCCCATTGCATGCGTTTTCTTTGGTACTGGGATGGTGGTGGTCTTCTTGAAGCAGGTGGGGATTTCAGATTGCAGCAAGGAGAGGTTGAAATTGTCAACGAATACTCATACCAGCTGGCCCATACAGGATCGAAGTGCATGTCGGGGACTACTCCATCTGGATCAGTCACATTCCTTAGGTTTACTCTCAGGAAGGCCAACCTGCCAGGGCAACAGAGGGAACTGGTGTGTCCGGGGCTGTCGGGGCAGGTGATATCGTGCCACTGGTATTCTGCTCGAACCGAGCATAGAAAGCATTGAGCACATGAGGGAGGGATATGTTTTTATTCGCTCTTTTGTTCTGATTCATTTTGTGTCCTGTTATTTTGTATAGGCTTTGCCACAGGGTGTCCATATAGTTAGGTTGTCCCCCTAACTTCATCTGGTACTGCCTCTTGGTATCGCTAATGGCTTTGTGGAGGTCACATCTGGGTTTCCTGTATCATCCAACTGGGTCGTCCGACTTGAATGCCGCACAACTGGTCTTCAGTAGGCAGTGGATTTCCCAATTCATCAAGGTTTCCATTTGGATTGACATTTTTGCCACACTGTTCTCTGCGCATTTGCTAATGAAGTCCATGACAGCAGCGGCAGCATACTGGTCTAGGCTGTCTGCTGAGTTCTTAAATATCATCCACCGTTTCCAAGCAGTCCTGGAGAAGGGCTTCCACTGCCTCACACCAGCATTATCCTACTTTCTGCGAAGGATCCTCCCATTTCTGCTTGTGAGTCGGGAGGAGGAACATAGCATTGTAGTCTGATTTTCTGAAGAGTGGACAGAGGATTGAGCAGTAGGCATCTTTGATGGTTGTGTAGCCGTGGTCCAGAATGTTCAGTCCTCTTATAGGGATGTGTTGGTGGTACTTTGGCAGCACCCTCTTAAGGTTGGCCTGGTTGAAGTCAACAGCCCCAGTGAACAAGGCCTTGGGGAGTTTCATCTCCAGAGCATTTGGGGCATTGTAAACTTCATCCAGAGCATTTGTCAATTCCATCTAGGTTTGTATGAAGACTGCTGTCAGGATGGCAGAGGTGAACTTGTGCTGCAGGTAGTAGGGTTTGCATTTCATGGTTACATATTCTAGGTCTGGGGAACAGTGGCTTGCCAGGAAGTGTTGATTAGGAGGATACCCTTCCACCTTTCTCTTTACTCAAGGAAGCTGAGCAGTCCATGTGATGTATGGAGAACCCCTCAGATTGCAAGACAAAGTCAGGTATGGCAGGAATGACCGATGTCTCCATAAAACAGAGCACACACAACAGTCTCTCGGTTCCCTCAGGAAAGTGAGTTTAGATCTGAGTTCATCCATTTTGTTATCAATAGCTTGGATGCTTGCCAGGGGTGAGTTGGAGAGGTGAACTTTCAGACTCAGCTTCAGGCCAGCACATTTTCCCCGTTTTCTGGTAGGTTTCCAACATTTGGATGGTCCCTGGAGTCGATGGTGCAAGTCTGCTGCTCCGGAAGGTAACTGAGTCGGGTCAGGTCAGGTCAGGGTGGGCATCCCCCATGGTGGGATGCTAGGAGTTTGGAGTTTGGGCCTGAGCTGATCTGGCCTCCTCAGGGACAGGTCACAGCATTTGGATTCTCACTCCAGGATGGTCCCGGGAGTTGATGGTGGGGATCTGCTGCTCTGGAAGGTAAATGAGTCAGGTTGGGACATGCAGGGCCTCCACGGAGTCAAGTAACCATGGGATCGGAGACCAGGCCTGGGCTGGTTCAGCCTTCTCAGAGTCGAGTCATTGATGGGGCCGGTTTAATTCTGGTTTGGTTCGGGACACTGCAGGGTCAGAGTTCGGGACTTGGTCCCAGATATCCTTGTGGGTCTAGTGGGAAGCTGGTTGATTTGCCCTGGGCCTGCGAATCCAGCCTCAGGTCTGGACGATCAGAGGATCCTCAGACCTATAAGTAAATTTAAAAGAACATTATTAGCAATTTTTACAGTTGTAGAATTTAGGTTTGTAAGTGTGGAACAGTCATAGGAAATGTGAGACTCCTGGCTCAGTAGGGGAATCAAGGATTATGGGAAAATACAGGAAACCGGACATGAGGAATGCTGGAATAGCCATGAAAGTATTGAATGGCAGAATAGGCTCAAGGGGCCAAATGGCCTACTTCTGTTCCTATTTCTTCTGCTATTCAGGTTTTACTTAATGTCTGAGGGGCAAAATTTGGACATTTTTTTGAGATTCTAATATTTAACCCCCAGATAACTTTCATCCTTGGCACCATCATGTCTCAACTCTGGAATACTGCAACCCTATATGGTACCAATCTATGCAAACCCCCAAACTAGAGAATGTGCAACTCAGTCAACATACGCATCATCTGATCAACCCAAGCAGCAGTTCAAGAAAGCAGCTCGCCACTACCTACTCAAGGGCAATTAGGAATGGGTAATAAATGCTGTCCTCTCGAGCATCATCCATATAAAATGAAAAAGCGACTCATCTCTCATGATTCCCCGTCCTTGAGCAATTCTTCCCCCAGCATGCCCCTCACACCATAAGGTCAGCACAATATTTGGAACAGACAAGCTACCGAAATATGTCTCCAAACCAATCCTACGCTTCCCCAGTCACCTCTTGACCTACCTGCAGTATATCTCCCCTCATGCCATTCAGTTTGGTTAAACCCACCAGGCTGAGCAGCTACAGCTGAGGCTCGATGATTGACAGTTGAAAGCAATCACCAGAAACCAGCCTTTCATCATGGACTTCACTGCTTGGCCATCTGACTTCGGTATCCCACAATGACAGTGGTCGCTTTTAAATAGCTTCAAAATTGGGTTCAGTTTCTCTGCAGCCGCCTACCGTTATAGGGTCACCAATACCATGCAGACTGCAGATGTGGTGTAATCCAGGTATTAATTCACATTGTGTTTGCTAAGGCAGTTTTCAACACCTCCATCTGCCAAGGTTATTATTTGGTTCTGTGAATATCCACTTGTAGAATAAAGAAAACTGGCAAGAAAAGTACTTTCTGAATTTTTTGCTGGACTAATCAGAGATCATTTGATATTTTTGTTTTAGTGTACAAACAGGTATGGTTTCTCAAATTCCACCCTGTCAAATACTTCCTTGATGATAAAGACCATTTTTTCTTTCCAGATAAGTACATGTTCTGCTTGCCTGAACCAAAGATCATTTTTATTTCTTCTATTGCTTCAATAAGAAAATAGTGCACTATCAGTCTGACTCCTGTCTCAGTCTATGTGGTAAAAGCTGCAAATCACAATGTCAGTCCAAATGCACAAAAAGTCACTGCCCAAGTTTCCTTGCTGCTTTTGACTTCTTAGCGTTGCATTTTATTTTATTTTCAGGTATTTTCTAATAAAAGAACAATGCATTTTTGCTTAATATTACAAAATGTATGCATTCTTTCTTTTTAGAAATTCTGAGAGTTGGAAAATATCAGTGACTGAAAACATAATAAACCACTCATCTATTATTTACAATCTGTCCACAGGAATCATAAAACGAGCATTAGTTGGGAGGAATCTATAACATTGCCTTTTTTTTCCTTAGGTTTAATCATTAATAATAAAAACAATCCTATTTTTGTTTGCACACCTTAACTGTTCAAATCTCTGACAGACTTATTTTTACTTTAGCAAGAGTCAGGCTGTAGCTGTTGCTAAGATGTGTTTGAAAAACACCAGAGACAGTGTACACCAACAGAGAGGTGCACATGAATCGATGCCATGACCTTAACAGAATGCCAGGGCATCAGTGAAATGCAAGGTCATGAATGGAATGATAAACTCTGAATGAAATGCGAGTCCCGTCTGAAAGCTCAAGACCCGAATGAAGTACTGGGCTTTGAATGGAACGCAAGACAATATATGAAATGTCTGATCATGAATGAAGTCCTCAATCATAGACGGATGTATAAACAATGAATACAATGCCAGGTCAGGAATAAAATCAGAGTATCACAGAATCACCGAGGTATTACAACCCATCATCCGCATTGGCCATCCAATTGTATTTCATGACTTACTGTCATTCTTCTGCATTTTCACCAGACCTTAAAATAATGACGACCTCATTGTAAATGAAATCCCAGGCTGGATGTGAATGCCAGACCAGGAATAGCAAGCCACATCCTATATTTCTCCATGTCTGCTAGCAAAAACCCAGAACTTCTGGAAATGACCCCAGAAATCGATGAGAAAATCTAATTCACTGGTGCCAAACCTCAGTGTTCTGACTGTGCACATTCTTGTCTCTTTTTGCTCATTATCCTCCATCACAGATCGGAAATGATCCTGTTAGTGTTAAATGATTGAGTTAAGAAGGAAAGCTGGATGCACTGAGATTCTTAGCCTTAAAGGAAAATAAAAACTGAAGGAAACTTAACAGAAATATCCAAGCTATTAAATGATATAAATTCACTCAATAGAGGATATTGCTCTATGGTAAATGAAAAAAACAGAAAAATGGTGCATCATTTAACAGGGTCATTTCCAATCTGTGATGGAGGATAATGAGCAAAAAGAGACAAGAATGTGCACAGTCAGAACACTGAGGTTTGGCACCAGTGAATTAGATTTTCTCATCGATTTCTGGGGTCATTTCCAGAAGTTCTGGGTTTTTGCTAGCAGACATGGAGAAATATAGGATGTGGCTTGCTATTCCTGCTTAAAAATGTGTTGCTGGAAAAACGCAGCAGCATCCAAGGAGCAGGAGAATCGACGGTTTGGGCATAAGTCCTTTTTCAGGAAAGGAGGGCCTGAGGAAGGGCTTATGCCTGAAACGTCGATTGTCCTGCTCCTTGGATGCTGCCTGACCTGCTGCGCTTTTCCAGCAACACATTTTTAAGTTCTGATCTCCAGCATCTGCAGTCCTCACTTTCTCCGGCTTGCTATTCCTGGTCTGGCATTCATACCCAGCCTGGGATTCCATTTACAATGAGGTCTTCATTATTTTAAGGTCTGGTGAAAATGCAGAAGAATGACAGTAAGTCATGAAATACAATTGGATGGCCAATGCAGATGATGGGTTGCAATACCTCGGTGATTCTGTGATACTCTGATTTTATTCCTGACCTGGCATTGTATTCATTGTCTATACATCCATCTATGATTGAAGACTTCATTCACGATCAGACATTTCATATATTGTCTTGCGTTCCATTCAAAGCCCAGTACTTCATTCAGGTCTTGAGCTTTCAGACGGGACTCGCATTTCATTCATTGCCTGGCATTTCATTCATGGTTTATCATTGCTAAAAAAAAACTACCACTAATACCCTTCAGGTAGTGCAAATCTACCATCCATACCTGGGCTAGTCTACATATGACTCCAGATCCACATCATTGCGGTCGGCATTTAATTGCTCTGCAGACAATGAAAAATGAACGACAAATACATCCCAGTTGGCGATACCCAATTCCCATTAACAAACGTAAAGACATAGTGTTGGATGCCTTTTGATCATACAGTGAAGTTTTGCCTCGTTGCGTACTTTTTGACCTCCATTTCCCGACCTAAAATGAGTAGACTTTGTATTGAACTTTAATCCATGGTTTCCCTGCAGTCTCTATTCTTCAAATTCTCCAAAACATTTCAACAGAATATACATGTTCCTCTGAAGCAAACAAGCAAGTAAAGCTAATGTAATTTCTGTCATTGTAAATATTGTTCAACAAAATGTAGGAGTCCCCATTGGCAAAGCAGCCTGGAAGATCTGAACACTGTGCTCCTCCAGAACTTGCTTTAACTAAATCAAAGACATTACCTGATTAAATTTGTTCCAACAACCAGGCTCACAAATTGGAATGTTATGGGGATATCTGCTCAAATCAAAACAAATTGGTGGCTTGGAAATCTCACGTTTTTCTGGATGATAGTTATGTATTAAAGTCGTCTCACACACACCTCTAATAGCCCCACACAATCTCCAGCAGAAGTGACCTTCTATCATGAGCTTATTTCTTGCCGCAAATAGAGATTATGTAGAGGAAGTAGAGCAGATTTAAACTAGTAAGACAGGTTTGTGGAGGTAGTGGAAGGCAGGGGAAGGAAATTATACCGTGTTCAAGGAAGAAATCTAAAGGGAACTGGATATAGATTTTTAAAGGCTACATTTACAGAGCTATGGGAATGTGGAAGTGAGCGCAATGAATTTGATGGCTTATCCACAGAGGCAGCACAGACATTGGGCTGAATGGCTTTTTTTCTGTGCTGTACAATTCCATATTTGTTGTGGAGTCAAAGTAATCCAAAGCAGTAATCCCAGAGAGTTGGATGTGGAAATCTATTTTATAACAGTATGAAAGGTTAGGAAGAATAGCAATGGACAATCAAAATAACACTGAAGAAAACAGCATCAAAATTCACACAACACGAGGTTATAGTCCAATGGGTTTATTTAAATACGCTAGCTTTTGGAGTGCTGCTCTTTTATCAGGTGATAGTGAGGGAGGAAGACATTAGACACAGAATTTATAAGGAAAAGATCAAGGACCCATACAAGTCAGGCAAACGAATTGAACACACCTGAGATGGCCCTTATATATTTAAGCTGATTAAAAATTTAAGAGCCAGGGTCCGAGGGAGATAGTGAGGAAAGAGATCAGTCTGAGACTGATAAAGCTGGGAAAAAGAGTACATCAAACAGACTTACAAGGGCATGCAGGAACAAAGTAAAGAATGAGGTAGGACTGCAATAAACTGCATTTATTTCAATGCAAGAGGCAGAACAGTTAAGGCAGATGAACTCAGGGTATGGGTGGGGACATGGGACTGCAATATCATATAATAATTACAGACACGTGGCTCAGGGATGGACAGGATTGGCAGCTTAATATTCCAAGATGTAGATGCTATAGGAAGGATCAAAAGGGGAGCAAGAGAGAAGAGAGAGTGGAGTTTTTGATTCAGGATAACATTACGGTTATGTTCAGGGAGGATATTACTGGGAATACATCCAGGGACATTTTTTTGGCTGGAACTGAGAAATAAGAAAGGGATGATCACCTTTTGGGGTTGTTTTGTAAATCCCCCCCCCAATAGTCAGTGGGAAATTCAGAAACAAATTTGGAAGATTTCAATTCTCTGTAAGAATACTAGGGTGGTAATGGTAGGAGATTTTAATTTTCCAAACATAGACCTGTCATTGTGTTAAGGGATTGGATAGAGAGGAATTTGTTAAGTGTGTACAAGAAAATTTTTTGATTCAGTATGTGGATGTACCTACTGGAGAAGGTACAAAACTTGACCTACTCTTGGAAAATAAGGCAGGGCAGGTGATTGAGGTGTCAGTGGGGGAGCACTCTGGGGCCAGTGACCATAATTCTATTAGTTTTAAAATAATGATGGAAAAGGATTGACCTTTTAAGTTCTAAGTTCTAAATTGGAGGAAGGCCAATTTTGTCAGTATTAGGCAAGAACTTTCAAAATGGGAAGCCTTCAAAAACAAGATAACAAGAGTCCAGAGATAGTATGTTCCTGTTAGGGTGAAGGGCAAGGCTGATACATGTAGGGAATGCTGGATGACTAAAGAAATTGAGGATTTGGTCAAGAATAAGAAGGAAGCTTTTGTCAGGTATAGACAGCAGAAATTGAGTGATTCCCCAGAAGAACATAAAAGCAGTCGGAGTATACTAAAGAGGGAAATCAAGAAGGCAAAAAAGGGGCATGAGGTGTCTTTGGCAAATAGGATTAAGGAGAATTCAAAGGGAATCTATATATGCATTAAGGACAAAAGAGTAACTCGTGAAAGAATAGGATCGCTTCAAGGTCAGCAAAGTCACCTATGTGTGGAACTGCAGATGATGGAGGAGATACTAAATGAGTATTTTGCATTAATGTTTTCTGTGGAGAAGGATACAGAAGTTAGAGAACGTGGGGAAATAAATAGCAACATCTTGAAAAATGCCCGTATTATAGTGGAGGAGGTGCTGGACATCTTAAGATACATAAAGGTGGATAAATCCCTGGGACCTGATCAGTTGTACCCTTGACCTCTGTGGGAAACTAGGGAAGAGATCGCTGGGCCATTTGCTGAGATATTTGTATCATTGATAGCCACAGGTGAGGTGCCAAAAGACTGGAGTTTGGCTAATGTGGGGCCACTATTAAGAAAAGTGCTAAGGAAAAGCCAGGGAACTATAGACCACTGAGACTGACATCGGTGGTGGGCAAGTTGTTGGAGGGAATCCTGAGGGGCAGGATTTAAATGTATTTGGAAAGACAAGGACTGATTATGGATAGTCAACATGACTCAAGAACCTGATTTAGTTTTTTGAAGAAGTAACAAGAGGACAGACTGGTGGATGTGATCTGTATGGACTGAAATAAGGCTTCTCATGGTAGACTGGTGAGCAAGTTTAGATCTCACGGAATACAGGGAGAATTAGCTATTTGGATACAGGACTGGCTTCAAGGTAGAAGACAGAAGGTGGTGGTGGAGGGTTGCTTTTGAAACTGAGGCCTGTGACCAGTGGTGTGCCACAAGGATCGGTGCTGGGTCCACTGCTTTTTGTCATTTATATAAATTATTTGGATGTGAACATAGGCAGTATAGTTAGTAAGTTTGTGGATGACACCAAAATTAGAGGCGGACAGCGAATAAGGTTACCTCAGATTACATTGGGATATTGTTCAAATGGGCCAATGTGCTGAGGAGCTGCAAATGGAGTTTAATTTAGACAAGTATGAGGTACTGCATTTTGGAAAAGCAGATCAGGGCTAGACTTATATAATTAGTGGTAAGGCCCTGGGGAGTGTTGCTGAACAAAGAGACGTTGGAGTGAATGTTCATTGTTCTTTGGAAGTGCATTCACAGGTACAAAAGATAGCGAAGAAAGTGTTTGGTGTGTTTTCCTTTATTGTTCAGTGCATTGAGTATAGCAGTTGGGAGGTTGTATTGCAGCTATACAGGACATTGGTTAGGCCACTATTGAAATATTGGACGCAATTCTCGTCTCCCTGCTATAGGAAGGATGATGTGAAACTTGGAAGTTTTCAGAAAAGATTTACAAGGATGTTGCTAGGGTTGGAGGATTTGAGCTCTAGGGAGAGGTTGAATATACTGGAACTATTTTCTCTGGAGTGTCTGAGGCTGAAGGATGGCCTTATAGAGATTTATAAAATCATGAGGGGCATTGATAGGGTAAATAGACAAGGTCTTTTCCCCAGGGTGGGGGAGTCAAAAACGAGACAGCATAGATCTAAGGTGAGAGCAGAAAGTTTTAAAAGGGACCTAATGGGCAACTCTTTCACTCAGAGGGTGGTGCACGTATGGAAAGAGCTGCCAGACAAAGTGGTGGGGGCTAGTACAATTACATTTTAAAGGCATCTGGATGGGTTTATGAATAGGAAGGATTTAGAAGGATATGGGCCAAATGCTGGCAAATGGGACTAGATTTATTTAGGATAACTGGTCAATATGGACAAGTTGGACCAAAGGGTCTGTTTCAGTCCTACATATCTCTATGACTCAGTGAATCTATTAAGAGTGGACCTCGGCTTAATTGAAACTTAAAGACCAATTCCAACCCTGGGCATGTTTTTGGTAGTTAACATTGCCCAAGAAACCCGTAGTATGATCAAAATTAAGTTTGGGTTATCCATTTTAGCTGCCAGAGGCTAATTCATTGTTGAAAACAGATAGGCTGCTGCTGGACAAAAAAAAAGAAACTGCTAAAAAAAAGCTCAACATGTCTGGCTTCATCTGTGGAGAAAAATCAGTGTTAAAGCTTCAGATCGAATGGCCCTTCTTCAGAACCTCCTCAGCAGAGTCACTCGGTCCAAAACCTGAACTCTGATTTCTCTCCACTCATGCTGCCAGACCTGCTGAACGTTTCCAGCAATTTCTATTTTTGTCTGGTTTTTATTTGAGCTGGACCTGAAGGTATGTCAGACATGAGCACTTCTGCCAATTTAAGCAAGTTTAAACCTCCCACTTCTGGTGAGTTCTTACAGAGAGTGTTAGCTGCCAAAAGAAGATCCAAAGAATTTCTACCCTTAGACTGTTGAAATCTAATCACTAAATATTACCACATTGTCCCAAACGGTAGTTTTTCTCTCTTATTAATTTGTTCACTTTTATGCGTTTTCCAGAAATCTGCCCGAAACTGTTGGAACAGAGCTCACATTATTCGTGACATGTTCCTATGCTTGATGTCTCTGGGCCATGTTAGAGACCATCGTCTCACACCAAGAAGTTCCAATATTTGTCCACAACATAATTGGCAAGGACATGTACTGCATCGTGGGGTGCACAGGCCTAATGGTTCATATGGTTCATAAAAATACTGCATCTTTCACAATTGTTTGTTAGAGTGCCTTGTTATCGAGGAAGAATTAGAGGATCATTATTAAAAATGCTGATGTATTGCTAATAATATAAAGACACAGGTACAAAGTATTAAACCTTTGCTGTTATTCAATTTGATCATGGCTGTTATCATCCTCAACTCCATTTACTTGCTGTAGTTCTATATCCTATGAAAATCTGATCAACAAAAATCTGTAAATCTCACTGCTAGAAGCTATAATTGACACAGCATCAACAGACCTTGGGGTGAAAATTCCAGCTTTATTCTACCCTCTGCTTCACAATCTCCTCTGAAAGGTGGCACAACTCACTGGGATTATGTGCTGGAAATTGATTTGCACTATTCCCAGAATTGTCACAAAAGTTAAAGATTTTATCAAATATGTAAAGTTCCCCAACTTACCCAACCTTCGGACTCAGGTTAATAGAAAGCATGGACCAAGTTTCCACTCTGAACAAGGACTTTTATATACTATAAGTACTTGGATGCTAGCTAGAATTGAACAGTTATAAACTGATGGCATATAACATGACTAATTAAAACTCTAACCCTCTTATAGATTACCTTTTACATGGACAGACAGACACACAAAAGGCAGGATAAATATAGGTTATGGTTAGGGCCGGGTGGGAAGTGGAAAGACATTTCAGCAGTGCTTGTTCCTAGGTTCTGTTGTTAAAATAATCCTAATGATTCTACTGTTGGTTAGCACACTGCTACAGCTTTCGCTCACCGGATGCTTCTACTGGTTGATAAGAGATGCAATGTGACCATTTCACTCCCAAAACATCTATGATTTATCAGTTTAAAGCCATAGCTTACTATGACTGTTTCAAGAAAGATAAACTGTTTCTCTTCAGGATTTACACTGAATTTTGACTGCAAAGAATACATAGATTGCTCCTGAGCTGAAACAAATTTCTCTTTTTCCTGTAAATTGTATTCAGCTCTCAGACGTTCAGTTACTTGAGAACCTATCACACGGTTGTTGGCAGAAAGAAGACCTCTATCATCAATAACTGGTCACTAGTCCATAGACCAGTCAACTTCTTGTTGCCAGCCAAACTGCAAATGTCTACTCATTCGGCTCCAAATTTTCTGCAACTCAAGTTTCAATTACTGCGTTGTTCAAACTGTGTTTCAAACAATGCCAGGCATGGGGGTCAGGTTACTTGCTTAAAGCACATAAAAGGACTCATTTATACATTGGTTTTAAAATAGGCCTTTCTCATATCAGACTATAGCTTTTTTTTAGAAAAGATATCGGAAAAGAAAAAGACATGGTCCTCATTATGGCAAAGATTCCGGAGCTTATACCTTTAAGACAGTTGCATGATGTCATGACATGTAATATTCCAGTAGAAAAGTATCCACCTCACCTTCTCTCTCAGTGTTATGAAGTCAATAGAGCCAGTCAGCTATCACAAATAGAATTCAAGATATCTGACCCAACACAAACTCAGTCCTAGAGGTGTACTTTACATGGACTGATACAGAAAACCATAATGCATATCAGGGCCTAACTTTAATTATTGTGGATTCTTTCAGCACCTGAAATAATTTGTCAGTATATTTGTAAGTATGCTAATTGGAACTGCTTTCCAATTTACCCCATTCAAGCAAATATAAGCCAAGTTTATGCAACATGCCTTCATAATTTAGTCTCCTAAACCCTGCTAACTGCATGATAATGAAATAACCTTGAGCTAATTTGGACATTTTAAATCTGCATCATTCCATTTTGATGATCGGTCAGAAATAATTAAAAAGGTTTTAAAGTTCACAGCCATACAGCCCATTATGTCTGCACTGGCTGAATAAATTAACTGTCAAGGCCAAGGTTATGTCCAAGATCATGTGGATTTTCGAGAAGATGGAGGGAGGGGGAGGTCATCTGGGTGTTTTATGCTTCATCGCTTGTCTGATATTTACTTCTGGCATCAGCTACTATGCAGGACTTCATATCTCTACCTTAAGACTTCACTGATCTCAAGCATCACCTTTCCTGCTCATGCTGCTGCTGATCATTAAGAAATAGCTAGAGGTCTATCTCTCAATCTCTTTCCTTGTCTGACTTTCTCTGCTGTCTTCTCTAGCAAGGATAGTAGAAGAAGCTCATATCTGAGAATAGATGAGGAACATTTGTTAAAAATGTTGTCAGAAGAGACACATGGCATTACTTAAGGATGAGGGTGAGAGTCACTTGTAAATGAGATTGTGGAAGCAGAAAGTAATGGGTGCACTCATTATGTACTGGAATTGACTTAAGGCAGAGTGAGTGGTTTGGGGTGGCACCCAGGGTGGAGGGCAATGTTCCACTGCACCTATTGCAAGTGGGAATTAAACCATTTACTGAATTGATTCAAATAGCCTAACATGAACCCTTCGGAGTGTCAACCATTGCTGTTAATTCCAACCACACGTCCCTGGTTTCCCTATCAGATTACTTCACTTCATCACAGTGGAAGTACAACCTCTTCTAACTCCTCACAGATCACAGGGTGGTGTCTGTGAAACCGGGGACGGCCTCACCATCTGGACGCCAATGCAGCCGATTCCGATTTTCTGTCAACTTGATCCCCTTTACCTTCTATGTTTGAGTTATCCCTTTAAATACTGCCATTGAGGTCACATCATGGAGGTTGCCATCACCCTGATTGCCACTGACTGGATGGGAAACCGGGAAATGAATTCTTAATAAGGTGGCTGCATTAAAATGTCACTGACAGACACACACAACATGTTTTCAAGTTTCTCATGTATTACTGATTCCCGCACTCCCAGCACAACAGAATATGTCAAATAATGCAAAGAAATAATTTCATTTCTTGACAGAAAAGGAAAAAGAAGGCTCCTCTCTTTTTGTGTCTTTACCTACAAGATTTTCTTTCTGCTAAATATGGGCCAATGCCAAATCTAGTATTCACCAGAGGGACATAAGTAGTCTAACTGAACTCTGTCTGCTTTCTAAATTTCTAATGGAAAATGTTCATCAGGAAGTTCATTAAAGTGATGTTTTGCCTCAAGTCTCCATGGATTATCAGTACAAGGGCAGATGAAATATGACGTACCACTTCGAGTGATGAATAACATGTGATGCATGTTTCACTGTCATCCAGATAAGTGAGGCTCAGTTGGAGCACTTTCACTTCTGAGTCAGAAAGTTGTGAGTACTGAGGAAATGACACAGTGTTAGAGGTGCTGCCTTTCAGGTGAGACATTAGACTGAGGTGCCTCTACCCTTTTAGATAGAAATGCCTTTGAAGCACAATTGTTGTGACATAGAAAAGACAAGTTGTACAAAAGAAACGTACAAATTTACAGAATATACTAACCTGGTAATTCTGCTCTTTGGCATGCACACTGGTGCCCTTTGATACCTTTGAATTGTTTCTTCAATAACTCATGACGCTGACCTTTCTGAGACCCTCTGAGAGCCGTAGGAACAGTGAATGCTCGACTGGTGTTGACATCATGCCAGTTTTCAGTGTACCTCTCACCAAGGTAAATCCACCAATTGACTTTTTCCTTTTGAAATTTTCTACTCACAGAGTTCACTGTATGACACCAATTTGTAACTAAATTGGAGTTTCAACTGTTACTATCATGGGTTTGAGCAACCATTAAGCTTGTAGCTTGGCGTTTTCATTTGTTTTCTTTTTTTTAAATCCCCACACTACTGCCAAACAGCAGGCCTGCTTATTTCTCCACAGCACCCATGTCGTGTGCATGTAGATGCAGGACACAGTGAAGAAACATTGAGTTGGTTTGGCATTTTGTTCTGCACATTAGATAGAGGCCTATCCATGTCTCGCCTGGTAGCTTGTGCTGTAATGTCTTCATATTCTAATTATCACAACCATTCTCATCGCACTAGAGACAATGGATATGAAATTGCTTCATTCTCTCAGACCTGAACATGAATATCAACCGACCTACTGAGCTTGAGTTTCTGAAGTGGGATTTGAACAGATAGTGCCAACGAAGCAAATTTCTTGGATTTTCCTCAATTAGCCTAGAATTTCGTTTTGTTCTTGGACTTCTCCCAGGAGATTGTATGACTAATGGGAATCGTCAATGGTCATGTTGCAACACAAGGTGATGGGACAAGCTCAATCGGTCAGCTGTTTTTTTTTGTTTCATATGAATATGCAAGAAACAGCAGCATGCACAGTTGGTGAAGAATGAATGGCCCTCTTGCTTTGTTTTTTATTCATTTGTGGGATGTGGGTATCACTGGCTGACCAGCATTTATTGCCTGTCCCTAGTTGCCCCTTGAGAAGGTGGTGGTGAGCTGCCTTCTTGAGCCACTGCAGTCCACCTGCTGTGGGTTGACCCACAATGCCTTTGGGGAGGGAATTCCAGGATACTGACCCAGTGACAGTGAAGAAATAGTGAAATATTTCCAAGTCAGGATGGTGAGTGGCTTGGAGGGGAACTTGCAGGCGGGGGTGTTCCCAGGTATCTGCTGCCCTTGTCTTTCTAGTGGTCATGGGTTTAGAAAGTGTTGTCTAAGGACCTTTGGTGAATTTCTGCAGTATGCCTTGTAGATAGTACACACTGCTGCTACTGAGCTTGACCTAGGGTAATTATTTTTCAATACACAATGTAAGTTCCATAAATGTCTTATTTTAATTCCTGCTGTCATTGACATTGTTGCTGACTTTCATTGTCTTACTGAGACAAATTATGAAAAAGGATTTGCATTTTGCTATTTTAGTTCTTTCTCTGTGCTTAAAGCATTGAGAGGCATCTGTACCAGAGAAAGGAATAGGACTTTAGTCAAGCGCATCAGTGCCACAGACTCATAACCAGCTTCCACGGTTGTGTCCACCAAGGTCCTGTATTATGTTCTCAGATAAATCAGAAAACCAGATTGATTCAATTCTGATTGTAGCTGATACTTCAGAAATGATCCTCGGAAATCTCGGAAACAATGAGCCCCATTCCTTACACAGATCCTGCAAATATTTTTGGGGAGATCATCACCTACTGGCATTATTATTTGATTATTAATCCAAACATCCAGGTAATGTCCTGGGGACGAGGTTCATTTCTCGCCTTGGCAGGTGATGGAATTTGAATTCAATAAAAAATCTGGAATTAATCTAATGGTGACTATGAAACCATTGGCGATTGATAAAAAAAATTCATCTGGTTAACTAATGTCCTTTCAGGAATCTGCCATCCTTATGCACTATGTATGACTCTAGACCCACAGCAATGTTGGTGACTCTTAACTTACCTCTGACAGTTAGGGGTAAGCAATAAATGCCAGCCAAGACAACAATGTATATATCTCATGAATGAATAAATAAAAGATCAATCAAAGTACCATCACAATAGATGCTGGGAATGTAAAGTAAAAACAGCACATGTTGGAAATGCTTACCAGTTCAGGCAGCATCAGCAAGAATCATAGAATTAATGGGGAGAGTTACAATTAAACATGAAGAGCAGAATCTTGAGGAGGTGAAGGTTATTCCAGCTGCCGGCTGAGGCCTTCTTGGTTTCGAACAAGCAGATAGGCTTGGCATCCACCTTCATTTGATGTGGAACACAGTCTCCAGCTACCCAAAACTTTTAAGAGTTTTGTGAAAGTGTTATTTCAGCTCATTTGGTCATTCGTGGCTGATAACAGCATCTATGTTGCAGGCAATGCAGTCTCTCCATGGAGCAGCGAACATGGGCCGATTAAAACATAACATACAATATTTCAACAAGTTTTAATCTTTGTGTCTTAAAATTCTTGAAGATAGCTTTTGACTTTGAAGTTGGTTTTTCCTGACTTTGTGTTGAGACCAATTGCAAGATAGGGTTTCACAGTCATTTAGGGCAATCCAACAGAGCGGTGATTCCAGCCTCGATGTTCAATTTAAAGAGTGTGCAATGGGCCATTGACAGTGATGTGAGCATTCCTAAATTAACTCTAATGCCTGTGTTATCCCCAAGAGAAATAATCTTAAGTGCAGCATTTGCCTTTTAAAACAATTACCTGATTTTTTTTTTGAATGTAGGCGTATAATGTAATGGAACTGCTATGACTGGGAACACAAGTTTCTGAGATGCTTGGGTAGTTTCAGCTGGAAGTTATTGCTCTCCTGAGTCAAAGCCTATGTCCCATGGTTCTATCTGTTTGGGTCAGCAAATCTGGCATAGTGATTAAAATCATTGTCTGCTGTAGGATACTGCCACAGGGCATTCTTCACATTTGTCCTCCCCTTTTGTGGTCAGATTGCTGGGCTGACCTCATCTTTCACCATTAGCACTGTGCTCTCCTTCTGTCCCTCAATGCCTCTGACCGTCCTTGTTACTTTCATTCTGTTCTGTGGGCCTAATGTAGTCAGATCAGGTCTACACCCATATGAGTGATTATTAACAGGTTTTATTGAACATAACATGAGGGCTTATAAGACAGGGCATCTCTGGAACCTCACTTCCATGTGATTTGTTTTCACCGTCATCACTCCTAACGCAATGCTCAGTTGCTATTACTCGAGGCAAGGTGTAGTTGACCCTTTACTCCACTCGGAGTCTCTACAATTAACTGTCACAATTCACAGCAACCATTTCGGTTGCTGGAAATCTGAAGCGTGAACAGGAAATGCTGAAAATGCCCAGCAAGTCAGACAGATTCAGCAGAGAGAAACAGAGTTAACATTTCAGGCCAATAAACATTGATCTAAAGAGCTGCTATTGAATGTGCAAACCAGGAAAAGGGTGAAGAGGGACAGGATAGGACAAGAGACCAAAAATGCTTTTCACCTGGATTTTCACCTGGATCATCTCAGACACCTCCCTCCCCTTCCTGAACATCTCCAGTGACTGACTCAGCACCGACATGTATTACAAACATATTAACTCCAACAGCTACCTCAATTACACCTCGTCCCAGCCATGCTCCTGCAAAGACGTAATCCTATATTCCCAATTTCTCTGCCTCCTTTACATTATCTGCTGTCAAGAGGAGCAATTCCACTCCAGGACATCCCAGATGCCCTCCTACTTCAAGGACCGCAATTGTCCCTTCCCCTGGATCAACAATACCCTCCAGTGCATCTCCTCATTGCCCGCATCTCTGCCCTCAAACAAACCTCCCCAAACACATCAAGGGTCAAGTCCACCTGGTCATCACATTCCATCTCGCTAAGCTCCAAGTCCACCACATCATCCTTCACCCTTTCCACCACCTGCAGTCTGACCCCATCACCAAAATGATATTTCCCACCACCCCATCCATTTACAGAGACTGTTCCTTCCGCGACTCCCACATTAGATCCACACTCCCCGCCAACTTCTCCTCTGTACCAGGAACCGTCCCCTGTGGTGGCAAGAGGCGCAAAACCTGCCCCCACGCCTCTCCACTCATCTCCGTCCAAGGCCCCAAAATATCATTCCAAGTCTGGCAAAAATTCATGTGCATTTCCTCCAACCTGATTTATTGCATATGTTGCTCCCGATGTGGTCTCCTCTACATTGGACAGACCAAGCGCAAAATTGCAGAGCGGTTCAGGGATTATGATCCATACCCTCCAATCAACCCCACCTTCTGGTCACCATCCATTTCAATTCCCCCTTCCACTCTCCCAACAACATGGCCGATCTGGGCCTCCTCCAACATCAACACAAGGCCACGTGCAAACTGGAGGAAGAACACCTCATCTTCTGCCTCAGGAGCTTATAACCATACAGCCTTAACATAGAATTTACCAATTTCCAAATCTCCCCACTTCCCACTTAATCCCAGGCCCAGCTCTTTCTCTCTGCCCCAGCCCCTTAACCTGACTCTACCTGTCCATCTTCCTCCCACCCCATCTACCGCTCCATCCCTTCCACTGACCAGTCACAGCCTGCATCGACCTTTCCCTCAGCCCCAACCCCCTTTCCTCTATTTGTTTTGCAGCCCCTTCCCCTTCCCCCAGTCCTGATGAAAGGTTCCAACCTGAAACGTCGACTCCCCTCCTCCTCTGACGCTGCTTGACCTGCTGTGCTTTTACCAGTTCCACTCTACCCACTCTAACTCTCCAGCGTCTGCAGTTCTCACTATCTCCGAGACTGTAGAATATCAATCTGATTGAATCTGATCTGTCAAAAATTAAACATTTGTGTTTTCAATAGCCAAAAATCAAAGTAGGCATAATTTATCATCTCTGCCTGCACTCACACCTTTAGAATTTTCAGTCCAATTCTTAACTAATTTCTCCAGAACTAATGATTCTAGTCCAAATGTCATTGGATCACCTTTTCTAATCCTACTTCTATTGAAATAATTATGCTGATCCCAATTCTCCAGAGCTGCTTACTGTTATCCCATTTCTCTGCAATAATTTACTTTCGTCCTAAATTCCCTAGAACTGCCTATTCTAATCCTAAGTTTCCTACTGCTACCAATGCTAATCAGACATATACATTCTTAGCACATTCTTCATCACCTTGGCCTTTTGTTCACTCTGTGTGTGGACTTTTCGAGCTCTTTAACTGGATTTAAAATTTGCCCACAACCTCCCCTAGTGATACCTAATGCACAGTTTTTTTTTTAAATAGAACTGTCACTCACTGATCTTTAGGTGAAAGTGAGGACTGCAGGTGCTGGATATCAGAGTCAAGAGTGTGGTGCTGGAAAAGCACAGCAGGTCAGGCAGCATCTGAGGAGTGGTAGAATTGATGTTTCTGGCAAAAGCGAAATGTTGATTCTCCTGCTCTTCGGATGCTGCCTGACCTGCTGTGCTTCTCCAGCACTACACTCTTGACTCTCTGATCTCTGCATGGACAACTGTCCAATTTAATGGATCCAGTTGATGCTTAACATTCTGCCAACTTATTGCAAGATCGTTATTTGTTTTTTTTTGCAGATACTTTCATTGTTCTTTCCATTTTCCTCTTACCTCAATTAACTGCTGTGTTTTTAAGCCTGTTTTTGATCTGTTCACACATTTCTACTCTTGCTAGTCTTTAAATTAATCTTAAGCAACACCATTTAAGCTCAACGTGCAAGCATCCACAAACAATTTTCTCTTGTTCAACGATATTTTTTTCCTCAATGATAGAGGATAAAAGGTGTAGTGATTGTGACAAGGTCAGCCAGGTTGACTTCCCAGAATATGAGTTTATTTTTAGAATTAGAGTCCCTGCTGTGTGGAAACAGGCCCTTCTGCCCAACGAGTCCACACCAACCCTCCTAAGAGTATCCCACCCAAACTCATTCCCCTACATTTACCTCTGACTCATGCACCTAACCTATACATCCCTGAACACTATGGGCAATATAGCATGGCCAATCCACCTGATCCGCACATCTTTGGATTGTGGGAGAAAAGCGGAGCACCTGGAGGAAACCCACGCAGACACATGGAGAATGTGCAAACTCCACACAGAGAGTTGCTCGAGACTGGAATTGACCCTGGGTCCCTGAAGCTGTGAGGCAGCAGTGTTAACCACTGAGCCATCGTGCCACCCAGTTACCTGATTGGGGCTGTTAATGTGGTCCAATCAGAGAGCCCTGGCTAACAGATGTAAACAGGAGTGTCAGGCATCCTCTTCACTCTGAGTGCTGGTCTTGAGGAAGCCAGACCAGTGTCCAATACATTGCATATGTAAATAAAGGGTGACTTGGGTGATGGTATACCGGCCTCTGTCAAGTTATTTCAAAAGGCTTGCACTTATATCAGACCATTTGTACCCTTATGACATCTTAATGACACTTTACAGCCAATGAGGTACATTTGAAGTGCAGCTGGTTCAAGAATAATGCTGGTCAGTCATAGATATCGATTCCTTTTCTTGTCTTCAAATCACGCAGTGGAACCTTTTACATCCAGCTGAGAGGGCAAGTTAGGCTGTGGTTCAATGTCTTGTCTTTAAGTCACCATTTTGAACAATGCAATGTTCCTCCAGTGATGATCTGAAGTGAGAGCTGATGTTCCCCAAGTGACAATGTTCTGGCTCAAACATAAGGATGCTGTTACTGAGCCAATGGTTGGATTCCATCATCAGATGATCTCATGTTTTCCTTGCGTTCTCCTTGATTTGCTAATGAAGATAAGAGATGAGATATATCTGGTGAAGTGCTTTGAATTGTTTCAGCAAACAACCCTTTGGGGATTTTTTCTATCATTGCACAAACATCATATGGCATAGGACACAGGTTTCCTGAAGCACATCATTGAAAAGATTCAGAGAGAATATTTTTAATTGTCTCTGAGATTGATTCCCTGGTTCACACCTCTTCCCAGTTCCAGGATATCTTTCCTCATTGTCAGGAAGCCAAAGTGCAGGGGAGAAAAAGCTGTTGCTACAATGATGTGTATCTCTTCTTTGATATGCATAATATATTTTGTAAGTATATGGTACAGTATTGATCCTAGAGGGTCAATTGCTCGGAGAATATCAATACTCTCCTAAAAATTTATTTATGTATCCTGACTTCTATGTAAATTAGAAAACATAGGAATCTAAAGTAGGTCACTCAACCCCTTGAGGTTAGTTCATCATTCACTCCTTTCATGTCTGATCTATGTTTCAGTTCCATCTACCTGCTTTCACCCCATGCCCTCTATAAACATTTGAGGCAGAGAATTGGCAAATTTTACTACTCTTAGCATGCAAATGTTTCTGTGTTAAATAGCCTAGCTCTTACTTTAAGATTAAATCTCTTAATTATTGACTCAAAAGAACTGTTCTCCCTATTTACCCTATTGAGTTCTTTTAGCATATGAAACACCTCGGTTTGCCCCTTAATTTCCTTCTACCCTCCCCCAAATCAGCAATCTATCCTGAAGAAAATGCAAAGCAATTCTATGCTGCATGGATTCATAATTTAAATGTTTAAGCCCATGACTAAATCTGGTGAATATGCAATAGTGCAGAGCTTTCTTGAGCTGGAGTCCCAAATTAAATGTAATATTTAAGATACTGTCTCTTTATGGCCCAATACAACTCTGCACAAATCTCCAAAATATGTACAGTTTAGAATTTGTTTCATTGTAACGAAATGGAATGTTAACTAATCATTCCATGATAAGATGGAAAAAATATAGCGCAGGTTCAAGTGAAGCTTTGTTGATACAAATTATGTTCATTGAGAGCACTCTGTCAACTGCAGCATTGCAATTTTGCTGGAATTAAACAGGAGAAATTTGAATTTAGTTCCTCAGTATAAAATGTGACAGAGCAGAAACACTCTGCTGAAGATTAGTTAAAATACATGCAGCTCCTAGCAAGATAACCAAGTAAGTGTTTTTTTTTTAAGATAGGTTACTTACAGTGTGGAAACAGGCCCTGTGGCCCAACAAGTCCACACTGATCTGCCGAAGCGCAACCCACCCAGACATCTAACACTACAGGCAATTTAGCATGGCCAATTCACCTAACCTGCACATTTTTGGACTGTGGGAGGAAACCAGAGCAAACCCACACAGACATGGGGAGAATGTGCAAACTTTACACAGTCAGTCACCTGAGGTGGGAATTGAACCGGGTCTCTGGTGCTGTGAGGTAGCAGTGCTAACCACTGTGCCACCGTGCCACCCACTGTACTGTATGTTTCTGCAGTTTCCTAACAAAGCAAAACAGAATTGATAAAAGCACTTTGCACTGGTGCTATCTGAATAATTTAATTCTTTGCCTTTTTGTTAATCATGCAACCACAGAGACTTAAAGCACAGAAGGAAACTACTTGACACATTGTGTCTCTAACTGGTCTTTGCAAGAACAATCTGAAACTGATACTACTGTTCTGCTCCTGCCCTATCACCCTAAACTTTGCCCATCTCATTCCATCCCAATCAAGGTAACAGCAAATGACCAATTTGACTTAGTAAAGGCAATGAGTGAGCAAGAATACTTCAGCAGTTGAGTCAATGCTTTATGGAAAGAAAATATGGAGCGAATTTTCAGTTCCTATTTGCAATGAAAATACTTAGGCGAGTGAATTTATTGTGCCTGGTCTCTGATTGCTGAAAGTGACTCTTCTCATGCACTCTTCAGCTCTTCTGGATGATCATGGCTTGGTACAGCAACCATAAGAAACTACAGAAAGTTGTCAGCATAACCTAGACCATCACACAAGCCAATCCTCCATCCACTGATTCCATCTGCACCTCTCATCACCTTGGAAAGGCAACCAACATCATCAAGGACCCCCTCCTACCCTGGTTTTAATCCCTTCCAACCTTTTCCATTAGGCAGAAAATATAAAAGCTTAAACACAAGTACCAACAAGTTCAAGAACAACTTCTTCCCTGCTGTTGCTAGACTTCTAAATGGACCTTTCAAATTTCAAGTCAAGGATGTGGTGCTGGAAAAGCACAGCAGGTCAGGCAGCAACTGAGGAGCAGGAAAATCGACTTTTCAGGCAAAAGTCCTTCATCAGAAATGAGGCTGGGAGCATTGGGGTGGAGAGATAAATGGGAGGGAGGGCAGTGGGTTGGGGGAAGGTAGCTGAGAGTGCAATAGGTGGATGGAGCTGAGGGTAATGGTGATAGATCGGAGAGGAGGGTGGAGTGGATTGGTGGGAAGGAAGATGGACAGGTAGGACAGGTCATGAGGGCTGGCAGGTTGGAACTGGGATAAGGTGGAAGGAGGGGAAATTAGGAAACTGGTGAAGTCCACATTGATGCCATGGGGTTGGAGGTTCCCAAGGCAGAAGATGAGGTGTTCATTCTCCAGGCGTTGGGTGGTAAGGGACTGACGATGGCGGAGGCACAGGAGCCTGCATGTCCTTGGCGGAGTGGGAGGGGGAGTTGACGTGTTCGGCCACAGAGCGGTGGGGTTGGTTGGTGCGGGTGTCCCGGAGATGTTCTCTGAAGCGCTCTCATGATGACCTTGCTTTTCGTACACCTTCTTTGCAGCCGAAACTTTGTATTCCTCACTCTGTTCAATCATCCTACAATCCTTGTATGTTATAATCTACATGTACTGCTCGCCAAACAAAACTTTTCACTGTACATAGGTGCATGTGACAATAACAAATCAAATCAAGTCTTCACTTCATTACTGATGCAATCAGGTTCTTTGTCATGAAATTACATAGCAGCATTGGCAGAAGTACCTGTCATTGGTGCCATTTTTAAAGCCCAGTTACATGCCATTTCAGATGCTGCCAAGCCAGAAACTAACCCTCACATCGTGATGCTTGCCTGTTATTGTAAGTTCACCACCAACATCATGGAAAAGACCTGAGGTGCTGCTGAATGGGATGACAAAAAGGAGAGCTATTCTTTCTCTAGCTGATTGTCACAAGAGACCACACCACCAAGCTTAGCCAGCCTGGACCCAGACAGTATAGATAGCTACTCCAATCAGTGTTGTGTCTTTGACAGGAAAAAGGGGCAATGATTCATTGCACTGCACAATGATGAGGAGCACTATCTTTCTCTGCTATCTCACACTCACAGAGCCATCAATTACTAACTCCACCACCCTTATAGCTTCTCACCAAAGGTCATGAACTACAATTCTCACCACTACATGCATCATGCCATACAGCTGGCTCTCACTCACCTCATTCTCTCAAGCAACAAGCCCTTCCTGCCCTCTGCACTTCCTACCTCACTACCTCTCCCGCTCCTGCACTACCATGAACTATCCTTCCATCCATTCCTATTGTACTCAATCCCTCCCTCTGTTGAATTGCAGGGGGAAATGGCCCATGACTGGGCTGGGAGAGCGAAGGCCAGTAGGATGAGGAAGGGCGGAAGGTGGATGACGGCAAGTTTCTGACTTCTCAGGAAGCGAATCTTCCAGATTTAGCCGGAGAAGTGCATGATTACT
This sequence comes from Chiloscyllium plagiosum, assembly GCF_004010195.1. Lineage (NCBI taxonomy): Eukaryota > Metazoa > Chordata > Chondrichthyes > Orectolobiformes > Hemiscylliidae > Chiloscyllium > Chiloscyllium plagiosum. Next base: position 18,774,635 of record NC_057738.1, read on the forward strand.
CATACAAGACGGGGAGAGACCAATGGCTAACCAGTTGCGTGAATTTCATTGCATTATTCTACACTGCTATTTCATTACACTGAATGCTAACTCATTTTTAATCTGCACAAACTATGATCCTTCTTCCACAACTAATTCTTCCTCTTTTCTTACACAGGCTCTAGCACTGAACCTGAGGAAGCCTCACCGAGGCAGTCTCAACTCCATACCTAAAGAGAATGTTACTGCACCTTCAAAAAAAGTATCTGCAAGACATCCACCTGAACCATCCATTAGCTCAGAGACATTATTGAGCAAACTCAATACTCTCTTCAGACAGAAGATATAAAAGCTTACAAGCACGTAACAATAGGATCAAGAACAGCATCATGTGTGTGTGTGTAGTGCGAGGAGTGAATTGACTCTCAGCTTTTCATCCTCATCAGTTGATCATGAGACACAGGTTTTTCTTTGTTTAACTGAAGTTATACCATTCTCCAATCAATGCGTATTTAACTAATTTTTACTGTAGTAGTAAGGAGCAAATATCAAGGTTTTCTTGAGTTAAAAAATAAGTGTGTTACCTACTAATCCAGAGGCAATTGATAAAATGCACCATCAAGCCTTTGGGAAATCTTTCTCTCTGTCTTTCTCTTGTTCTCTCTCACCTACACACATACACACACACATGCACCCACATACAGACACACATACACACTGACACACACACACGCACACACAGAGGCTCACATACACGTGCACACGCACACACTCACTTGCACACACACACACACACTCACTCGCGCGCGCACACACACACACACAGAATAACGCTCAGTGCAAAAGAAAGATATGTTAATTCACAGAAAACAAAAACAAAAGGACTGCAAATACTAGAAATCTGAAGCAAAAACAGAAATTGCTGGAAAAACTCAGCTGGTCTTCAGTTCTGAAGAAGGGTCACTGGACCTGAAATGTCAACTCTGATTTCTCTCCACAAATACTGGAATTTTTCCAGTAATTTCTCTTTTAGTTTTTGTAAATAATTCACAGTGTAGTTCCTTGGATTTGTTTGTACTGTACACGACAGTTGGTTATATGATTTCTGGAACCATCAGCAGCAGTATATATTACTGTTATCTTTTATATTCTTGATTTTCTGCTTTTCTTTCCAGTCACTGATATCCCTGATCCTTTCTTCTTGACAGGCAAAGAGCGAGAGGGAGCTGCATTCAAAAATCCATCTCCTCAGTTTTATTTTCTTGAAAGCTCTTTGAAATGCAATATATTCCACCTTCAATCAATGTTTCATCTCCAGAAAGTGAAGATTCTCCTGATGGTGCAAATCAGGTGTGAGGTCAGGATCTTCCCATGATTCCAAGGGAGGGCTTTGACAGGTTTCATTGCCTTAAGGGAAAATCTTAGTTCAATGCAGACTGTCTGTTATCAAATGCATGTTGGTCTCATGAAGTGTGGTCAACCAATGTAGTAAGGTGATGCTTGTGGCCTTTTTAATTCAGTGCTTTTGGTTCTTTTTTAAAATAATTTAAATCCAGAAAACTCCCTGGAATGAAACTGCGTGATGGGTTTCAAAGTCAATCGGTCATATTTTATATAAACGTTACTCTACTTCCAACAAGAGAGAATCCGACCATTTACCCTTGATGTTCAAAATCATTGCTATTGCCAATTCCACCACCATCAACATCCTGTGGGTCAACATTGACCAGAAACTGAACTAAATCAGCCATATGATATTATGGTTACAAGAACAGGTCACAGGTCATGAATTGGGATGAGTAGATGATGTAGTGGGAATGTTATTGGATTATAAAACCAAAAGGAGAGCAGTTCAATTTACATTAAACCAGCTGGTGGAAAATAAATTGGTCAACACAAAGATGTATGCATTGTTCCCAATACATATTTATTTTTATTGACTATTTGAAGAAAATAGAAGATGTGGAATGACTTAGACATTTTCTAGATGGCTAATGGTTTTCCAAGTGATTTTACTGAAGAATGAAGTCAACCGCTTAATGTGTGCTCTAAGTTTACAGAAAACTCAAGTGATTTTTAGGGAAGAGGCAACCAAATATTTCAAGGAGGTAAGGGATCAGGATTTTGGTTCTCTGGAAAATATGATTTTGAAAAGACTATGGATCTGTTAAGCTAAAGGGGGTTCAGCAACCTTTTCGAGACATAATTATCTGTTTATTTGACCTAGATTCCCTTGCTCCTTGGATGCTGCCTGACCTGCTACGCTTTTCCAGCAACACATTTTCAGCTCTAATCTCCAGCATCTGCAGTTCTCACGTTCTCCTAGTTGATTTTAACCTACTGCAAATCCTCTTACAAGGATGCCTTCCTTGAAGAAGCTCTCCTCCTCCCTCTACAAGGCCAATGCCCCTCCCCCAAGTCCCTCCTCCCTACCTTTTATCTTAGCCTGCTTGGCACACTTTCTTCATTCCTGAAGAAGGGCTCATGCCCGAAACGTCGATTCTCCTGCTCCTTGGATGCTGCCTGACCTGCTGCGCTTTTCCAGCAACACATTTTCAGCTCTGATCTCCAGCATCTGCAGTCCTCACTTTCTCCTATTTGACCTAGATAGTCAGTAAGGAAGCCACCCCAGAGGCTGCAAGTCTTTTTCTTTTCTGAGTTAGACACTCCTGAAGAGATGATAACATTTCCACATCTAGTTTTTCTGATGACTTTATAAAACCTGAAAAACTGCACTGTAACTATTCTTCCAATGTCTCAGATCCAGGTTGATTACAAACAGAACTGAAGTTCTTCCATTAGTCTACTACTGCTAGCAATTCAATTTGATAGACAGGCAACATCATGGATATAAGAACTCATTCCATTCTCTCAGTTGTTTTCAGTCCTTTACTTGTTTTTATTTTCCATTTAATTTTAAATCTTCATCTCTGTAGAGACTGTTGTCTTTTTGTGTTGTGTTAGCATGCCTATGTTTGGCTTGAAGAAGATATAATATTAATTCTAGATCATAATTTAGATATTAGCCAGTGTTTGCACTTACTCTAAGAATTTGAGGACTGGTGTTATAATAAATGGATTATTTTTGCATGTATTAAAGAAGCCTGGTCAATTTGACTTTTATTTTGAATCACAGTGGAAAAGAGAAACAATTGACCATTTTGGTGATTCAGTTAACACGTCTACACTCATGATGTAACTAGTAGAGTTAGTGCGGCTTGCTTTTCAATGCACTCCTAGCATCACAGTCAGTGGTTAGCACTGCTGCCTCACAGCACCAGGGTCCATGGTTTGATTCCAGCTTTGGGCGACTGTCTGTGTGGAGTTTGCACATATTCCCTGTGTCTACGTGGGTTTCCTCCGGGTGCTCCGGTTTCCTCCCACAGTCCAAAAGATGTACAGGTCAGGTGAATTGGCCATGCTAAATTGTCCATTGTGCTAGGTGCATTAGTTAGAGGGAAATGGGTCTGGGTGGGTTACTCTTCGGAGGGTCGGTGTGGACTGGTTGGGCCAAAGGGCCTGTTTCAGCACTGTAGGGAATCTAATCATACTAGTTTTTGTAATGGTGCCTTGAAACTATTACTGATGATTGTTTTCAAAAAATCTGGTTCGCTAATGTCCTTTAGGGAAAGAAATCTTCCATCTGAACTAAGTCTAGCCTACTTAGGACTCCAGACCCTCTGCAATTGGCTGACTTTTAACAGCCCTCTTGCAATTAGGAATGGGCAATAAATGCTAATCTAGCTAGTGATGCCCACAATCCATGAACAGATGAATGTAAAGGTTATGTTTACATTGTTACAGTGGGTTTACCCAAAGATATCATATGCATAATAACATTGATATCAAGGAATTTATTCAGCAGTCAAACTGTAAATATAACAAGATCCTTTGGTCCTTTGCATTATGCAGGGGCTGCTTGCCAAACGAGCAACAGAATCGCCAGCAATGAAACAAAATCTGAACCTAGCTCATTCACCCTGGAGATGGGTGTCTATCATGCTGTCCCCCTGGTCTCTGAGGATTTGTTTTACGTTACTGTTTCTTGCTGTCCTCAGTGGCCCCTCCTTGTTATTGTCCTCATCAAATGCCTCATCTTCATCCTCAGAAGATCACTGCCAATCCCCAATTTTCACTGCATCATGGACATACTGTTGGTTGGTTCCTGCTTATGAAGGGCACCACATGCTACAATGATGGAGGACACTCTCTCTGGGCAAAAATGCAAAGCTCCACTGGAGTGGTCTGAAGTGTTTGATTTTATCCCATTGCATGTGGATAACTAGAGTATTTATGCTACGTTGGGTATAGATTTCTGTCAATAAGCCACTAAGATTGTATATCCCCACACGCAGTAAGTCAATATGATAGTGCCTGCACCCCCACACTACAGTGAGTCACTATATAGTCCCCATCCTCCCAAGGCAAGTCACCATGGAAGCCCCATCCCAAAACAAAAAGCTCCCATCCACCTCATAGCCCATGTCTTTGTAAACCACTATCTGTGTGTGAGAATATGGCAGCCGTGATGCATTGTGCTCCACCTCTTACTGTGAAAAGTGGTTGACCAGTGGGCACTTCAGGTTCTACTTTTAAGATCCTTGCTGTCATGACAAGATATTTAACTTACATGACCAACAGTCAGTCAGTGTGCATACTGTAGTCCCTTATATTGCTTGTGGCCTGATTTGAAATCTACATTCTTTTGCAATTACTGACTTCTCGATGTAGTGCAGCTTGATGGCAGATAGGTGGCATTACTGAGTCAGCGAAGGCATGGTTACTGCAATTGCTCATAGGAGGGCTTCCAATTCAAAATTGTTAACTCAGCTCCCAAAGAAAGAAACAGGAACTTACTTGGCCCACTTTGCATTTGGCCGCAGCCACTTTGAGAAGTTACTGAGCAATTTATGTTGGGGGTCTAACTTTCTGATAGAGTGATTGACTTACAGGCTCCAACTGATGATGCATATATTTCCTTCCCAACCTTCACAGGCCCTTTAGTATTATCATCTCTGGGTGTTCAATCATCTTGCAGCCTCTTCCATTTATATTGAACCCTCTTTTTTAACTCTATCCCCAGACCCCATGATTCTGGAAATGGCCATGGGTTGGTTTTATACCCGCTCCAAGTAAAGGCCAGACGTATCATGGACCCCACCTTTGAGTATTCCCAGTTCCATCCCATTCACTGTCAGGTGTAACCTTACTTTCTACTATTCCTGATTGCTATCATAATTCCCTCAGTGATGCATTACAATTGCTATGAGGATGTAGGTATGTACTGTACCTTTAAGGGAGCTGAAATTTATGGCTGACACAAAGTGTTCTGAAAGAATTTAAAATGTAACATTTGACTGTGAAACCGATAGTGCAGATGAGTTGCCATGATACAAGAACAAATTCAAATTCAGCCAATCAGTTTAAATTTTGCCCCAGATACCAATTTAATTTGAATTTTACTGTTTGGGAGGACATCAAACCAATGAAACGATCCAGTGTTTGTGGGTACAAAACCAGTGGTATTGAACAGTGAAGGGGAGAACTGCTCCGAAAGCCAACAGGTATAGACTGCTAGCCCAATAGCTCTCTGAAAGGTACCTGTTCATATGAAAAAACCAGTGAAGCAGAATACTGAAGAAAACATTACAGAGGAAAATACAAAGAGAAGATTCGACAGCTGGCTAGTTTTGAAATTTGAATTTTTTTTGTATATCTTAATCGGGCTTTTAATCGGACCAGTATTGTAGAGCGGGAAGATAAAAGATAGGTTTAAGAGAAAGGAGCTGTAAATAATTATTGGTTTTAATATTCTCTCTTGGACTTGAAGAATAAAATTTTTAATTTTTACTTTAAATAGTGACCATTGGGACAGTTCTTTGCCTCTCGAAATTTAACATATTAAGGCGCAAGGTGAGCTTCTCTGTGTCAGGTTTAAATTAGCAGAGGGGTTTACCCCCAGACTGGTGATATCAATTTTCCATAGGAGACTATGAATGGCCCATTGATTAGCATTGAGTTAACCCCCTGACTGACACTGATCCACATTCACAGCCTGACTTGTCAGGATATCCTCCAGCAGGCTGTGGTCAGGGTTTCAACACCATCCAGGACTATCTGGAAATGGTGGTCTACCTGCATTTGGCCTGTCGGACTGACCACAGTCCAAATTCTGGACTGCAAGGACACAGATCTTAGATTCTTGATTGACCATGACCTAAACCCCTGTAGTGTAATCAGATGAATTTCTTGGTTGAATGTGGTGGTCCCCTTTCATCCTCCCCTTTGACTTTCATCCATCGTCATTTGCTCGAAACAATACAGTGTGTTTGGTACGTAAGCTTCAGGTACAACTTCAACTCTGACATGTCAACCCTTTATCGGAATGATACCTTTACTGTTCAGTCTCCCCACTATCACAAGCTGACTCTTCCATTGCTTTAAAAACTGCCATAAGCAACAGAGGGTGGCAGCCTGTAACTCAGTTCTCAGGATCTAATATACTAACACTGCAATGTTACAGGGGCTGGGAGTCCCCAAGTAAGCTAGATCCTTGGTTCAAATTCTTACTGTCAGTGAACACTCAAAAAGCTAGGGAAGACCCACAAAATGCCTATATCAATGGTAGTGCAAAAGTATCCTGCGTAGATATGTGCGATAAGTGATTGCCCCTGTGTGTAATGTAACCTGCCAAAAGCTTACAAGTTGTAGGTATCCCTCAACTCTGAAGTCAAGTGTTGAAGACCTGAAGTCGTGGCTGAATTTGTTCAGAAGCATGCAAGAGAATGCCGATTTGCCAATGCTGAGTTACATGGATGAAGGGTTGGGGAGGGTGGTGCACAGCCAGGCAGCGTTGTGTAGAACAAATGTGGCTGGCACAGGCAATTGGCGAGCTGCAGTGGCTAGGTACCTGCATTGTTTTATCTGCTGGGGTTTTGCACTGTTGGGTTTCTCAATGGAGGCGAGGAGAATTGGAAATATGATTTAAATAAGGGGAGTTTGGGTATAAAAGAAATGCAAATACATGGAAATGAGCTAACTGCCTCTTGAGGCCAAAGTCCTGAGAGCTTGAAAGGAAATTTGTGTAAGATTTTTTCATTCTCACCCTATTTAGTAATTATTACTCATAATTACATACTTATTACGATTCTCACCACATCAGTGAGGGAAATTTCCACACTTCATCGTTTTCAATGCAGTGTCTCCTTGTACATTTGCAAGCCTGCATGTATTGTGAAGTATACTCCCCTACTCACTCTGCATGTATGAGTGTGTGAAATAAATCTTATTTTTAGTTCAACTTTGTGACTTACAAAGTCAGAGTCCACAAACAGAGGAAGTGGGGGAATTACAACAACAGCGTTTGAAAAAAAGGAACAAAATTCAATCTCAATCTGTTTCTGGACAGATGGCAAGAATAGGGAGTGCGAATCATTTTAAAACTTGCAATCTGTCTGTAATGAAATGCACAGCAGACAGGCAATGGTTAGCATTGAATGAATGGTACATAATATGCAATCAAATATAATTCTGTTTCACGCACAATTGCCTTACAAAGTGGACCAAACATGATTAACAAGAGGAGTTAAAGGAGTTATTTCTGAGGATTGGGAGGATTTTAGAATACACCAAGATAACGAAATATAATTAACACAAAACTAGCAAGAGGCAGCCACAGACTGTGAACATTTAGATAGGCATGCAAATACAAAGCGATCAGTAAAGGTTAATGTGGGTTTGAGATGATGTGGAGGTGCTGGTGTTGGACTGGGATGGACAATGTCAGAAGTCACATGGCACTAGGCTGCTCTCTGAAAGCTTGTGTGATCTCAAACCTGGTGTCATGTGACTTGAGACTTTGCGGATTTGAGAGGCAGAGACAGGTGGAAGTATTATGAAGAATAAGGAAATAGCAGAGATATAAAACCAAGGGTTGGAACTGCACTGTCTTCACAGTAGAAATCACAGAACAACATTCCAGAAATAATTTGAACCAAGGATCTAACAAGAATGAGGAACTTGAGTAAGTCATTACAAATAAAGAAATGGTGCAAGGGACATTCATGGAACATTGTCATCTCTGTTTAATTACTCAGATTTATAAGTGGTCAGTCTGTATCATGTAATATTATAAGAGATCACATGTTCGGCAGTGTCTGAAGAAAGATGATTCTGTACTTTACACTCATTCTAAGCTCAATACTTTAACTAAAAACATTTAAAATTTTAATAATGTCTCTTACCAACAGCTTAGACTCTTGAAGTCTCTCTAGAGCCTACTGAGGACATAGCCTCTTGTAAGACAAAGCATTATGAAAACAGAAGCAGATAGTGAGCCATCAATCCAACTTTGGGAGAAAGGAGTGGGGAACAGTCCTGAAGACAAATTCCAGCAACAATGAAACTGAGCAAAAGGAATAATAAGAAGGAAAGGCTCAGAGATTTGAAAGCAGCCCTGAACAGTGCAACTGTGAACACGGGACAGCATGGGAAGCAACTCCAGTGAAGAGAAGCCATGGAACAAACTTTACTTCTGCCAGAACCTTTGAAACAAGTGAAAGGGCCTAAACAAGCAGGATAGGGGAAATGTAATGCAGGTGCTTCACCAGGAATGGAAACACTTCATTACTAGCAATGAAACCAAACAAGGAACAGGTCATTCTCTACACAATTGGCAGCATAGCAGATAGCATTTTAGTGAGGCAGGGGATAAATTAAAAAAAAACCACTTATTATTGAGAGGAAACATTGTATTCCAAATACTGGGAACCTGAAACATAAACAAGAAGTGCTGGAGAAACTCGACAGGTCCAGCAGCAGAGAGAAAAGCAGAGTTAATATTTCAAGGTCATTGAAAGGCTGCAATTTAACAGTGATTTCAAACAAAGGAGAAAGTATGGATTCCTTCATTAATGACCTGGGTCGATGAGTAGATAATTGTGAATATAGAACCCTGAAAGATGTCCTAATTAAGGATTCCATTGCGGTCAAGTCTTGAAGAGACCTTGTTGGATTTTCTACAGGCAAGGAACAATTTAACGCTAACAGATGAAATATGATTAGCAAGGAAGGCAGAGGTGAGAAAAGACAACAATGTTTTAATTGGAGGCTAGGGGGAAGTTTCATGCAGAAATTTGATTGAGGCAGTAGAGTTTGTGGTGCACAGATATGAATGTATACCTAAACTAAAGCCAGGCAAGTGTGTAGAGAGAGCAGTAGCTGCTGTTACCCAGATTTTCCACTGTTTGACAAAAAGGTCCATTGACAAGAAGATTATCCCATCAAAAATGTGGAGTTCCATTCCTGCAACAGGATAGGACACTTTAAAATCGTTCAGTGTAACAAAAAGAATCAGATTCAAAAACAAAAGGAAAATTCTCCCAGAACAAGTGATATTCAAGAGATTGAAGACCCTGGACACAGCAAAATAACACTCCTTTGACAATGAGCAGCCTGCAAGAGACCCTAGTAGACTGCTAAATTAAAACTAAATAGCCATAAAAAGTTAAACTCTGGAGAAAATGTACCATTCCTTTCAGATCCAGAAAACTACCTAACACAAGACCTCCATCGCGAGTGTGGTGCTGGAAAAGCACAGCAGGTCAGGCAGCAACCGAGGAGCAGGAGAATCGACGTTTTGGGCATAAGCCTTTCATCAGGAATCTAAATTCAATCTAAAACAAGACCTCCGCCAACTATCCATCATTAGACTACAGAGACTAGGAGGAAGTCAAGTCAAAATAAATAATACTGCAATATTAAGGGAGAAAAATCACAAATATACTACAGGCGATTCAAAATCAAGTGTTCATTACAGAGCTGGAAAATGCACGCAGATCTGAAACATAGGGTCAACGAATTGGAATGTTAGGGAAAATCTAAAGGATTCAGAACAGAACTCCCCAAATTATTTAGTGACTGTGCAAGTTATGACAATTCACGTTGAGGTAAGATGCCAAACCAATGTGCTTCTGCACATCCACGAAGAAGGTAAGGCATAGAATTAAAACAATGCTACTTCAAGGAGTGATCTCACCAAAGAGAAAGCCAATGAATTGGTCATCTGTCATAGTACTGACACCAAACAGGTCACCATGAACTAAGGCTTCCCTTGGACAAATATCCAAAGCAGTGGGGACAGAGATTCAATCGAAGGCATTAGAAAGCAGCATTTGAAACAATATAATGTCATAAGTGCCTTTTAGCAGCTACCTCTGGAGAAAGAATCAACATTCATTACACTGCTTGAAGGTTTTGCTCTAAATTTCGACTGTTTGGCATTATGCTGGCACCAGACCTCTTTCAAAGAATAATGACGAACATTTTAGAAAGTCTAGAAGGGATTATCTGCCACATGGATGGCATTGCAATTCATTGCTTAAATGAGATCAAGCATAGTACTGGCACAACAGAAGACCTAACAAAGAACAAGACATGCTAGTCCATTAGAACACAGACAGATGAAAAATAGTAGGAGCCAAAGCAACAACAACAGGGCTTGTGGCAGTACCTTTTTAATCCAGAAAGATGGAAAAGATAGAGCAGTCTATTATTTGTCCAATGCTTTAACTGAAACTGTGAACACAATGATTGAGATGGAAGTGCAAGAACCTATAATGGTGCACACATTTTTATTTACATTATATCTTACATTACATGAAAAAACTCTGGAGAAAGATGTTCTACAATCTCATGCTAACCTTAACCATGTGAATTGTTAGCAGAATGTTAAACTAAAATAAAAATTACCAACAACTTAGACTCTAGTGTCTTTCTACATAGTACAAGAACACAGCTTCTTCTAAGGCCCAGCACCATGACCACAGACTGATCTTGACATTGAGATCCCTCCATGAGGAAACATCATTTCCACATTTAATCTGTAACCATTCCACTGAATCTTATATATTTCAGTAGGATTATTGTCATTCTTCTGAGGAGCATTGATTATAGGTCCAATCTTTCCTTTTCAGAAAACCTTCTAATCCCAGGAATCAATCCAGTGAATCTTCTCTGAATTGCTTCCAATATAGCATGCCTCTGCTTAAGTTACAAGAGTAAAACTCTAAGCATTGCTCTAAATGTGGCTTCGTCTAGCCCTATATAATTATAAAACATTTATTTATTTTTATACTTCATTCTCTTTGCAAGCAACATTCTGTTTGTCTTTCTAATTAGTAAGTCGTACCTTTCTGGTCTAAGGTAACAGGGTTGGGAATGGATCTGGAGAGATGCTCTTCAGAGGGTCCGTGTGTACTCAATGGGCTGAATGGCCCTTCCTGAAGAAGGGCTTATGCCCGAAACGTCAATTCTCCTGTTCCTTGGATGCTGCCTGACCTGCTGCGCTTTTCCAGCAACACATTTTCAGCTCTCATCTCCATAATCTGCAGTCCTCACTTTCTCCTGAATGGCCTACTTCCATACTGCAAGGATTCTATGATTTCTGTGATTAACAGATGAATTCCTACGTGATTGTATGGAGTCAGTGGAGCAGTCCATATTCAAGAACTCAGCAGCCAACCTAAATGAGTATACTACTACCATCACAGACTTCATCAGTTAAGTGTGTAGAGCACTGCATGCCAAAGAAGTTAATCTGCATGTTTCCCAACAGGACACCATGGATGAATCAGGAGATCCTCTTCCTACTAAACTCCTGGTCTGAGGCATTCAAGTCAGGTGACTCTGATCTATTCAATAAATCTAGGTACTTTGCAAAGCCAAGGGAATGCTAAAAGAAAATACCAGACTAAACGTGAGTCCCAGACTAACCACACGAGCACAATGTGGCAAGGCTTAGACAATATAACGGGCTACAAAGCAAACTCGGTTAGAATCACTGCCAACAATGCATTTCTCCCCAATGAGCTCAATGCATTCTGTGCTCATTTTGAGCAGAATGCCAGTGAAATGATGTCACCTGCCCTGACAGCCACAGAGGCACGTGTACCCATAGTCACTGCTGCAGACGTCAGATCGGCTTTCTCGAGAGAGAGAGAGAGAGAGAACTGACAGAAAGCAACTGGCCCGCCCTGACAGCCACAGATGCACGTGTACCCACAGTCACTGCTGCAGACGTCAGATCGGCTTTCTCGAGAGAGAGAGAGAGAGAACTGACAGAAAGCAACTGGCCCAGATGGAGACCGCAGCTGTGCACACAGACCCTAAATGGATCAGCTTCTCTTTCCGCCTTCCACAAAGACCATTCCCTCCATGACTACCTGGTCAGGTCCACGCCCCCCTACAACCCACCCACCCATCCTGGCACCTTCCCCTGCCACCACAGGAATTACACTCACACCTCCTCCCTCACCTCCATCCAAGGCCCTAAAAGAGCCTTCCACATCCATCAAAGTTTTACCTGCACATCCACCAATATCATTTACTGTATCTGTTGTTCCCGATGCAGTCACCTCTACATTGGGGAGACTGGACACCTCCTAGCAGAATGCTTTAGGGAACATTTCTGGGACACCCACACCAATAAACCACACCGCCCTGTGGCCCAACATTTCAACTCCCCCTCCCATTCTGCCGAGGACATGGAGGTCCTGGGCCTCCTTCACCACCGCTCCCTCACCACCAGACACCTGGAGGAAGAACGCCTCACCTTCCGCCTCGGAACACTTCATACCCTCCTCTAGCTTATTTCTCCACCCTTCAGGCGCTCTGCCTTTATTCCTGATTAAGGGCTTTTGCCATAAACGCCGATTTTACTGCTCCTCGGATGCTGCCTGAACTGCTGTGCTCTTCCAGCACCACTAATCCAGAATTGTGGGAGTGTTCACAGACATCTGTAACTCCTCCTTATTCCAATGTCAAAATTCTGGAATTCCCTCCCTACCGGCATTGTGGGTGAATCCACAGCAGGTGGACTGCAGTGATTCAAGAAGGCAGCTCAATATCACCTTCTCAAGGGCAAATAGGGATGGCTATCAATGCTGACCAGCCAGTGACCCACCTGCTTCAAGAAGACCACTATCATCCCCGTGACAAAGAAACATCAGGCAACTACTGCCCAGTGGCTCTGATATCCATCGGTATGAAGTGCTTCAAGAGGTTAGTATTGGCACACATCAACTCCAGCCTCTCAAGTTGCCTTGATCTACAACAATTAACCTTCCATCGTAATAGATCCATGGCAGATGCCTTCTCCCCGGCCCTACAGCTATGTCTGGAACATATGGATAACAAAGAATTCTACATCAGACTCCTATTTATTCACTTTAGCTCCATTTCAACGCTATGATTCCAACAAAACTCAACTCCAAACTCCAAGACCTCAGTCTGTGCTCCCCCACTCAGTAACTGAGTCCTCGATTTCCTGACCCGCGACCATAAACAGTGAGGATAGGCAACAACACTTCCTCCACAATAATCCTTAACACCGGTGCCCCGCAAGGTTGTGAACTCAACGCTATACTGCATCCCTTAGACACTCACAATTATGTGGCCAAATTCAACTCTAACTCCGTTTATTAATCTGCTTATGACGCCACTGTAGTGGGTCAAAACTCAAGCAATGACAAGTCAGAGTACAGCAAGGCATTAGACAGCTTAGTGGCACGGTATAGAGTCTGCAATCTCTCCCTTAGTGTCAGCAAACTGAGCGAACTGGTTATCAACTTCAGGAAGCACAGTGACGGACACATCCCTGCCTGTATCAATGGTCCTGAGATGGAGGTGGTCGAGAGTTCAAATTCCTAGGAGTAATTATCACCAACAATCGATCCCGGTCCATCCATGCTGACACTACAGTCCAGAAAGCACACCAATGCCTCTATCTCCTCAGAAGGTTAAGGAAATTCACCTTGCCCACAATGACTGTTATCAATATTTCTAGATGCACCATAGAAAACATATTATCCAGATGCATCACAGCTTGGCATAGCATCTTCTCTGCCCAAAACTGCAAGAAGTTACAGAGAATACAGCACAGTCAATTATGGAAACCAGTCTTCCTTTCATTGACTCCATCAACACTTCAGGAAAGCAGCCAACATCATCAAAGACTCCTCCCACCCCAGTCATGCTCACTTCCATTAGACAGAAGGGACAAAATTTGAAAACACGTACCAACAGATTTTACAAAAACTTCTTCCCAACTGATACCAAACTTATGAACAGACCTCTCATATATTAGAGTTGATCTTTCTCTGCACTTTATCTGTAGCTGTAACATTACATTCTGCATTCTGATCTATTATCCTGATGTGTTTATGTAAGATATGATTTGTCAGGTTAGCACACAATACAATACTTTTCACTGTATCCCAGTACATGTGACAATGATAAATCAAATTAAATTGAATTACTTCCTGCACCTGTTTTCAAACTGATTTTTGATTCATGTGCAAAGGTACTCAGGTCACCATGAATCTACAACAGACGGTTATAATACCAGAATGAAGGATTGGCTATTTAATACTGAGTTGAAGAGAGATTTCTTCAATCAAAGACTTTAGAATCTTTGGAAATCTCTACCCAAGAGAGCTATGGATGTTCAGTCATTGAGTATATCCAAGATAGAGTTCAGTAGATTTTTGAGTATTAAAGAAAATAGGGGACTTATGTGTAATGTGTCAGTGATTGCATGATGTTCAGCACTATTAGTGACACCTCAGATACTGAAGTAATCCATGTTCATATGTAGCAAGAGCTAAACAATCTCTGAAAATGACAGTGCCATTTAAGAGAACACTGTTGTGATTGTGGTAAAATACTGCATTTCAATTTCCAATTTTTTAATCTAGGACCATTCATGCACTAAAATGGTTTTAAAAGAGGAAAACACTAACTTATGATGGCTGCAGTGATCAACAGCTATAGGTTGAGCTGCTCAATATATAAGTATAAGTTTGTTCTAACATTTTTGTAGAAAGGTATTGAAACTCAGATGTGTATCTTCTATTTGATTTATACCTTCCTGGATATGTTTCACATACAAGAGATGAAAGTGGCCTGTCGATTACAAGGCTGGGAGAAAACAGTGAAGCTGGACACATGAATACACAATTTAACTGTATTTCAGACAACTGCTTTTGGATAAACCAAAGATAGAGGAAAATAAAATTCTAACAGTAGAACTGGAAGACTCTCTTGATCCCTACATATTTTCCCAGTCTGTTTAAAGACAACAGAAGCAAATCGGATGTATACCCATTCACCCAAAAATCAAAGGTGCCTCCAAATTTCACTACTGAGGATAAAATCGCCATTAAACAACCGTGGTCTCAGACTGAAATGTAACAACTCAAGGATTCTAAGAACTTTTGAACTGCAAATTCTTTCATTTTCCTGTCTGTACTGTGCAATTTCACCAACATAATTTAGCAAATAATAAAGTTCCTTTTTCTTTTGTTCAAGATTATCTTTAATTTACTCCCTAATTCTGAAGAGCAGTAGACGTTGTCTACATGGATTTCAGCAAAGTATTCAACAAGGTTCCACATGGTAGACTGATTAGTAAGGTTAGATCAAGCGGGATTTATGGAAAGCTAGTCAATTGGATACAAAATTAGCTTAAAGTTAGGAGATAGTGGACGGTGGTAGATCTCGGTTTTTTAATGTGGAGGACTGTGACCAGCGATGTGCCACAAAGATCATTGCTGGGTCCACTACTTTTCATCATTTATTTATATAAATGAACATCCATAGCTCTCTGGATTTGAATATGTCGGGGGGGGGGGGGGGGGGGGGGGGGCATGGTTAGTACGTTTGCAGGTGACATCAAAATAGGTGGTATAGTGGACAGTAAAGAAGGTTACCTCAGAGTACAATGGGACGTTGATCAGATGGGTCAATGGGCCAGGGAGTGGCAGATGGAGTTTAATTTAGATAATTGTGAGGTGTTTCATTTAGATCATTGGTAGGGCAAAGCATAGCCAAACTTATACAGTTAATGGTAGGGTCTTGGGGAGTGTTGCAGAACAAAGAGAATGAGGAGTGTAGCTGCATAGCTCCTTGAAAGTGGAGTCACAGGTAGACAGGATGGTGAAGAAGTCGTTTGGCAGGCTTGCCTTCATTGGTCAGATCACTGAGTGTAGGAGTTGGGGCATCATGTTGCAGCTATATTGAACATTGGTGAGGACTCTTTTAGAATACTATATACAATTCCGGTCGCCCTTCTATATGGAGGATGTTCTTAAATGTGAAAGGGTGCGGAAAATAATTACAAGAATATTGCTGGAAGTGGGCATTTGAGCTACACAGAGAGACTGAATAGGCTGGAGTTTTTTTCCCTGGCACGTTGGAGGCTTAGAGATGACCTTTTGGATGTTTTAAAATTGCATGAGACATGGATAGCATGAATAGCCAACGTCTTTTTTCCTTGGACTGGGGAGTACAAAACTAGAAGGTATTGGTTTAACGTGAGATGGGAAAGATTTAGAAAGGTTTTGTGGGTTAATGTTTTCATGCAGATTGTGTGCGTATATGGAACGAGCTGCCAGAGCAAATGGTGGAGGTTGGTACAATTACAACATTTAAAAGGCATCTGGATGGTATATGAAGAGGAACGTTTAGAGGGATATGGGCCAAATGCTGGCAAGTAGGGCTAGGTCAGATTAGGATGTCTGGTTGGCATAGATGATTTGGACCAAAGGGTCTGTTTCCAAGCTGTTTGACTGTACGACTCTGCGGCTATGTCCAAGTGTGGGAAAATGGGACTAGTGTAAGTAGTAGTACATTTTTAGTTATACCGACTAGAGAGGCCAAAGGGCTTTTCTGTACTGTATGATTCTATGAATGTTCTGCCTGAAAGCAGATGCAATAGTAACATTCTCAAAGAGAATTGTACAAATATGTGAACAGACAAGAAGGGCAATAGGGAAAGAGCAAGGGCATGTGATTAATTGGTTTGCTGTACCAAAAAGCTAGCACAGACATAGTGGGCTCTCTTTCCTGCTATATCATTCCTCCTTTCTTCATAGATCTTTTCTCAAGAGTAAGTAGGAGAGCAAACATGAACATTTAAGTATATATTCATTCAGCTTTGATTTAGCCCCAGAGTTGCTATTGTGTTCTTGTCTCACTGTCAGCAATGGGCTTCAGAAAGCTCAGGAAGCAAATACATACACACAAAAGACAACATATTCAAATTGCTAATCCAGCTCCCCAGAAAAGATTACATATGTTATATTTACTCATGTAAAAGTCGAATTATTTAGATTACTTTTTGAGGTTACATTTATGGGGTCAATTATTAATGAATACTACTTTTGAGGGGCTGAAATTCATGCTAGAGTCCAAAGTACTGTATCATTAGCAGAAGTCCAACTGATTTCTAAATAAATAAAGAAAAAAACACAACAAATTACGGTGATAACCAGATAAAGACAATAGAAACAAAAATGATCTGCTCCAGGGCCTGGCCAAACTAGCCACAAACAGATCCAGGCAATAGGCCATGCAGGGGGCCACTAGGCCTGATTGCCTGCCCCTCTTCCACATTTATGTTCGAGTGTGAGTGTCCCCGGAGACGGAGCATGCGGCACCTAGAAACACCTCTGATATCTTTAGGGAGAGGTGGGCATCGCAGGGAGTGGAGTGATTTATTTCCCCGTCCAATTCTATTCTGATTTAGTCCGTACCCTCCCCTTCACCTTTTCCACATAGGCATTGCTCGATCTGGGCTTTGCTTGTCACTGGTTCATTGGTCACACGGGTGTCTTTCCTGGTGGTGGATTATTGATAAAGTGAGTTTCACTTGGTGTTTTCACTGTGTCTTACACCTTTGTGCACACACACCTAAAGGAAAAAAAATGTAACCAGGAAAAGCCAAAAGAAAGGAAAAACATGTAGAAACAAAAATGAATTAGTAATTATTCCATCAGCTTTTTCTATTTTTTCCTTGGAAGTCTCTCTTTTTTAAAAATAATTTACCTTAGAGCAGCGATGATATAATCGGTGCAGCTGAGGGCCAGAATGGGGCAGGCAGGAGTCCCAGAGGGAGATGGGGAGCAAGCTGGAGACCCGGAATGGGATGGGGAGCAGGCTGGTGTCCCGGAATGGGATGGGGAGCAGCCTGGAGTGTCGGAGTGGAATGGGGAACAGGCTGGAATCCCAGACTGGGATTGGGAACAGGCTGGAGCCTCGGAGTGAGACGGGGAGCAGGCCGGAGTCCCAGAGCAGGATGGGGGGCAGGCTGGAGTCTTGGAG
Organism: Chiloscyllium plagiosum; assembly: GCF_004010195.1. NCBI lineage: Eukaryota > Metazoa > Chordata > Chondrichthyes > Orectolobiformes > Hemiscylliidae > Chiloscyllium > Chiloscyllium plagiosum. The sequence goes on from NC_057738.1 coordinate 18,792,773, forward strand.
TGGGATGGGGAGCAGTCTGGAGACCCGGAGTGGACTGGGGAGCAGGCTGGAGTCGAGGACCGGGATGGGGCGGCAGGCTGGATTCCCGGAGTGGGATGGGGAACGGCTGGAGTCCCAGAGCAAAATGGGAAGCAGGCTGCAATCCCAGAGTGGAGCGGGATGGGGGGCAGGCTGGAGTCTTGGAGCGGGATGGAGGGGGGCAGGCTGGATTCCCGGAGTGGGATGGGGAGCTGTCTGGAGTCCCGGAGCGGGATGGGGAGTGGGCTGGAGTCCCGGAGCGGGATGGGGAGTGGGCTGGAGACCCAGAGCAGGATGGGGAGCAGACTGGAATCCCAGAGCAGGATGGAGAACAGGCTGGAGACTTGGAGCAGAGCGGGACAGCCATACAAAACATGAACACCAATTATACAAATTATTGTGGTCATTTGAAAATGACCTAAAGAAATCCGTAGCCTAATGTTGTTGTGAATTGTGTGAAGAAATGGGTGCAAGCTTTGCAAAAGATATATGGAAAAGTTTTTGGCCCGGAATAGGGGGTCAAATTTTATGTGAGATCGACCTTTACTTGAGTATGTCCAGTAATTAGCTGATGATGCTTCTGTTCAAGAAGTTAACATGGCACAGGAAGCTTTTCCATGCAAACGCATCTTGTATCATTTTACCACCATCATCAACAGCCCGGCGTCAACCTCCATCACCACCCATAGCTGAGCCTGTCTGCTGCTCCAGATTAAAATTCACCTCTCAGTGCTTTAACAGTGCTTTAACAGTCACAAGGTACCTTATAGAATACATTAAAATATACATGCATTCCTGATATGGTATTTACGTGGCAATATTACCATGGGCACAAGCTTGCAATCATCTTAAAAATACTCCCACTTCTGGACCACTGAGCCAAAAGATCTTCTCCATCATTGTGGCAACACGTTTCCTACAGTTAGTGATCCATCAAGGATCGATAGGCAAATCTGTAAATTGTTGCATGAAAGCCATAAAACTGAGGGAGTACTTTCCCTTAGGAACCCATCTGCCAACATTATCATTGGTAGACAGCATTAAGCTGAATAATCCTTAGGCAGTGAGTAAGCAAAGGCAGCAATTAAAGCTTTTACCTTGGTGAAAACTCCTGAGGCATAAGTTTTCCATCATTTTGTCAAATGCTGCAGTAATTTGCTATTGATACCTTTCATGAGGTGAGGCTGTGTAATTAAATACCGAAGAAAAGTATTCAATCCTATTTTAATGTAGCCAGAATACTGGTGGTTTTATTAAAAAAGAACATGGAGAGGGATTATACACATATATATATATATATATATAGAATTAATTGAATTGGATATCTGGCAATGTCAGCATTAACTTGTGTATAAAATCCTGTGAAAGATACAAATCCATTTTCCTCTAGGTTTTCTGAGTTCTACCCAGATCGAGAGAAAAAATGTGGAGTGAAGGAGGAATTTATCATCTATCAGAACAAGTGAGTTCCATTTTAATAAATTGCAACAATTAAAGAAGGCAGCTTGCCACCACTTTCTCAAGGACAACTAGGGATGTGTAATGAATGATAGGCAGCCACTGATACTAATGTCCCACAAGAGAATTTTTAAAAATATATATAATGTCGTATCCCAGTGCTGCAGGCAAATCATAATCTCGTGGTCACATCCATAGGAACCATTTGGGATACATTTGGCTCAATTCATAACTGTTTATTATTGGTATTCGTCTATGTTACTGATACCAATTGGAGAAAGATGCCGGTCACAATGTTGTCAACAGCAATTGACTCAGTTTTGATAAACAGAATGGATTTATTTCCATTTCACAGGAGTTACATGACAGCCTATGATGAGACCTCAGGCTAAACTTAAAATGAAGTTTACCAAATTAAGCATTTTGGTAACCCTCCAACAACGAGTCAATTCCTCCCAGGAATTGTATTTTATATATTGATGGATGGAGTTTATTTCATGATGTCAGTTAGCCTTCAGGTACTAAACGTCTCACACAATGAGCGCAGATAGAGTTAGATATAAAAATAGAATGACAATGAGACAAGGCCACAGGCATAATTTCAAGCAGGTTAACAATGAACCCATCATTTTACAGTGTAATCACATGATATAAATAGACAAATAATTGTTTTAAACAATCTTCTTGGTTTAAAGACACTAGCACCAATTTCATAGCACTAAAGAAGTTGGAAGGGACCCCAATGAAGGTGCTACTGCTATTTTTACCTGCTCTAAGTACTCCATCTGGTGAACATTAGGGATTCCAACTCGACATCAGCAAAATGGGAAGTAACCTGTAAGTTGTTAACGCTCCAATGGATGAGAAGGTTAATCACTATGGATATTCTGGTGGGATCTTCAGGTACACCAACGAGGAATATGCAAGAAAGAGCTGTATCGGAAAGGGGTGCAGCCAGTGAAAACAGAGGGCTGTGAGAGCTGTGCTGATGGGCACACAGCAGAAGGAAGCAAGTCCCATGAGGAATAAACCTTATGCAATTCCATCAACTCTTGCTCTGTGTAAGAGGTCTATGGAAAATTACAGGGAGACAAATTAATTGTGGCAAAGTAACAATATCAATAATCACCATCCTGTGTCATCTCACAGTTCAGTCATCGGTAAAGTCAGTGCATGTGTGTCAGAGATCACTTTAATTCTATTGTCAGTCATCTTCCACTCCCCAGTATTTCCCTTTTGAACTGAGAAAGGCGCAGATGTTCCATTTAATTCCCTGACATGCTCCTCTGCACCTGCCAGCTGCACAACATGAAGCAGTTCACACCCAGCCCTCCCCTTCTCCATTACCCTTCGTGCTTTCTTCTCCAACAAGCAGTGAGAGAACAGACCTACAAATGAATTAAGGTCACACATTCACTTGCGCATGCAGTCTATACAGTGAGAGTGAGTAAAGCACTTCAAATACGATTTCTTCTTGGCTTCATTTGTTAAACCTGCTCGTCATTCCAGCATCACGCTGGACTGCAAAGATAACACCCCACCTCTTTTCTCATAGAAATACCATCTTTGAAAGCTCCTCTTCTCCACCCCCTCTGCCCTCACCTCCAACAACATGTGAGGAGGTCATGGGCTTCTTTATCAATAACGTGTGAACAATCTAATCAGCAATCTCTGCTATATCTTTCCACCCCAAATTTACTAGACAAACTTTGATGATGTTACCCACTGATCCAGCCCTATACCTTCTTCACGACATACTTGGTGACTTATATTTGCCCTATGCTTTCTGTCCTATCATTTCTATGTAAACATGAAATGCGATTTACAAACAGAAGTAGACCATTCAGTCCCTTGAGCCTGTTCTGCTCTGTTGGCGTTTTGAATTCTGCATCCCCATCTTCTCCCCACTAACCCATCATTCCTTTGCCTCGCGAGAACCTTTCTATCACTATCCCAAAAATATTAATTGACTTGGCCTGTACTAAAATCTGAGGCAGAGAGTTTCAAAGTCACACAGCTTCTGAGAGAGAAAAAAAACTCTCCATTTCTGTCTCTCAACAGTGTCCCAGTTCTGCACTCATCGTCTGGAGGAAACATCCTTTCTACATCCACCTTGTCAAACCGCCGTGACTGTGAAAAGCTGAGGGTCCAGCATACACCCTTGTGGCTCTCTATTTACGACCATCAATCAGAAAAATAACCAGTTTTATCATACACTTTGTTTTTCATCTGCCAGCAAACCTTCTACCTCTATTAACATGTTACCCTCTACACTATGAGTTCCTTTTTGTACAAAAAGCTTTGATGTAGCATCTTGCCTAATGTATTCAGAAATCCAAGTCCCATATACTTATGCTGAGCATTCTGAAACATTCTTTTTAATGTCTGCCACTGCTTCTCTATTGATCTTTCCCCTTAACCAGTTTCACAGTTTATGTTAGCCAGCTCAGTTTTCATGCACATATAGCTGTTCTTCTTTATATTTAAAATATTCATCTTAGACTCACTACTCATTCTTTCAAACTGAACGTAGCATTCAAATATTGTGGTTGCTGTAATCTTGGAATGCCTTTACATTAATTAATCCTGTCACATTCTACAATATCAAGTCAAGTATAATTTAATCTTTGGTTAGTTCCAGAATGTGAGACTCTAAGAGCCTAACTCAAAGGCATCCTGCAATTCCTCATCCAATCTACCATTGCCAATCTTATTTTTCTAGTTTACATATATAGCTTAAAATCACACATGACATTTGTTGACCCTTTACCACAAGCAATCAATTTTTTTATGCTTTCTCCTCAATTGTTGTCAATGTTAGGGGACCTATGACCACACCTATTCATGACTTATTTGCCATACTACTCCTCATTTCCAACAAAACTGATTCTACTTCCTAGTCTCCTAAACTAAGGTCATCTCTAACTCTGCACCAATGCTCTCCTTGATTTACCCTGCTACCCCACCATCCTATTCTTTTTGAATGTCATGTATCCCTCAATATTCCGGACATAATCTTTGACAATAGCAGATACATTTCTACAGTGAACATCAGATCATTTTTATTTATATCAATATGTACTATCAATTAGTTTCTTTGTTGTGAGCATTGTGTACATTCAGATACAGAGCCTTTAGTGTCACCCTTTGTTATTTTTGTAACATCTAATCTTGATTTTTGGTGTATTCTTAAGCACGTTCACTCCGTTCCTTACCGCAATTCTCTGATCTTCAATTCCCATACTCATATTTTGCTCTACTGCCTTGGCTTGTTACATTTACTCAAGAATATCACTTGCCCACATTGTTTAGCTTAACGTTCTTTCTTATTCCTTAGTTTTCTTATTTTGTGAAGCATTGATCCTAGCATTGTTCGACTGCTAATCAATCCATCGATCCAGCTTTCAGTTGCCCAAGTACTGATGTCAGTGCCCCATGAACTGGAACCCACCTTCTTATATACCAGTCATTTTAGCATTTAGTATTCATTTCACTAATCTTCTATGTCCAGTGCCAATTGCCATGTAGTTCAGATACTAATGCAGAGATTATTACCCATATGATTTTACGTTTCAGTTTAGTGCCCAGGTCATTGTAATGCGTAAGTAGAACCTCTTCCTTGTTTTGGCTATACCAACTATTACCTACAAGGACCATGACAATTGGATCTTCCCATCCCATTCCAAGTTCCTGCCCAACCCCAGACGGATGTCCTGATGCCTGGCACCAGGTAGGCAGCAGATCCATCTGGAATCTCACCCTTTGCTGTAAAAAACAGTACCTAGCCCTCATCGCTAACTTATCCCTGGCTATTATATTCCATTTTTCTCTCTGCTTGCTCCTTTCACTTGAATAGCTCCCAGTACCACATTCCCATGGTCAGTTGGCTCATCTATCCTATCCTCCTTTGTTTCATTCAAACAAAGAGAAGGTACCTCAAATCTTGGACAACTGCAAAGACTGCAGCTCTCCTCTACCCTTATTTGCCTCACTCATAGGCACGCCTTCTTTCCCTGACTACTGACCAACTCAGAAAGCCCTATTCTAAGGGGTGTGAAATCTTCTAGTGCAAAGTATTGCAGTAACTTTCCCATTCTCTGATGTGTTGCAGAATAGGTAAAAGTAAAGTCGCCATAGCCTTACCCGATCAAAGGGCTGTTCTCTCTTTACAGAGACATGACTGGTGGTGATTTAACCTTAGGATTTGTAGATTGGTATGCAGCTCAATTATATCATCTTACTGCAAATGTATTTGTACTGGACCACATTGGCATCCAGGAACACCCATATGCTGCAGCTGTGACACATCACCTTATTTGCCATCCTTAACATATTTTTTTTCAAAAAGCTACATAAAATAAGTTATTAAATTATTTGTTTCCATTTTAATGCATTTTATTATTGCTGCCACCAGTTTTTGTACACTTTAAACCCAAGGAATAAAATAGTCCTTAACATTTGCTAGATACCATCTGTTGTTATAGAGTAAGAAAAAATTCCAGACTGACAGCACTTTGCCTGTGGAACTGTCTTTCCCTCACTCATCTAACTGATGCTGACTACCACTGGGTCTTCTTTTCACTCACACTTCTAACTGATACTTATTACTTTCTGGGCTGTCCATTTATTTACTCTTCGAACTGTTGCTGACTACTTCTAGGCTCTCTTTTCACTTGCTGAACTAACTTACCATTCTAAAAATATGTTTGCTTGTAAAATTTGTTTAAAACATTTCAAAACATTTGACTTGAATACAAAAGAATGTGAAAGGAAATTGAACTTTTCCCAGTATGTCTTGTTCTACTCCATTTGGTTCTAATAGTATTAATATTTACGAAGTAACTTTCACATCAGGTATAAGCCCAAGGGTAAATATTTTCAAATTGGAAGTTAGAGAAAGTGCATAAACTGCTCTTTATACGTCATTTCCATTCTGAAATGCCTCAATTAATTTTCAATACTCTTGCTTTACAATGCACGTTCTTTGTCATGCACAGAGCTTGCCTGGTTCTGCAGTTTCCAATCTCTTAATGCCACGATCCCACTGACACCTGGGAATACCTGGCCCAAGACTGTTCAAAGAGGCAGAGGAGCATTGAGGAAGGTGTCAAGCAAACTTGCCAGTGGGTAAAAGTGGAAGCCTGGCAAAAGCAACGAAAGGAGCTTGCTGCCCCACCAACACCCCACCCACTCCCTTCTCGTGATCACCTTGTTTCCCAAGTGTAACAGAACCTGCACTAACCACATCAGTCTGTACAGCCACCTACAGACTCACCCTAAGAATTGAAGACAGTCATCCTCATCTGCAAGGGACCATCAATAATTTTGATGAGTGTACTATTGCTACAGGTTCCTAGACAGTGACCATTCCCATCGCACCTCTACATCAGTTGCCTACTTTAGTGCATCCCTCAGCATGTAGTCTTGAATTTTGGAATGCACGAGTCTGAAACATTCAGTCAAGGAAAACTTCTTGTAATGGAAGAGCAGCAAGTTCTGGACTGACTAAAGAGTGTATTTTACTAAGTTGATGGTCCTTCAGCATTGTTGGTATGTGCATCTCTGGGAACAGCTGGAGAGCACAGAATCCTGTACCACGGAGCCACTTGGAATGACACTTAACTAAAACTATTGCATTTCACTCCAGACGTTCTTTGCAAAGGTAGACAACAGTGTCTCCCCAGCACAGCAAACTCAAGAAAGGAATGCAGAAAGGATAAAACTCCAAGCATACTGGAAGGATCTTATGGGAAGGGCCTATTTCATCACCAGCCAAAGTACATCTTGGTGCATATTTGTAAGTACTGGCTTTCTGGATAATCTACCAAATTTAACTTGGGCCTACATACTGGATCTTCCATGAAGCCACTGCCTCACCTTGAACTTTTATCTAGTTAAGCTTTCAGACTTTGTATTTCCCTGTGAATGTCATGGACGTTTGGTCGTCCTTTGATTTTAGAAAATCTGACAGTCCCTTATTTATTAAATTGGTGTCCATGTGGTTGCCCATTAAATAATCCCATTCAATTTACAGATAATTGCCTTCTAAACTCCGGAGATTATTAATAAAGGAATCATTGGGCATCTCTGGTTTCTGCCTCCACTTGTTGAATCTAGACTGTTTAATGATTACATTTTTCTGGACATGGAAATATGTATCAAAGACTTTGAGGACTTCTTTGAAAGAAGATGGAGTCACATCCATACTTTGCCTTCCTACAGATCATCTGTGATGGTTCCAGTTGTGTAGAGCAGGTTATTGACCTTCTCGTGGATGGTCTTTTTGATGTAGCCCTGAGGTTATTCAATAATTATCAACGCTTTTTTTCATCTCCAGTCATCCTATATGTGTGTCGGCTATGGGCCTTCTCCTCCTGGGAATGGTTCTGTTGGTGTTAGAGGTTCTTCTATTTTCTCACCTACTTGAGGCTCTGCTACTGATTCAGGCCTCTTACCCTACCCACAGGCCACAATGGTTGCTTTTCTGGTTGTCCATCTAATCTACAGTCAAAGTTGTCATGATCTTTCCTTATTGTACAATGTTCCAGTGCTTGAACTTATATTGTATAGAGGAGAGACCCTAAGTCCATTTGATTTGGCAGCCAGGGTCCATTCAGGGTGCTGGAGCATATATCCTTCCTTGTCTGTGCCCTCCCCTAATCAGGTGTTGTGTGGTAGCAGGGTAAGAGTCCTGAATCAGTAGGAGAGCAGTGAAGCATCAAGTGGGTTAGGGAAAGAAGCACCTCTATCACTACAAAGGCTACAAAAGCTTCTTTCAGAGTATCTTCTTTTCCATGGAAAACTGAAAAATCTCCACCAAGTTTGGTGGAATGAAAAGATCTTCTGAATTTAAGTTTCTTACGTTTGCCTTCTGTCAAAGTTCCTCCTATTTATGACAGCGTTTTTAGTATTTTTCTCATTTTAATATCTATGACAGGCTATGCATAACGAGTGGACCTTTTATTCCCCTCCAGCTCTCATTTTATTATTTCACTGAAGTTAAACATCATTGCCATTTTTTGTGTGACTTACATGAAGTGATCTTAACAACTACATTTCCAGTCCAATTATCAAACTAATTTCAAAATTAATTTTTCATTTGAACTGGGCATCTACACATTATTTAAAAGCAGAACAAAATCAAACCCTAAAATAAATTGCCTCTCAATGTTGTATGACCCTTTTCAATCTAATCTCTTTCCCATAGCGTATAAGGGTGTATGCCTGTGTGAGTGTATGTGGATGAGAGAATGCGTACATGTGTGAGAATGAGTGTATGTGTGTGTATATGACAGTGGGAGTGAGTATGTGTGTGAGAGTGTAATGTGGTTTTGAGAGTGAGTGTACCCTGAGAGGGCAAGCAAGCTGGACACAGACAGACAGAGACATAATCACATGCTCAGGCTGCTCAATGAAGACACACACTCAACCACCTCCCTCTCCTACTCCCATTCCAAAATCTATTGCTGAGACAGGAGAAAAACCCAGGCTGAAAGGGAGCCAGCTTCTTAGCCCCACCATCGTATTAATTCTTCCAAGGCCAGAATGAAGACTGTGACAGCAGAGGTGAAAACCAGGTTGGTGTTCATTAAACTCAATGCCTTATCTCATCCCTAGTCCCATCCATTTCTCTGATGACCAAGATTTGGTGCCCAGTCTGTCTCTCTCTCTCCCTCTACTTCTTGGGTGAGAAGGCACAAATGTTAGTTTTCTTTTTAATGGTCATCTTTATTATTTGCTCATTTTTCAAATTTATCAACCTATTGGTTTGACTTTTCTTTTTGCTCAGCAAGTGTTTATGTTTAACTTGTATTTTAGATTTTTTTAAAAAAAGTCATGTTAAATGTGGCACCGAGCCAGATCTCAGAGACCCACTGCTGAGCTTCTTGATAATTTCAATGATAAGTTCACAAACAATGTGATTGCTTATTGGAAGGCTAGAAAAAACGTTTTTTTTTTCTCCAATAGATATGGAGAAGTATTGCAAATACTCAGAATATCTGATGGCATCAGTACCGAGAGAAACAGGGGTCAATGACCTTGTGTCAAAAGTAATGCAGGGTATGGACCTAAAGCGTGAACTCTGAGCCTCTGTCCCCACAGCTGGTGCCTGGCCTGCTGAGGTTTTTTTCACAATTTTCTATTAATATTTCAGGTTTCCATCACTTGTAGTATTTTGCTATCCTATTACAGTATATGTTCCATGCTGCACATTTTGTGAGTGCGGTTAGATTCCGTTTAAGATGACAATATATTTATCGATGCAATGTGGAATTTTCTGTTAGAAAATTTTCTGTTAGAAAATTTCCAAGTCAATTGAAGACTGGATGTTGCATATTCTCAATGAATGGGGTTAGCTGCATTATAAGAATGACCAAGTTGTGTGCAATTGTCTGACAAAGTAGTGATTGTAAAATGTTTCAAACTAAAAGCAGAATTTTTTTGGGCTTTATAGAGACATAAAGTTTAAAAGCCAAAATAATTTGCTAAACATTTATAAAACAGTTTTCCTCTTATGGTTTCCAATTTTGGGCACATGAAGGGTGCCTGGGGTCAGAATGGGGCTGTTGCGAAGAAAGATATGAGGGTCTTGAATCAACAGAAGCATCAGGGTTCATTATTTTTCTCCCTGTCCCTGCACACTAACACCACACAGTCATGGACTGAGAGGAACTGAGATAATCTTCTCCATGCCATTGCTTTATGGCTCTCTGTTAGCCAAATGTGTCCAGTGTGTTGGACTTTGACTAGACTATAGAGTCTGGGTGCATCTTGTCTACTGATCAGACTCATTGTTTGGAAGCAATGGTGTTATGTAGGTTATCTCTAGACTTTAAGAACTCCCTATACACAGACAAATGAAACAAAAACTTTCAAAATTATATTAAAACAGGCAGGGTGGGTAGAATCAAGACAACTTTTACAGTCAATATTGAAATCAAACTGCCCCTAAAGTAAATTAGTTTGAACAGTTCAAATAGAAGGTACAAACATCAGAATTGGATAGGGGTTGAGGGGATTGGAGATTTAGCAAGAATAAGTTGTTCTGCAGAGATCAAGTTTGGGGACATGATGTTGAAGCACTATTCTACACAGTAGACTGTAGATGTCAATAACCATCCAAAATAAAGGCTGAAGCCTTCTGAGGCACTGTTTCTCTGTTATGTTAAGACTGAACCTCTGCCTGTGTTGGAGATATTTCTCCTCTTAAGTTGGAGTTGACTGTCCATCCCCTTTGCCCTGTGGAGCTTCATGTGGCTGAGAAGGTACACTCCTGCAGCTGGTGTTACCCCCATCACTTCTGATGCTGTTTCTGATGCTGCTCCTCATTTATCTCTTCAAAATTCTCTATCACTGTGAGACTCACTCATATTGCGAGCAGTCAGTACACTGGATAGGATGTCTTGTTTGGCCCCATACCAGAGGATTCAACTATAGTTCCAAGTTGCCTTTACAAGGAGATAGGCTAACTGGAACATAAATTTCTACTGTTTCAGTGCATATTAAGAGCAAACATCATTTTCCCAATGCTGGCTTAGAGGCAAGTATATACAAATTTGCATATTTGCCATTCATTTGTGCTCAATAAGCTGCAAAAATCTGTTAAAGGTGACCTTGTATGTCAATGTACTTTAATCTCATAATCAGAAATTAGTGGGAGGTGCTGGCAAAAATGAATATTCCTTTAGTTAATGATAATTCCACAAATAATTGAGGATTAATGCAATTTAATGCACATATTAGCCATAATACAGAGTAATTTCACTCCATGCTGCTCTTGATTAGTTCTTTGGCAGTGGCCCAGATGTATTCAGAGAGCATGGACATGGCTGATAAATTCAGGAACACTGGCAACGAGAAATGCAGGATTGTAAGTGTCACACCAGGAAGGACTAGTTTAAAAAAACAGATGTGTTTTAATGCTGCCTCACATAATACAGTTGTGATTTAATGGAATAGGATGGGGGAAGGTGCAGCAAAGAGAAAAGAATATAACAGTTTTGAGACATCATAGCGGTTATCCAAGTGTCCAGGAAGCTGGGAAACCTGAGATCAGTTAAAGAAGCAAAAAGTTACATTGTTAGAGGCACCCTAGAATGGTTCTACTATGGAAAGAATTTGTACGATTACTCATGTCCTTAACAATTCTCTTCAGGAGCAATACAGCTCAGCCTGCTCCATTATAATTTCCCTGCACCCTCAAACATTTCTGTTTAGATGCTTTTCCAACTCCCTTTTGTAAATCATGAATGTGTCTCCAGTTACTATACCCTCTAATCATTTGTTATGAAAGAAAGACTTTTCTTCATGTCAAGATTAGTTATTTTGCCAACCACTTCAAATCAGTGTCCTCTGGTTATTGGGAACAATTCCTCCCTATCTACTCGGTCCAGATAGAGTCATAGAGTCATAGAGATGTACAGCATGGAAACAGACCCTTCGGTCCAACCTGTCCATGCTAACCAGATATCCCAACCCAATCTAGTCCCACCTGCAAGCACCTGGCCCATATCCCTCCAAACCCTTCCTATTCATCCAAATGCCTCTTAAATGTTGCAACTGTACCAGCCTCCATCACTTCTTCTGGCAGCTCATTCCATACACGTACCTCCCTCTGTGTGAAAAGGTTGCCCCTCAGGTCTCTTTTATATCTTTCCCCTCTCACCCTAAACCTATGCCCTTGAGTTCTGGACTCCCCCACACCAGGGAAAAGACTTTGTCTATTTCTCCTATAAATTAAACTCCATCTGACTTCTCAGCCCATTGGCCATCGGATCAAGAATCCGTTGTAATCTGAGGTAACGTTTGTCGCTCTCCACTATACCTCCAATTTTGGTGTCACCTGCAAACTTACTAACAGTATCTCTTATGCTCACACCCAAGTCATTTATATAAATGATCTTTTATGACTTTGAATGTTGCAATCAACTTTCCTTTCACCCTTTTCCAAGTTGAATTATAAAATGGATATTGAGGCCCTGGAGTGGGTACAGAGAAGATTGTCAAGGACAGTAGCTATGGGTTGATAAGTCCAGAAACAATTGACATATTGGATTTCTTTCCTCCTGAGGGATGAAGGCCGATGGATGACCCAACAGAGGTATTTAATGTTTTAAAAGTATATTATAATTCAAGAGTGGATCAGATTAAATAGTAGATGATGAGAGAATATTGTCTCTTGTGGGGAAGACTATATCTAGAAACCATCAATAAAAGATAATTGGCAAGAGGTCCAATTGGGAATTCTGAAGATACTGTTTCTGTAAACCAAGTAATGGTGAGAATGTAGAACATCCTACCAGAGAAAGTTGTTGAAACAGATAGAATTGATGCATTTAAGCAGAAGCTGGACACCAACAGGACAGAGATTTAGACGTATTTAATTTTGTCACTTGCACCTAGGTACAGTGAAAAGTGTATAATGTAGCCCAAATTCAGGCGCCATCTTGGATTACAGAATAAATTAGTGAATAAATTGTAGGTATGGTAAATTACTGAATAAATTAATATTAAATTGGCATTACTAAACTGAAACAGCTTCAAAGGTTCATCTCTCCCACTCTGTAGACTTCACCCTCTCTGCTCCTCTAATTGTCACTGTCTAACATCATCCCTGTGATCCTTTCCTGCTGCCATTGATGCCATCGCTTTCACTGGCTCTGAGCTGGAGACAGTCATGCTGTGCAGGTCCCATACCTCCTCCAACTCTGGACATCAACTGATGCATTCTGGTTCCAACTTGACCAAAGGGTTTTAATTTAAAACCTAACTCTGAAATGCCAAAATGAGGAAGGGGCACTTTAGAATCGAGAAAGGAATGGGAGTTTCCAGCATTGATTGTGTGTGCCAAAATGCAAGACCTTATTTTTAAGTTTATATTGAATACAAATTTCTCTTTAACAACAGCAAGTTTATCTCATGAGAAAAGAAAAGAAAGATAAACCTTATAGTGAAAAGATTATATATGTAAATTAAATAGTTTTCAACATCAGGGGATGTGATGTAAAAGCACACTTACGAAAAATCAATAAAACTTATAAATTACACATACTGTTTGTAAACTTCGTAACAAAGCTTCACCAGTACCATAATTTCCAAATATTGCTGATTTTTATTTTACTGTAGGCTGGAGAACATTACAAGATAGATTTACTTGGGAAAAGATGGAGGAGTGAAATCATTGGTAATATGGCTTCTTTTAGGGCTTTATATGGTATTCTCTGGTTTATCAGTGTAATTGATGTTCCTCAAGCCCACAAGCATTCTTATAATTGCTTGCTGCACCTTTTCTGAAGCTTTAAAATCCTACCTGATGTGATGTGTCCAGAATTGGGTACAACATTCCATTTGAAGCAATATATCATAATTTCCTTGCTTTTATCTTCGAAGCCTAATTATTTAGCTCACAATCCTGCATGTCTTTTTCATCACTTTCTCAGCTGACTCTGTTATTTGTGTCTGTATACCCTTTAAACCATATGTCTTTCTATTTTTGCATCTCCTCTCGAATTACACCATATATTGTATATTCCCACTCCATACTCTCCCCTTCACAATATATCAATTCACACTTCTTTGCATTAAAGTTCATTTGTCACATGCCCTCCAAGTTCACCAGCCTGTCTATAACTTCTTGTAATCAATCACTATTTTCCTCACAGTTCATAATACTTCCATATTTGAGATCAATTGCAAATATTGAAACTGTTCACTGCACTACAGAAACTCTTTATATTTACATTACAAAAGTAGTTACCCATGGAAAATATTTCTGTATAAATTTCTTCAGTCTAAAAACAACTCACCATTACACTCTACTTCTTGTCACTCAATAGTTTTGCACCTCTACCATCACTGTCCCTTTTATTCCCTGGGTTTAATTTTGATGGTAAATTAATCATGTGACACTTCACCAACAACAGTTGGAAGCCCATGTCAACCACTTCAAGCCCACTAGCCTTATCAATTGTTTAAGATTTAAGGTGTAGGAGCAGATATTGATCATTCTGCTATTGAGTTTGCTCTGCTATTCAATTAGATCGTGGTGGATCTGAAATCCTAAACTCTACTTACCTGCCTTTTCCCCATAACCCTTGATTCTCTTACTGATTAAAAATCTGTCTATCTTAGCCTTGAACATACTCAATGACCCAGCCTTGACAGCCTTCAATGGTAAAGGCATCCGCAGATTCACTACCAGCTGAGAAAAAAAAATTCTCCTCAACTCTGTCTTAAATGTGTGAATCACCGCTACCCACCATTCTGAGATTATGTCCTCTGGTCCTATACTTTCCAAGAGGGGTATCACCAATCCACATCTACCCTCTCCAATTCCTAGGAATCTTGTATGGTTCAATAGTGTTGCCTCTTATTCTTCCATATTCCAATGAGTCCAAGCCAAATCTATTCAATCTCTCCTCAGAAGTCAGTCTTTCCATACCCAACATCAGCCTAGTGAAGTTTCTCCTGACTGCCACCAAGCCAATATATCAATCCTTAGATAAGGGGCCAAAGTTGTTCACTGTATTCCAGCTGTGGTCTGAATCGTGCCTTGCACAATTTCAGCAAAACCTCCATATTTTTAGACACAATTCCTATTGAAATAAAGGTCAACCATTAATTTGTTGAACCTATTACCCACTAATCTTGGATATTAGGTTTTTATGTTACATGCACAAAGACTCTAACAATCTCTGTTCTGTAGCCTTCTGCTATATTTCTCCATTTAAATAATATTCAATTCCTCTATTCTTCCTGCCAGTGCCCAACATTACGTTGCACTCATTATATTCCATCTGCCAAGTTTTTGCCCATTTGCTTAACCAGTCTACATCCCTGTGCAGACTCATTATGTCATCCTCATTATTTGCCTTCCCACTTATTTTTGTGTCATCTGCAAATACGAAAATTGTACTTTCACTTTCCTTATTCCAATCATTATTATACACTGTAAATCGTTATGGCCACAGCAGTGATCCCTGTGTTGCTCTACTAGTTGCACATTGCCATCCAGAAAATGTCTGTCTTCTCCCAACTCTCTGTCTTCTATCAGTTAGCCAATGCTCTATCAATGCTGATACACAACATTCAACACCATAGTATCTTACCTTATAAGCCTTATGTGCTTATCAAACCTTATCAAACACCTACTGAGAATCCAAATATATTACATCCATTACTTCCCCTTTTTCTATCCTTGTCGCTATCTCTTCAAAGAATTCAAGTTACTCATTCACCTCATCATTACTGCATCCAATTTAATCCAAGCAATTTATCAACTTCAAATCTGTCTCATAACCTCTTTTTCATTTATAAAGTATCTTTATAATTTTAAGCCAACCTTTGACTTTGATAGCATCTGCATGCTTGTGAAGTTTTGATGTGCAATATTAATTTAATACTTCAGTCATACCTCAACACATAGATCCTTGTTTGCTGACTTCCAATTGACTTCACCTCTTCTCTTATGGTCCTTTTGCTATTTATAGCTTTAGCAGATTTGTGGATTCACTTTTGTGGAAATTGCCTGTATTGTTTTCATATTTCTGTTTGCATTTCACCTCTGAAATTTTTACAACCAGCTTGGGTAGAAGAATGTCTCTCAGTGGCTCTCAATGGCACTCACTCACTGAGGTCTCTTGACCAGGCAGTTAGTATCTGACAATGAGGAACCCATTCACAAAGCCTTCAAGGAAGTCGAACAGTGTTGCCTTTTAGGCCTCCTGTGAGGAGTTCACTGCCTGCTATACAGTCAACAGTGATGGCAGGATGAGGCTCTTATCTCATCAAAAATTGCCCAAATGGTGTCCAACTAGGAGGACCACCCCCAAGCTGGACTTCATTAGGGCAAAAGCAATGTTCCCAACCACCGCCTACTTGTCTGGTTAGAATCTCCACACACCAAATTCACCTAAGGGAGAGCATTAAATGCTAGCTATTGTTCATGAAGTCCCAATTTTAATCTCAATGGTTTAGAATAATGATGTGTCTGAGGATTTAAATTTAAAGCTGCTTGATATTTCCTCATCCATGCCTTCACTGTATTTATAATCACTCCATTAACATTTTTTTCCAAAACTCTATCCCAACTTGCCAAGGTTTGAGCCTATATGCTTCTCACACGCCAAGTTGTACAGTAATTCACTGTACTAAAGTCCAGTCACTGTGAATGTATGCTAAAGCTGTCTATCTACTGAATTGCATTTTGGGTCAAATATGCTGGAAAAAGAACAACACAACTGGACATCTTTACATGATTAGCAGCAAGAGTCGAGAGGGTGGTGCTGGGAAAGCACAGCAGGTGAGGCGGCATCCGAAGAGCAGGAGAATTGACATTTCGGACATAAGACCTTTATCAGGAAATCCATTCTCTGCTCCTCTGATGCTGCCTGCCCTGTTGTGCTTTTCCAGCACCACACTCTCAGCTCTGATCTCCAGCATCTGCAGTCCTCACTTTCTCCTGGTTGATTTTAACTCTATTGTGATTAGCAATGATTAGCTGCAAGGCTGGTCATTCATAGAGTGTGCCAGAATAGATTGTTTGTGAGCCCTCTTCTTCCAGTGCTCAGCAATGGGAAAGAACAAATCCCATAGCTCCTGAGGACATTACCAGGACTCTCTGAATTCTAGAAGCTCACTGAAAAATATCTTAACAATGAAGTAGTTTTAATGTTGGTGGAGTCGTTTTAAACACAGACAATTTAAAGTACATGAGGGAACTGTAAAGAAATCTTTCTACAAAAGCTAAAAAATCCAAATTTAATTAGAATGTTGGAAATACACTCAAGTTTATCAGTAATTATGAAGAGAAAGAGTTCTGACATAGCATCTACAACTCAAACATAAGCTGTCTTTTATCTTTATTGGTATTGACAGATTTGTTGTATCCAGCAGCTTCTGTTTATAGTGAAATCTGTAGTAGATAATGAAAAAGGTAATGGTAAAAATATGCTTATTGTCATTCAGAGCTAACCATCTAACTAAATCTCACCAGTTTCTGTTCCAGCAACAATCATAGGAACAATTCCAACCCTAGACTCATCCACAGACAAAGACACAAATTAGATGTCAGGTACAGAAGGTACGAAACAGCTGATAAAAGTGAGATATTTAACCAATCACCATCAGCAAGGAAGAACTATTTGAGAATGTTAAGAGTCTAATGCCCTGTGACATGATAGGTCCTATAAGCTTGGCTCTGAGAGAGGTGGTTGCTGATTTAGATTAGATTACATTAGATTACATTACAGTGTGGAAACAGGCCCTTCGGCCCAACAAGTCCACACCGACCCGCCGAAGGGAAACCCACCCATACCCCTACATTTACCCCTTACCTAACACTACGGGCAATTTAGCATGGCCAATTCACCTGACCCTGCACATCTTTTGGACTGTGGGAGGAAACCGGAGCATCCGGAGGAAACCCACGCAGACACGGGGAGAATGTGCAAACTCCACACAGTCAATCGCCTGAGGCGGGAATTGAACCCGGGTCTTAGGCGCTGTGAGGCAGTAGTGCTAACCACTGTGCCACCGTGCCGCCCACAACATCAATAATATTTCTGATATAACAGAAATATTATTGATGTTGTTCCAACAGTACATAGATTTGAAAAACAGATTGGAAGTTTGCAAAGGTAATACCATCATTCAAAAAAGAAGGGAGAAGGCAAATTGGGAATTGCAGATCAGTTAGCCTGACATCAGTTACTGAGAAAATCCTGGAATGTATTGATGAAGACAATCTTCATTGTATGAGCCAACTCAACATGGTTTCATGAATGAAAAATTTATTAAAAATGAGAATATAATTTAATAGGAATGAGAATATAATTAGTAGATAATTAGTAGAATGGTAGAGAAAGTGGAACCAGTGGATGTGGTATATTTGGATTGCCAAGAAGCATTTGAGAAATAGCCACCCAAAAAATTAATACACAAAGTAAAGGCATACAGAAGTGAGGATATGTCACTAGCACGGATAGTGGTATTTAGGCAGACAGCAGAGATAAATAAGACATTGTTGTGGTTGTGTTCGCCGAGCTGGGAAATGGTGTTGCAGACATTTTGTCCCCTGTCTAGGTGACATCCTTAGTGCTTGGGAGCCTCCTGTGAAGTGCTTCTGTGTTGTTTCCTCCGGCATTTATAGTGGTTTGTCTCTGCCGCTTCCGGTTGTCAGTTCCAGCTGTCCACTGCAGTGGCCAGGTATATTGGGTCCAGGTCAATGTGTTTGTTGATAGAATCTGTGGATGAGTGCCATGCCTCTAGGAATTCCCTGGCTGTTCTCTGTTTGGCTTGTCCTATAATAGAAGTGCTGTCCCAGTCGAACTCATGTTGCTTGTCATCTGTGTGTGTGGCTACTAAGGATAGCTGGTGGTGTCGTTTTGTGGCTAGTTGGTATTCATGGATACGGATCGTTAGCTGTCTTCCTGTTTGTCCTATGTAGTGTTTTGTGCAGTCCTTGCATGGGATTTTGTACACTATGTTGGTTTTGCTCATGCTGGGTATCGGGTCCTTTGTCCATGCAAGGACTGCACAAAACACTACATAGGACAAACAGGAAGACAGCTAACGATCCATATTCATGAATACCAACTAGCCACGAAATGACATGACCAGCTATCCTTAGTAGCCACATACTCAGATGACAAGCAACATGAGTTTGACTGGGACAACATTACTATTATAGGACAAGTCAAACAGAGAACAGCCAGGGAATTCCTAGAGGCATGGCACTCATCCACAGATTCTATCAACAAACACATCAACCTGGACCAATATACCGGCCACTGCAACGGACAGCTGGCACTGAGGATGTCACCTAGACAGGCGACAAAACATCTGCAACACAAATTCCCAGCTCACCGAACAGAACCATAACAATGAGCACCCGAGCTACAAATCTTCTCACAAACTTTGAATAAATAAGACATTTTTAAGTTGCCAGACTCTAAGTAATAGTGTGTCATAAGGAAATTTCTTAATAAGTAGCTGAATTAAAGGTAACTTGTGGTAATATACCTCAACATTCCAAACTCTGACTATTTCCTTCTCAAAGGCCAAGGTATCAGATATGTGGGAACATCACCATGTTCCCCTCTAATATGCTCACCATTCTGATTTTGAGAGGGGAGATAAAAGGTCTTTTCAGGATGGCAGCCTGGTAGAATTCTGCAGGGGTCAGTGTTGGGACTATAACTATTCACATTGTACATTAACGAGAAGAATAATGGGACAAATACAGAAAAAAAAAGTGCAAAAGAGGTGTCAGTCTCAAAATAGTAAATGGCTGTTACCCGGAAGCAGAAAAAGAGAAAAACAAGAGAATAAAACCAAAATCAGAAATGAAGGAAACAAAATGTTAGCAGAGGTCACTGTGTGGAATCAACCAATGCTTTGGCTCTACCCTCACTGCACTGTTCCATTCCCAGTTTGCTGTTGTGTGATATTAAAAGAGATTGACTGATTCTTAAAGATAATTGTCCATATGTATATTTTAGTGATACATCCCTTGACACTTTATGTATTCCTTGAAGTTTTATTTATTCATTCATGGGATAAAAACATCATTAGTAAGGTCATCAGTTTTTGCCCATTCATAATGGCTTCTTGAACAATTGAGCTCTACATTTTTCTGACCCATAGGAATGGAACACTATAGTTCCAGCGCAGAAGGCATGGAACTTCGGGGTGTTGGTGTTCTCAGGCATCTTCACCCTTTCTGTGGTGGATGTTCTAGGTTCAGAAAGTTACATCAAAGGAGGCTTAATGAATGGCTGAAGTGCATCTTGTTTTTTTACTACTCACGAGGTATCTAGATATTTTGATCGTACCTTTCGCACACTTGTGAAATGTGTTGCATCAAATGTGGGATGATTCTCATCTTCCTTTGAGACCATGTGCCTTCTTTTACTTGTTCAACACTGATTTTCTGGCTACCTGTTGCAATGAGTGTAGGGCATTAGATTTGGACAGCCTCTTCATATTTACCACCTAGTGATGATAAAAATGAATAAATCATAATAGTCAAATAGGCACTTTCTTATTCAAGCTCTGTCATGGAGCAAGATCTGCATTTAAATTGATGATACCATTGGCTGCATGGCTGGAAGTTAAATTCCCTTCCCAATCTGTAACTTAGCGCCAGGGACCCGGGTTTTATTCCAGCCTCGGGTGACTGTCTGTGTGGAGTTTCCACATTCTTCCTGTGTTTGCATGGGTTTCCTCCGGGTGCTCCGGTTTCCTCCCACACTCCAAAGATGTGCAGATTAGGTGAATTGGTCATGCTAAATTGCCCATAGTGTTAGGTGCATTAGTTAGGGGGAGTGGGTCTGGGTGGGTTACTCTTCGAAGGGTCGGTGTGGAGTAGTTGGGTTAAAGGGCCTGCTTCCACACTGTAGGGAAGCTAATCAAAGCTAATCAAGATGTATCATAACTTTATTCCCCTCACTCCAAAACATTGGGATGGACAGGCTAGTGATTTTTTAATGCTATTTCATCAGTCTAAAACACAGAAACTAACAAGCAAAGCTAAAGAAATCTTCTAATCCCTCTGGAACTGAATGGAGAAGCATATTATTAGCTTGTTACTCAGAGACGAAATTAAGCATGGTCCTCAAATTCTGAAAAGAATAATTAAGTTCTTGCTTTAGGGTAAGGACAAGTCTGGTTTAATCAATTTGGTAAATAGAAAGACTTAGAGAAAACTACCTTGAAGGTCAATTATGTTGTTTGGAATATTGGTGGAGTTGCATGTTTTTATTAAACTTTTAGAAGTAATAGGTTATATCCTTGAATGAGTGGTAACCAGAAAAGGAAATTGGATTTATGATTAACACAAAGATTGAAAAATTGACAGAAGATATTTGAGGCTAGGATATTTTTCCAATGGAGGTAATTAGTGTCAATCTGTGACTAGATATCATCGCTTGAGCTGACAGTGAGTATGCAGATGATGTATCTGACAATTCTGAATAAAGTTAAGGAATCTTAATGTACATTTTCTGAACTGAGAAAGGCTTTCAAAGGTGAAAAAAGTATTAACTAAAAGTTCTTACATCCAATGTTGTTTTAAATGCAAATACAGTGGTCAAACATCTCTATGACTCTATGACTCTAATTGACACAGCATAGGGTCCCACCAAGAAAAAATCAGAGACCACCCAATTCCTGCCTCGATAGAAGGAAGAATGTTGACACCAGGGAAAACTGTCCATGTCTTTTCAAACAAGTTATCTTTTACACTGATCTGAAAACACTGAGAAGGCCATGATATATCATCTCACCTGAAAGACACACATCTTATCTTGCTATGTTTCTTGCTTTGTTCCTATATTTTAATCTAGCACTCCTTTTTCCAAGAGCTCAATGTTGCCCACCATGTGAGATAACCAAACTGGCACTTAATACAAGATGAGGCTGAAGCCAGGTTTTGTACATTAGTTCCTTTGATATTATAATGGCATGTTTTCACAGTGTATAAAACATTCAGCTGCTAATGTTGGCAAGTTGTTTCTGGGCTTGCTTTCCTTAGGAAATAGACTTATTCCCTCTGAGTAAAGAGCATAAAGATGGCATATGCAGATGGTCCTTGAAGTGCTGAACAGCATGGATGACATGAGATTTGATAGCTTTTCTTGCAAGGCAATAGAGAAGTTAAAATCACAACCTCTGATGCAGTTCTCCAAAATAACATGGATTTGTTTGGAATATCTATTTGAAACAGGAAAGAAATTGAAGGAAGAGAACAGACACACTGGAAATGAATCCCATTCGTATCTTAAGCAATTATTTTCATTGTCAACATATTTTACAAACTTAGAAACACACTGGATAAAACTTTAACTAAAATCAAAATCAATTTGCAATCCAACTGATAATACTGGTTAAATATAGGTAAAGTCATCATAGTCTTGCAGGCCACATGGCAGCTCTCATAAGAGAGAGATGACTACTGTTGGTATAACGTATGGGTCACCACATCTCACGCAAGGGGAGAGGTTGAGAAGGAGAGTATTTCATGGTAACTTTAGTCAGTGTGGAAATTGAGCTCATGATATAGGTGTTACTCTGCATTGCAAACCAACCGTCCAGCTAACCGACCTCCAGCTGGTTACATAAAGGGTAGAGTAGTGTTGGAAAAGAACAGTAGGTCAGGCAGCATCCGAGGAGCAGGAAAAATCGACGTTTTGGGCAAAAGCCCTTCATCAGAATTCCTAATGAAGGGCCTTTGCCGAAACGTCAATTTCTAGCACTACTCTAATCTTGGAGGCCATGTATTAGATTTAAATTTGCACACATTAAATCAATCTCAAACTCTTTTTGTTCCCATTCAGAATTAGTTTGCTAATCAGGGAAAACATCTAAGGAAACCCCAATGGGTGCAGAATGTACTTGAGGCCTGTGTTGCAATAATTTTTGAAATATTCCCACATGGGTTTAAATAAATGGAGGAAATGATTAACAGCAGCCTTCAGAGAGGATATTTTTCATTTGCCAGTTATTGATTCTGTGTTCATGTATCACCCAAGAGATTACATCATTACTGGGAGGTGGGGGAGGGGTGATGCTTGGGAAAGTGTCTAGTCATGATTCTTCAGTCACTATGGTGCTTTGGTATTTTAATAGATCAGCTAATGTTGTTCCACTTGGACTAATAACCTGCTGTCTCAGGAGCTCTGTGCAGTCTGCATCTGACACCATCATTAACTGTATCCACATAATCCTGTGCTGTCAGATCTGAATTCACTTGCTTCCGAATTTGGAATTTATATTGCTTGTGGAGAATTAATAGTATTTGGAAGCTCCCATAATTTGATTCTATGCCGAACAGTAATTTCCAGATCAGAAATGTCGAGCGAACAGCACATCAATGCTAAATTGAAGTGACATTTCTCCAAATGAACGTTGAAATTAACAGTCAGCGAAATGACTGTAGCACAGGGCTTTTCCCGAAAACGGGAAGGAATTAGCTCTAAAATACTTTTGATCTATGTGCCGTATTTATGAATAGAAAATATAAATGGATTAGCAAAATGTCTGCCAAAAGCATCTAATGTACATTCAATATTTTGACTTCATCAGATACACACAACATTATACTTGGATATTTAATGATTCTTGCCGAGATGCAGCTTATTGTTCAGTCAAGATAATGAAAGGGTTGAGTTTCTGTTACAATGTATTGCATATGTCTGTTGGTGACAGGCAGGATTCTTTGACAGGTTCTCAGGTCCATTGAAGGATCTTGCTCTCCCACTCATAGGTCTTCCCAAATTCTGCTTCCCCTACCCAATCACCTGTCTGCCCCATTACAACTTCCATTACCCATTATGGCAGACCTTAGTCTGTTTTTGAAATAGACATAAAAATCAAGTAAACTTTTATCAATCAAATCTGATTCAAACACACCCCACGCCATGCAAATCTCCTTCCTTCACCAAATCTGCTGCAATGTCAGCAGTTCATTATTCCTATTTCCCCAGGGATTCTCCATGCTCACCTCCCACTGCCACCCCTACAGGTTCTCAGCCTTCTCCAAGACTGAGTGCTGACTGCTGTTGCTCACCTTTACCCCTCCTTTGCAGGTAGCCACATACACTTTGTCAATCCTTGATGCCCCACGCCCCACCAGACCATATTAGACACAATATGCTCCCTGCCACTTAGCTTCCCACTCCGCAAAATATCCAACTACCTCTGCCATTCCAGTTGTCATTTGCTCTGCTTCATCAGCCCCACAAATGGATCCCCAGACATGAGTTGTCCTCAATATTGGACAGATCCTTCATCACCTTAGACTGAGGACTGCCACAACACCCAAACCTACAGGAACACCCCACACCCTCTGACTGACTGAAGCACATCCTTCAGGACTGACTGGAGCACACCCTGGCCGAATTTACCCTTCACTTCCCTTTGACACTTTCATAGTTCCAAACTACTCAGATAATGCCAGTCTCTTGACATGCATTGATGCATTACGGCCAATTATATTATTAATCTGGAGAAGGTTCAGAAGAGATTTATCAGGATGTTGCTGGGTGTGGAAGGTTTGACTGTTAAACAAAGGGTTAGTAGAATCCTTACAGTGTGGAAATAGGTGATTTGGCCCAACAAGACCATACCGATTCTCTGAAGACTGTCTCACCCAGACTCACCCCTTTACCCTGTCACTGTAACCCTGCATTTACCATGGCTAATCCACCTAGCCTGTACATCCCTGGACACCATGGACAATTTAACATGGCCAATCCAGCTAACTTGCACATTTTTGGACTGTGAGAGGAAACCAGAGCAGTTTTCATGCAGACATAGAGAGAATGTGCAAACTCCACACAGTCACCCGAGGCTGGGGCTGTGAGGCAGCAATGCTAGCCACTGAGCCACCATGCCACAAGGACTTTAAGCTAGGACCCTTTTCCCTAGAGCATAGGAGGTCGAAGTGTATAGGTAAGGTTAACAGTAGTTGTCTTTTTCCTAGGATGGGGGATTTCATTACTGGGGGGACAGATTTTTAAGGTGAGAGCAGAGAGATTTAAAACAAAATCTGAGGGGCAGAGGATGGTTCACATGTGGAATGAACTTCCTGAGGAAGTTGTGGATTTACAACATTTAAATTACAACATTTAAAAGACATTGTATAGTACATGAATAGAAATATTTGGAAAGATATAGGCCAAGAGCAGGCAGGTGGGACTAGTTTAATTTGAAAATATGTTCGACATGGATTGGCTGGAGCGAAGGATCTGTTTCTGTGCTGTTTGGCTCTATGACACTATGACTATGACCTTCATTTAGGTGATGAGGAGGTAACATTGGTTTGTCTGTAGATGGGGAATAGCAAGGGAAAGAAGTCAAAGTATCATATGAGAAAAGTATCAAGTTGCTTATTTTAGCAGAAAGAATAAGAAAATGTAGAATATTGTTTAAAGCAGAGAATGACTGCAGAAATATAAGATGTAGAGTCATACAGTAATAGAGATATACAACACAGAAACAAACCCTGTCCATGCCAACCAGATATCCCAACCCAATTTGGTCCCACCTGCCAGCACCCAGCCCATATCCCTCCAAACCCTTCCTTTTCATTTGCCCATCCAAATGCCTCTTAATTGTACAGCCTCCACCACTTCCTCTGACAGCTCATTCCATACACGTACCACCCTCTGTGTGAAAAAGTTGACCCTTAGGTCCCTTTTATATCTTTTCCCTCTCACCCTAAACCTATGCCCTCTAGTTCTGGACTCACCCACCCGAGGAAAAATACTTTGTCTATTTATCCTATCCATGACCCTCATAATTTTGTAAACCTCTATAAAGTCACCCCTCAACCTCTGACGCTCCAGGGAAAACAGCCCCAGTCAATTCAGCCTCTCCTTGCTCAAATCCTCCAATCCTGACAACATCCTTGTAAATCTTTTCTGAACCCTTTCAAGTTTCACAACATCTTTCTGATAGGAAGGAGAACAGGATTGTACGTAATATTCTAACAGTGGCCTAACCAATGTCCTGTACAGCTGCGACATGACTTCCCAACTCCTGTACTCAATACTCTGACCAATAAAAGAAAGCATACCAAATGCCTTCTTCACTACCCTATCTACCTGCGACTCCACTTTCAAGGAGCTATGAACCTGCACTCCAAGGTTTCTTGGTTCAGCAACACTCCCTAGGACCTTACCATTAAGTGTATAAGTCCTGCTCAGAGTTGCTTTCCTATAGAGTGATCTAGGTATTCAAGTTCATGAATCATGAAAAGCTAGTATGCAGGTAGAACAAATTATTAAGAAGACTAATTCCTCCAATGAGTGAAAGTGAACATAAAAGTAAGGATGTTATGTTTCAGTTCTACAGGGAATTAGTGAGACCACATCTTCAATAGTGGGTGTGGTTTATGGTCTCTCTGTTTAAGAAAAGATGTCAATATGTTGGAGGTATTTCAGTGATATTCACTAGATTTATACTTAGAAAAATTGGGCTTTCTTGTTGGACAGATTGGCTTTGTTTTTATAGGATGTTAGATGAATAAAGAATAACTTGTTTGAAATGCATCAAAATCCTGAATGGCTTTGACCAAATGAATGTTAAATTAGAATGAGGGGGACCTCTTTTAAAATTAATCATTGCTCTTTAGGGCAAAGAAGGATTTTTCTTCCTCAGAAAGATGGATGACTTTGGAACTCTGTGCCTCAAAAGGTGGTGAATGCAGGTTCATTGAATACTTTTAAGGTGGAATTAGGCAGATTCTTGTTAGCCAAGGCAATTCAAGGTTATCACAGCTGGGTAGACACGTGGAATTTCAAACACAAATAAACCAGCCATTAAAAGACATTGCAGGTTTCAGGTGCCAAGTGATCTACTTCTGCTCCTAATTTGTATGCTCATATGCTCCGTTTATCATTTTGCTGGTTTGAAGTATCTCAGGGAATGCTGTTCTCTACTTCCTTGTTATTAGAATGTTTTAGAATCCCTACTGTGTGGAAACAGACCCTTTGGCTCAACAAGTCGGTACCGATCCTCCAAAGGGTAACCCCCCCAGATCCATTCCCTCTACTTTATTTTTCCCCCAGACTAATGCACCTAACCTGCACATCCCTGAACACTAAGGGCAATTTAGCATGGCCAATTTACCTAACCTGCACATCTTTAGACTGTGGGAGGAAACTTAAGGATCAGGAGGAAACCCACACAGACAGTCACCCGAGGCTGGAATCAAACCCGGGTCCCTGGCACTATGAAGAAGCTTTGCTAACCACTGAGCCACTGTGCTGTGGCTCATGCAGCTTTGCCATACACAGCCCCTTTGTAATGCGCATTATAGTCTGCTACTTAGTTATAAACTGCCTTCTATTTGCAATGTGTGCAAAAGGATGTCCTTGAGCCCCAACCTGCCATGTGTCAGTTGACCTTGGAGATGGCCTAGGAAGACAAAATGCCTGGATCTGCTTGAACATGTGTAGTGTACTTGGAGAACTGAGTGTGCAAATGACTGTGAGTATCATTTAGAGATGTATGGAAGTATGAGGAAAGCAGCAAGTATTTACCCTGATGTGGATGAAGAGTCTTACTCAGCAGATACACTCCTTCTTTCCACCTTCAGGTTTCTGGAACGCATGTTTCTCGATTAGGTAGCAGTTACTTGGAAATGCAACATTAATTTCACAGAAGTGCACTGGTAATGAGATATATTAAGATATGTTTCTGGCCACCTGCTAGCAACTATCTATCACCCAAAGAGGGTGAATGTAAGTGAGAAATAACGAGAATCAGACTTTTAGCTTTTGACCTTTCCCCATTAAGTTCATCCACCTGCCATTCCTCTCGCCACATTGATGACTGGAAAATTCTGAACAGGTATAAGCCACTCAACCTCTCAACACTGCTGTGTCTGTCAATTCAATAATGCTTGGTTTGTGTCTTAACTCCATCTCCATAATTCTAATATGCTCATCTAATTAATAACTATTAATAATTTCAGTTTACAACTTTTCAGCTGATTTTGCCTCAACAGCTTTTTGGGCAAGGAATTTTTGGAATTTTCTAAATCTTGCATAAAGAAGTGCATCCTAGCATCATTGCTGAATGGTTTAGTTTTAATTGTTCTTATTTCCCTGTCAGTTAAAATATTTCTTGTCGAGTTGTTCTATTAACCCACAAGAATATCTTGAAATTTATATTTAGTGTTTGAAAAGCAAATAATCATGGAAAATATATGGTTTATGAACTTGAATTTTCTTCTTGAGAGGAGAACGTTAAGATTATTATTTGACAATATGGAGCAGCTAATACAACGGGAGATCTTGAGAGAAATGGCAGAGAAGCCATAAACTGGGAGAAAATTTAATGCAGATTGTAATCACTGAGGACCACGAATTGCACTCTGCAGAGTGATTAACTGTGAAAGAGTGGTTGACGCATTGAATTGACTTACAGGAGCAGTTGCGGAGGCAAAAAATAATGAATATTTCAAAACATAATTGGATGCTGATTTGGAAACGTGACTTAAGATGAGCTGAATGACTATCTCAATCATATAATCTCATTATCTTGAAATTCACAATCTCATTCAATTTCTTGTTCCTGACAATTATCATATTCACACAAATATTTTTTTCTCAAAGTGCAATTTATAAAATTACACTGTAAGAGTTGAAATTTGTGTCCACTTGTCCTATTTATTTTACTTACCTTGAACCAATGTTCTATGGTCATCTGCTTACTATCTAATTCACCTCAATGAGATCTCCCTTCCTTTCCCCCCCTCGGGGGCTTAAATTTCTCAATTTTGTTTGACAACACGTTCACTTTGAGATCATTGCTCGCACAAACACAAATGGTCCTTATGAAATGAAATGAGCAGGAAAGTTGAAAATTAATTTAAAACTTAGTGTTGCAATTCGACTTAATTCTTTGGTGCTTAGGAAGTGACTTTCCATCAAATACAGCTCAATTTCTTTCCCAACATTATAAATCAGAATTGAAAGATTTAAATTATTGGCAGGTTGAAACAACTGTATATAGTGTTAAATGAATGATTGACTATCAATTATTGATGCACCTCATTTACTTTTGTAAAACACATGAACAATTTTCTTCCTGGCCTCCTATTTACCGGAACCATAATCTTGATGCGATCTTTACAATTTTCACATTAAAGCAGAAGCACTATTATTCCAATATCAAGTAGGCTTTCCTTCCTTTAACCAGCTCAATGAAGGTAAACTTGAAAGATGAGGGAATGACAAACATTTCACCTTAGCTTTGATATCCAGTATTTAGGTTCAGTAATGCAATGTAACATGCATAATCTTTTGACTAGTAAAACCTTATATTTTCATCGTAGCATCATAGGAAATTACAGCATAGAATGAGGCAATTCAGCCAATTAAAAATTAAAAAGAAGAACTTCTAGCCTACCTGGTGTCCATCACAATCTCAGCATCATGCATGCTCCACAGAAAGGCCTTTGTCTGCAGCTGGACATATTTCCTGTATACATGGTACACAGAGACATCAGAAATGCCCATAATTTCCCACACACATATAATTAGGAACAGGAGCCCTTTAAGCCTACTCTGCCATTCAATATGACCATGCTTTTTTTAAAAAATCATTCATGAGATGTGGGCATTGGTGGCCGGGCAAACAGTACTTGCTTATCCCTAATTGCCTAGAGGATATTTTAGAGTGAATCATATTGTTGTGAGTCTGTAGTTACATTTAGACTGCATCAGATAGATTTGTCAATTTCCTTCTTGGAAGGCCCTTAGTAAACCAGCTGGCTTTTTCCTGACAATCAGCGACAGTTATATGGTCAGCATTAGATTCTTAATTCCAAATTTTTATTGAATTCCATCATTTGTCATCCTGGGGTTATCCAACTCAGTACCCCCTTTCTCTCCATACCCTTTGTTCCCTGTTAGCCTTGAAAATTACATCTAATTCCTTAAAAATATCTATTGAGCATGAAGAGCAGATCTCAGGTGTAAGCTCTACAGAGGTAACTCCTGTTTCGACTAAGCTTTTTTGATGCTCCATTTAAAGAACGCTAATCGTAATAGGAATCTTTTTTCCACTCCAAACACTTCCACTACAGTCCAATGCCCCTACCTTACTTTGTTTAAGCTAGTGCACTGTAGGAGTTTAATTAGGAAAGAAAAATAGAAGTATATGAAAGGTAGAGGGGTCTGGGTTGATATGCAGAGGGATCTGAGATTGATATGCAGAGGCACCTGGGTGTGCAGGTCCACAGATCACTGAAGGTCGATAGGTAGACTGCACAGGTAGATAATGTAGTAAATAAGGCCTATGGCATGCTTACCTTCATTGGAAGGGGCATTGAGTACAAGGATAGACAAGTTAAGATGGACCTTTGCAGAACTTTAGTTAGACCACAGTTGGAATATCACATATAGTTCTGGTCACCACACTATCTTTAGAGAGGGTACATAAAATGTTTACCAGGATGTTGCCTGGTGTTGTAGATTTTAATTATGAGAAAAGTTTGGATAGACTGGGTTTATTTTCACTGGAATACAAGCAGCTGAGGGGTGACCTGATGGAAGTTTATAAGATTGTGAATGGCATGAATAGAGTGGTAAGTATAAGGCTTTATCCCATGGGGGAGGGGTCAGTTATTAGGTGACACAGGTTCAAGGTGTGAGGGGGGAGGTTTAAAAGAGATGTGCGAGGCAAGTTTTTCACACAAAGGGTGGTGAGTGCCTGGAACGCGCTGCCAGAGGAGGTAGTGGAAGCAGACACAATAGAAGCATACAAGAAGTACCTGAACAAATACATGAATAGGAAGGGAATGGAGGTGAGGACAGTTGAGAAGGGCAAAATGTGTCCACACAGGCTTGGAGGGCTGAAGGGCCTAATCCTGTGCTATATTCTTTGCTCTTTGTTCTAATCCCCGACCTTGCAGTGAACTCTTTCTAATTTAAGGTTGTTTAAAGACGCACCTTATCACTGCTACTTCAACCCACTCCCAGCACTAATTTAAATCTCTATCATCCTCTTAACTCACCTCCAATCCTTCTAATAAATTCTTTGCAATCTATTCCTGTTGTTTTCTCTGCTGTGGAAATAGGTCCACCTTATCCATCCAATCTAAATCCCTCATTTTTGGATAACTCTATTAAATCTTCTTGCGGCCTCTTCTGCTTCCCTCCCCAAACCAAACATTTGCACCTTAATGAAAAGCAAATACAACATACTGTATATGTTGGAAATCTGAAAGGCAAGGATAAGATGCTGGAAATACTAAGCAGTTCTAGCAGCACTGGAGATAAGTAGAGTTAATGTGTACTACAGTGATCTTGAATGATCACAGTCTATTCTCAACTGCGAGCCTTATCAAATAGAACATATTGTGTTTGAAATCATATCATGAATAAAATTAAGAAAAACTTTATCTTTATTACATTTAAATTGAAACAGAAAATACTAAAACACTTAGGAGGCCAGGCAGGAACTATAAAGAAAAAAATGTATAGTTTACAGGAAGCAGCTTCCAGACTTAGTGTCTGCCAGACAGTGGAACAATTTTAACTAATTTACATGATTTGATGAGTCATGGAATTATCATTCCGCCTCCGAGTTCCCCGACCTGTCAGAGAGGGTGGGCGGGATGATGCACCTAAAAAAGTCATGAAGAATTGCAACTTAAAGAGACAAGGAAAGGGTTGACAATGGCAGCACTGATTGCAGCAATCAGAATACCAGAGGGAAACAAGCAAGGCCTGTTCAATCGAGAGGAGAAGTAAGAAGACTGCACCCCACAGGTACTTCCTTCAAGATGTTAATTAATGAGGACAGGAAGGAGAAGACAGCTTTGTTCAAGATTGCAGGTAGGGATAAGCTTGTCTCACCAAGCCAGTGTAGTCATTAGTCACAGAGATGGTCAGCAGTCAACATTTGGTGCTAAGGATATCCATTCAGTGTTCGAAAAGTCTGAATTATCTCATTTGGTCTGGCAAGGTGAGAATCCTCCAAGATGGCAGCCCTCATCTTTGAGGCATTCTTTTACACACTGGTCCTCTAGCAGACACACTTTGCAGTCACATGCAGCACTTTCAAGCCTGCTTCTTACAGTTCGCCACAACAGCCAACACGGAAAACTTCACCATTTGAATTCTCACATCCATTCCTCTCAGTCACACTCCTCATATGTTCATCTTCTGTCCTTCAGCAATCAAGAAGCTCTCATACTTCTAATCCTCTGCCTTTTCTCATTGCAGGAGAAGATAGCCCTCTATTGCAAGGCAGAGAATTGGGGATGCACCTACTGCCATAGCCAACTTCACTGTTGTATAGTTAGTAGTTCTTAAATAGTTAATGTTTGAGTTATACTGTGCTTACCCAGACATTATCAAATGTCACATAGCCTCTGGATGGAGATTGGTTGGATTTTGGCATGGTCTCCTGTTAGGGACACATTTGTGTTATCTACCACCTGTTAGCAGTAAGGTAATCTGATATATGCAATAAAGAGTGGCCTGTTTTTAAGACAAGTACCTCTTCTGCTGAACTTATTCATAGTCCCTTCACCACCATAGACTACTATACAGCCATTAAGCTTGCACAGTTGGGAACATTAGTAGCTGCACTCTATCCAAACCACAAGTCACCAGTGGTTGGTAGCTAGACATCACATCAAATTATAATAGTGACCATAATGGAAGGTGACATCCTTGAGGTTGGCATGGTGGCACCAGTAGAAATTTTTGGTGATGGAGAGATGCATTAGCTGGGACTGAATTTGCAGTGCTAGGTCTGAGGCAGAATGAAGGCAGGCAACATCTATTGCTAACCGTTTTGATTTTTGCAAGGCTAGGAAGGGTCATACAATCATAGAGGTGTACAGCACACAAACGTACCCATTGGTCCAATTCATCATCCATGCTGACCAGATTTTCTATACTAATGTAATCCCATTTGCCAGCATTTAGTCCATATCCCTCTAAACCCCTCTTATTTCTTTACCCATTCAGATGTGTAATTGTACCCGCCACCACCAACTCATCTGGCAGTTCATTCCATACATACATCACCCTCTGCTTGAAAAGGTTGCCTCTTAGGTCGCATTTATATCTTTCGCTTCGCACCTTAAACCTGTGCCCTCTACTTTTGGCCTCCCCTACCCTGGGAAAAATAACTTGACTATTCACCTTACACTATCCATGCCCCTCATGATTTTATAAACTTCTATAAGATGACCCCTCAGCCTCTGACACTCCAGGGAAAACAACTCCAGCCTATTCAGTCTTTCCCTATAGCTCAAGTCCTCCAACCCTTGTAAATCTTTCCTCCACCCTGTCAAATTTTGTAACATCTTTCCTATAGCAGGGAGATCAGATTGCACACAATATTCTAAAAGTGGCCTAACTCCTGTCCTGTACAGCCACAACATGACCTTCCAACTCCTAAACTCAATGTACTGACCAATGGAAAAATAAATTTTCTGCATCATTAATTGAGTACATTTAGGAAATGTATCAGCTCCTTAAGAGGTTATGGATGAGGAATGCAATGGGAGCCAAGAGGGAGTGTTTGGAACCTTTTGAGTGTTGTGAATTTCAGGTCAAAGTGTTGTTTGAGGTCAGTCAAAACTGGAAGAAATGACACACAATGTCCCAAAATATAGTTGCAGTGAAACACACTCACTCCCTCATGTAAACAGATGCATACATAAGTAAAACTGCATTCTCAAGAACAGAGAATACAATTATACTGAGAACAGAATAAATCACATGGTTTACTAGTGCTTTAAAATACCGATTTTGCAGGCCTGGATGAATTTTCGCTTGTGCTTCTTTGGAGATGAAAAGAAGTTGGAAGTCTCTGGATTTCCACATGAGGCTTTGGTTGAGTTTCTGAGGAATAGAAGCTTTCAGGATGAATGATTGCCTCTAGTACTGTCTAAGTTAATCTTTTACTAAGGAGTGTTATTTTCAATCAGCTGGAGAAATGGTCTTTCTTGTCCAGTTGGTTTCCTGATTGACTTATTTTCTCCCTGGTTCTTGAAGTAAAAGCTTTGTTATCTGAAGACTGTACTGATTAGATATTTGTGATCAGTCCTTCTATTGTCTACCCAGTGTGATTTGGAAGTCCAAAGCCATCTTAAGAGCTCAGTGGCATGGGACTTTAGCACATTATTTAGGTACTCATGGTGTACTGAGACAGTAAAGTCACCATAGCCTTACCAAACCATCTTATCACTCTCTTATTAAAGACAGATGACTAATACTGATTTAATCTGAAGGACACCACATCTCAGGAAAATGGAGAGATTGAGAAGGAGAGTTCTTCATGGTAACCTCAGCCCACTCTCTATCACAAGCCTGTTATTTCGCCACTTGAGCTAATTGAACTTGTACTGCACTGTCAAAATTGTTGTTCTTTCCAAGAAGCATTAAATAAAGACCCCAAATATCTTCTTAGTTGGAAGTGAAATATCCATTGGCATTATTCTGAAGCAGAGTCAAAAGTGTGGCTTTGGAAAAACACAGTAGGTCAGGCAGCATCCAAGTAGCAGGAGAGTTGATGTTTTAGGTGTAAGCCCTTCATCAGCAAGCATTTGCAGTCCGCACTCTCTCCCACTATTCTGAAGAAGAACTGGGAAGACCTGGCCAATAATTGTCTCTTAGCTAACATTACTACCTTGTCAACATTACAACAATGATTACATTCAAAAAACCTTATTGGGTATAAATCTTTTTTAAGATGTTCTGACATCATGAAGGATGATACATTAATGTAACTTTCTCACTCACTTGAATTATTACCTGATTATTTTTGAGTTATGAATTATTAGTTGTCCAAGTTGTAAGGAACCAGTGGAGAGTTAAATGACCATTGTACACAATGTTTATGGGTGGCTTTTCTGCAGCAACTAAAGTGTAGAGCACATGGAAACTGCAAAACATTAAAATAATTTGGCAGTGCAACATTTAAGTTACCATTTAAGTTAAGTTAAGTTTGTGGGCGGCACGGTGGTACAGTGGTCAGCACTGCTGCCTCACAGCGCCAGAGACCCGGGTTCAATTCCCGCCTCAGGCGACTGACTGTGTGGAGTTTGCATGTTCTCCCCATGTCTGCGTGGGTTTCCTCCCATAGTCCAAAGATGTGCAGGTCAGGTGAATTGGCCATGCTAAATTGCCCATAGTGTTAGGTAAGGGGTAAATATAGGGGTATGGGTGGGTTGTGCTTCGGCGGGTTGGTGTGGACTTGTTGGCCCAAAGGGCCTGTTTCCACACTGTAATCTAATCTAAAAAATCAAGTTAAGGAGATGAATCAAGTCAAGTGATCATCGTTATTCATTTTAAATAACTCAGTTCTTTAAAATCCCTTTTACTACTGAAGCTGAAGATAGACACCTCTGAATGGTACAAGAAGATAGTCAGTTCTACTATTACGCATCGTTCATTGACACAAACTGGCTGTAACTCGATTGATGAATAGGGGATAATGTTTCTAAAACACTTTAAGTATTATTTTTATTGCGTGATTTTTATAAAATGCAGGGTCGCACAAGAACACAACTATCATGTTATAGAAGAAATGACTGCAGTTAGTAATAGACATGATGTGTCAGTGTGTCAATTTTTTGTCCCCAGTGCTACTGCAATAATTGAAATTCATTGCAGAGGGTAAGTATGAAGGTAGTGCATCCAAAATGGTGAGCTGTGGGGACAGAGTCCTTGTGTATATTTAATGCTGAGATAGATAGATTCTTAAGCAGTAGGGGATTATGGGGAAACAGCAGAAAAGTGGACGTGAGGAGTGTTGAATCAGTTATGATCCTATTGAATGGCAGAGGGGCTGAATGGCCTATTCATGTTCCTATTTCTTATGGTCTTATCGTCTTAAGAAAACTCTCTAACTAAATTAGTCATCAGCCCTTGGTGTTATGCAAATAAAATTAAAATTCTTCTGGATTATTTAACACAAAAATGATGCTTGCATGCATGAAAGACTAGCGTGCCTTTAGGCTGAATTGGAAAATTGAATGAAAGTTTAGTTGATGATAAGTGCATTGAGTAGTGACATTGAAGATTTCCAATTATAAACTTAAAGTCCAGTTGATGTGCCATGAATGTGGCAACAGTTTTCTGTATCTGTGATACTTGGCTTATTTCAACCCTACAAGCTTTAATTATTTTTAGAATCATGAAAGTCTGCAGCACAGAAAAGGGCCTTTCAGCCCAGCGAGTTTGTATTGGTCATAAAAAAAATATCTAACTATTCTAATCTTATTTTCCAGCACTTGACCCGTAGCCTTATATTTCTTGACACTGCAAATGCACATCTTAATATATCTTAAATATTATGAGAGTCGCTCCTTCTATCAACCTTATTGATAGTGAGGCCCAGATTCCCACCACATTCTCTCTAAACCTCCTGCCCTTTCCCATAAGTCTACGCTGCCTATTCATTGATGTCCTGATCAAGGGGAAAGATTCTTTCCATCTACCCTATCTGAGCTCCTCATAATTGTGTACACTTTAGTCATGTCCCACTGCTGCAAGGACAACAACTCCAGTATTTCCATTCTCCCTCCATAATTAAAATTGTTCAGCTCAAACAACATTCTGGTAAATCTCTCCTGCATCCTCTACAGAGTAATCACATCCTCTCATTATGTGGATCACCAGTTCATGCTTCACAGGAATTTGTGATGATCGTAAGCCAGTATTAATTGCCTATCCCTAACTGCCCTTGTGAAGGTGGTAGCAAATCTCTTTGTTGAACTGCTGCAGTCCATGAGAGATAGGTATCATGGCCTGGGACATGGGATACATGAAGATTTAATGACCAGCATTCAGGAGTCATGGAGGCCAAATGTATTGGGGTTGGGGATGATTAGATTAGATTCCTTACAGTGTGGAAACAAGTCCTTCAGCCCACCAAGTCCACACCGACTTTCTGAAGAGTTACCCATCCAAACCCATTCCCCACATTTACTCCTAACTAATGCACCTAACACTATGGGCGATTTAGTATGGCCAATTCACTTGACCTGCACATCTTTGGATTGTGGGTGGAAACTGTAGCACCTGGAGGAAACCCACGCAGACACGGTGAGAATGTGCAAACTCCACACAGACAGTCACCTGAGGCTGGAATCGAACCCGGGTCCCTGGCTCTGTGAGGCAGCTGTGCTAACCACTGAGTCACCATGCCACCCCAATTATTTTTTTGGTACACAGACCTCCAAGTTCTATGTATAGCATCAACTTCTGAAACCAAAAGTCAATGTGTTAGGACACTAATTGGCATTGTCAGAACCTGGGAGGTCCCATTCGTGTAACCACATGGCTGAGCAACATAGTGGGCATATTGGTTAAGCCCCATCGGTTGGGCAGCGTTCAGACTTGGAGCAGATCTGGGTCCTGGACTCTGGTGGGTCCACCCACAGTGCTATTAGAAAGGTAGGTTGAGAAATTAACTCAGCACCAGTAAAGGAACTGCAATATATTTCCACATCAGGATGGTGAGTGGCTTGGAGGACACCCTGAAGAGAGTGGTTTCCATATATCTGTAGCTACTGTACTTCTATGTGATTCAGGTCACAGGTTTGGAAGGGCTTGAAGGAGGGAGGGTTAGAAATGTAGTGGGGAGCTTTGGCAGGATTGGCTGGAGAATGGATCCACGACAAAAAGGTGGTCACACAAATAAGGCTCCTTTTAAGAATGCTTTTGCTGTCTTTTCAGCATTTTGTCAGTGATAGAAATGGTGTTTTCCTCAATGATGATTTCTGACACCTTGTGGTTTGTGGAAATGGGTATGTATGAGGTAGCTTACTGTCACTGCTCCCCCTTTGCTTTGAATTGGGGTGATCTAATGATTTGTGATAGAGGATAAACTACTGTAGATGCATCACCTTCAGCCATCTTGGAAAGAGTATTTTCCCTGTATCATTATGAAGATGTGATATTAACATTGAAAACATCTGAAACAGCAGAAAAAGCAGTAGGTTTTAATTTTATTTTTAGTACGACAGCAATAATTGTTGGCGCTGCAAAGATTCAACAGCTATTTTAATCTACAAAGAATACAACAAGGTAACAAAATGGGTGTTGCAAGGAGATATAAACCTCAACAATGCTCATTCAAGTCAAGAACGTAATCAACAACTTGAAGAGCCTAACATCAATTAGCAATCGGCAAAATTCACGAGTCTCAATCTTTCCACCAGAGAAATTGAGGGTATCAGATCCATTTGACAGATTAGGAAGTTAGCAGATATTGAAAGTATAATTGTCAATATTTTGAACAGCTTCAGTTTTGGAAACCAATTCCAATACAGAACAGATTAGAGCACTTCACAATTCCATGGAAGGATATCAAATCACGTGATTTACCAATCTCATAACAGTTTTTGATCAATATTTCACTTTAAGGCACTAAGAAGATCAGGCAGATACTAGCTTCCAGGATTGTCTGTCAGATAATGTCATTAATGACCTGGATGTGCTATCTGAACCATCAGCTAATGGAAACTTATAAATGACACTTTTTTGTGATAGAATTGTTGCTGCCCTCTTTGATGAGCCAGTCACTGAACATCTTCAGATAAAAGAGAATTTAACTCTCCAATGACCAGTTCAAATAGTGGTATATTCAGAGTAAAGAAACTGCTTCAGAAACGTTATAAGGCAAAAATTCCATCAAATGCAGAACATTCAATAGAGTGTGTTGATTACGCAAAACATAATAAAGCATCTGATCAGAGAAGATTAACCTCTCACCTAAACAATACACTGCATGTGACAATGTCAACACAAAATGTTAAACAATCTTGTTAGAGGTCTGATTTTAAACCTTACATCAGTGAAGAAGAAAAGAAAAAAATGTCTTTTATCAACAATGTTGCAAAACATGTACTAAAGAATGAGTAACATACCAAGCAACAAATCAAATAATTCCCAACCCAATGTACACAGAATCCAATACATACAGAATCTTAAAAATCACATGAGTATTACAGGAGAACAAACATCTTTACATGAAGAACAAAGCGTGAAGGGATTACATAATTTCTTCCGACGGCAATTCACACCATATAGTTGTAATTAACACCTTTGGAGAGCATGATTTAGAACCACTTCACAATTCTCACACATTCCCTGCAGTTACATCACCCACAAGGCCCTACATCAGTTTAAGTTTTGATTTTATGGAAGCTAGCAGGGGAAATACAAGATTAGCAACTTCACCTCAGGTGTTTCTGTACCTAATCATGGACTTTCCAGATCTACTATAGAAATAGATAAAACAAGTCAAAGGCTTTGTACCAGTGAAGCAAGGCAAGGAAAAACATAAAACAAATGAAGTATACAACTGTTAAACAACGTGTGTACTTCTGAGACTCTATAAGGGTCCGGTCAGACCACATTTGGAGTATTGCGTGCAGTTTTGGGCCCTGTATCTGTACTGAGCCTGGTGCATGTTCAGAGGAGGTTCAGGAGAATGGTCCCAGCAATGAAAACTTAACATGTGAGGAATATTTAAGGACTCTATGTCTACATTCGATGGAGTTTAGAAGGATGAGGAGGGATTGAATTGAAACATACAGAATACTGAATGGCCTGGACAGAGTAGATGTTGGGAAGATGTTTCCACTGGTAGAAGAGACAAGGACCTGAGGGCATGGCCTTAGAGTAAAGGGAAGATCTTTTAGAACAGAGGTATGGGGAAACTTCTTTCGCCAGACAGTGGTGAATCTATGGAATTCATTGTCACAGAAGACTATGCAGGCCAGATCATTGAGTACATTTAAGACTGAGATAGACAGGTTCTTGAGTGTCAAGAGGATCAAGGGTTATGGGGAGAAAGTGGAAGAATGGGGTCGAGAAACTTACCAGCCATGATTGAATGGCACAGCAGACTGAATGGCCTAATTTCTGCTCTTATGCCTCATGGTCACATGGTTTGTGACAACAGGAAATAAAGCTTGTAAAGAGGTGATGCATAAAGGCTTTAGGGTCCTGGAGAAATGTGATGATATTATAGAGCTACACATCACTGAGCATAAGTAGCACAATCTGGGCAGAGTTATAACCCAGTGTACACTCTACAAGACCACCTCCAGATTGCAAAAATCTAGACCGAAAGACTCAGTAAAGTATGAAGTAAATGAAACGTGCAAAGAAAATAGATTTGGACTTTCTTGATGAAACTACAAATCTGAGCTTGATGTATCGATGAATAATATGTGTAGTAATATTTAATGTTGATCTATAATAGATAGTATTACATTGAAGACTAAACCTAAAGACAGTTCTTGAATTTTTTGTCTTATGGACCTGTCAGTCTTCAACCCCAACCCATAGTGTGGTGTCAGACCATACAATGAAGAGGTTAAGGTTCTGCAGTTGTGGCTTTCTTTGCTGAGTCAGGAGGTTGGAGATTTTAGCCTCAGTCCAAAGGTTTGAACAAGTAGTGCAGGTTGCATTGTTGGAAGTATGATCGTTGGGTGAGACCTTGTCCTGGATCTTGCACACCCAATAACATCAAATGCTGAGAGGTTTCCACTCGCAATCTACAGGGAACTCAGTTACATTCAAAGTTGCAATTTGCAGTGCACCTGAACGGACTTCAGGGGAACCCAAGCTGATGGCTCTGCCTGGAGGTGTCACTCAGGAACTTGGGCTGATTGTCTGAAGTCACTCTTTGCTTTTCCATTGATATTTTACAGGCTGCTCATAACAGATGCAAAACGGTTTCAAGAACACACACCTTCGAATCAATAAGATAGTTTAAACATTTCCACTCCTCCTGACACCCTTTTCTCTCACTAGGCAGAGGAGTTGGGTGGGCAAATGGTGGTAGAGAAGAGACAGGAGAGCTGGGGAGGAAGAATATGTGACAGGGATTGGGGAGCAGAGCTGCAATTAAAATATATTGTCATTATGGGAAGAAAATTCCTGGAATGTTACAACAGTACTTTAAATCAATGTCTGACTGTGGAAAGCAGAAGCAGAATGAAGTCAAACCAGAAGTGACCCCTATAAATCAATAGTGACAATTAGTAGATTCATGCCACCACATTCATGTGATGTTGAGACATTCTTTACTAAAATACCGAGTAGTCCTCCTTATGTTGGAAAAGAATGCACTAACATGTCAATGAGCTGAACTCAGACTTCAAGGGGAATGTCTACAGCTAATGATGACAGAGGGAACCATAGTTACACTGACAATGCTCCACACCTCTGTACAGTAAAGGCTTAATTATACCATTACCTTAAGAATAGTGACTGTGCAAAAGAAGCTATGTTACAGTGATGTCAGATCATATGGAACTGGGATCTGAGGCTGTAATGTTCCAGCAGGAAGTCCTCTTGTACCATGCTTTGTAAATAGTTGTACTTAATAAAGCCTACTAGTGTTCATACCTAAGGTTGTTGATTCATTTTACTGCATTATACTGGTAGTGACCAAACCCACAGAATAGGAGGAAAGTAGGAAAAGGCACCTGAAGTGGAGCTTGCTGATATTGTATGGGTATGCCCATAATATGCTGTGGGAGCTGTTGTTCATGATGAAGGTTGCTGACACCATCTTCTTTGAATGGATTAATTAGTCCAGTGTGATTCATCCCAGTCTAACTTGAAGAGTGTCTCGTAGTTAACAAGATATGGTTTATTGCATGTTAACAGACAGCTGTTACATTGAAGCACCAGTTGTTAGGTCACAGACCTTCAATATCCTCCACTGATATCCCCTCAAGTCCATATTTCATCATCATAGTAGGTGGTGTTAATGATATACCTCAGGAGGAAACCTTGTCCCCTTCCAGACTGATATGCAATACCTTCCCCAAGCTATATTTTTCATTATTAATATTATACATTTGTGACTTTAATTGCATTTATCACACTCCATCTCTTAGTTGAAAGATCAAGGCAATGTGAAGGTTTTAACCTGAAAATTTGTTCTGAAAAATGAGGTTTTTTTTAATTTGGAAGACTTTTTGTTTCATTGATTCTGCTCCTAATAGTGTGGAGTTTGCATGCCCCTTTAAACTGGAAGATATCAGATCCTTTGGATTTCCTTCATGGAGGATGTCTCTCCAACTGAAGCAGGCAATTTCCTGATTGCAATTTCCTGAACTGTTGATGTTGATCACCTCTTCTGAGTGGTAGCTGCTATGAAGTATGTATCACTCTTCAGTCTGTGCCCATAGATTTTCATTTCCAATCCATCAGTAGCTTTGTGCTCAAGTATGTCAACAGTTTACTAAAATGCAGGGTTGGTTTGAACTCTCTCAATCGTTCGCTCTCAGTGATTGCATTATTGGTGAAGCCAAGATGTTCACTTCATCAGTTCTACAATTTGAGAGTTGTTTCTGGCTTGGAATGATCTCTGTCACAGTTACTGAGGTTTATTCCAGGGAAGATAAGGAAATCAAACATTCTACTTAAACTTGTCTCTTCTGAGTCACCTGGGCATCTGACATCAGATTTGTATCTGTCATATTTATTTGTTCACAGAGTTGTGTCATGCCTGAATTGCATCAATTATAAATTCATCAATCTGCTTAACTGTTTACTGGCTACCTCATTGCTTGCTTGG
Source organism: Chiloscyllium plagiosum (assembly GCF_004010195.1). NCBI lineage: Eukaryota > Metazoa > Chordata > Chondrichthyes > Orectolobiformes > Hemiscylliidae > Chiloscyllium > Chiloscyllium plagiosum. Next base: position 18,835,331 of record NC_057738.1, read on the forward strand.
TCTTTTAATCATTGCCTGTAATCTGAGTACGCTTCAGTGTCAATATCATTTGTGTCAAACCAGTATGGTCGCAGGTTCCAATCTCATTTACAGCATGAATGAATTTCCTGTACTGGCGTAACTAATACAATGGATTCTGTTTTGTAGTTGCAGTCTGTCAAGTGTCTAAGGAGTCATATAAGTCTACCAGCTTTCCTTTAATCAGTTATTCCTCAACCAGCTCTTCCTTCACTGTTTTTTTCTCAACCAAAGTTCCTTAACTGTATATAGTTTAACTCTTTCCACCATTTGAAGAAGATTGAGATCAATCCATTCTTTCCTACTAAAGGATGAGAACATTTGAGATGAAGCATGTATTGTTTTTTTATGATTTGTCAGACCCTATGTTGGAGAGCTGCCTGTAGGATACATTTGATCTGGAGTGCTATGCTTCCTGAAACATACAGTTACACTAATGTCAGCTGTAAGCAGTGTTTTCCTAACTATGGATCATTATCTGATAATATATCATGACATCTCCCCAGCATCTAACTTGACGTTCATGAGATGATCATTGGCATAAGCATTAGCTTGCCAAAATGTGAGCTCTGGATCAAAACAGGATATGATTTCCCAGTTGTATTGTTGTGTGACTATTAAGCCCAAGATCCATGTAAGGGGTTCTGGAGACGTGGATTCAAATCCTGCTATGGCAGATGGTGGAATTTGAATGTAACAAAAAAATCTGGAATTAAGAATCTAATGGTGACCATGAAACAATTATCACCTGTCAGGACAAAAACACATCTGGTTCACTAATACCTCTTAGGGAAGGAAACTACCATTCCCACCTGGTCTCACCTAAATGTGACTCCAGACGTATAGCAATGTAGCTGACTCTTAACAATTAGGGACAGGTAACACATGTTGGCCTAGCCAACAATGCCAATATCCCAAAAATGAATTTAAAAATACCCTCGCTTAGAAACAGTTTAGACCTTTCTTCAGGTGGAGGCTGTTTCTCCTCATTACCCACTTCATTTGGGTCATTATGTGGTTTCTTGGTTATAGAAAAGTATGTCCATGCACACTACATTTTCTGAAAGTAAGGCCTAGATTATGACAGATAAAGCATTTACTTGCATTAACTTGCATATTCTAGATTACCAAAGAGATGAAGATTATTGCAGTATGCAGAATGTAGAGTTGAGATTAAAATCAGATCTGCCATGATCTTATTGAAGGACAGAGCAGGCTCAAAGAGCTGAGTGTCCTACTCTTGTTCCTTGTTTGTACATCTTAGCCTGTGATGTTTCTTTGGTCCACAGCACTGACAAGGTCCTTTCGTGTCTGGTGCTGCTTCTATCCATATGTGTCATTTATGGTTTTGTACATTAGAAATTAAGTGGATTCTGGTGATCTTCTGTGCAAAGATTGATAATTTCCATTGAAGATTAATCTGTGTTGCATTCACATATCTGCTTCATGTCTTAGCTGAATAGCATTTCAAGAGTCAGGCCTTCTTTAGACTGTAACTAATCTGACAAAGACTCATCAGTGAATCCTATAACAATGCTGTGCACAAATTTTCTCGAAAGACAGCCAATGTTCTCATGTAATTGATACTACTAAGAGATGCATTGATGGAGGAGGATGTCTTTCTTTTGCAGAAAACTTCAGAGTTGGGATATTAATTAAGGAAACCTTTACATTGCAATTAGTAAGTGATAATTTTAGATTTTAAAAAGGCACTTTTCAGGGAAACAACAAAAGCTTTCCTTTAAGCTTGTAGAAGGCTCTCAAGGAAAACTAATACCATGTTAATAATGGAAATTACCTGCAGTATATAGAGGATGTTTTGGGGAAAAAAAAGCCTAGGAATGATTCAGATTACTATCCAGCTTGCAGAACACAGTACTGAGCTGGGAATTATACTGATCCTGATTCAGAAGTCCATTTCATTTTCATCCAGAATACTTTCTGAGAGAGTTCTAGAAATGATTTTGCATGTAGCGAAGCTGCTGTGCTGTTTTGCCCTACACTGACCCTTTCAGATAAAGACAAGTGAGCCAATCTGTCCTGCATGCACTCTAAGAAATTTGAGAACACAATGGGAGATAAATGCCTTGGACATTGGAGATGTGCTGTAGGAGTGGTGAGGGAGAGGTGGAGGGAGAGGTGGAGGGATTATGAGAGTGAAAAGGTAAATGCCCTTTATGATTAAATGTTAATGATTAAATGTGATACTATAAAAGAACTTGGAAGGCTAAATAAACATTTAATTAAACCTTTACTCTGAGAATTGCAACTGAATGTGCATTAAAAATGAACTAGAAAGAGATATGAATGAATTAAAGTTGGACAAGAAGACTTAGTGACATCAGAATATTCTCTCTTACCATGCTTTATAAAACTCAGTGTTTAATGATCACTGTAATGTTCACTCATAAGAGCTTAGACTTAAAATGATGACAGCCATGTGCCTCCCCACTGACTTCATGACTGGAACCATTCTTTTGTCTATGACCAAAATACGGACATATTTCCTCAAAGAGTCAAAAGTGAATGGCTCTGCTTTGCTGATGACTGTAAGGTCCAGGCCTTTAATTCAAGGTTTTTAATATTCTCCAACATAGATGGAGCACAGAAATCCGACGCCAATGTCTTAACCAATACTTCTTCCCCAACACCATTGAAAAAGCTCACAATTATCTGGTCATTCATTTCAGTGTTGTTTGATGGAGTTTGTTATGGATCAGACCAAACCCACTCAAAACATGTCAAGGAGATAGCTTACACCCTACCTTTTTCATGTTTTAAAGACAAGTGCCAGGCATTGTGTTATGGATGCAATTCAATTGGTCAAACTACCCATCTTGAAGCAAAACACTTTATTTTTATACCACAGTTAAAATATAAATGAAATAAAAATAAAATAATTGGCTTAATTGTAACTCTGTTGAAATGCTTAACAAAATAATTTGCATATATTAACAACTACTAGATTAGATTCCCTACAGTGTGGAAACAGGTCCTTAGGCCCAACCAGTTCACACTGACCCTCCAAAGAGTAACCCACCCAGACCCATTTCCGTCTGACGAATGCACCTAACACTATGGGCAATTTAGCATGGTCAAATTCACCTGACTTGCACATCTTTGGACCGTGGAAGCAAACCCACACAGACATAGGGAGAATGTGCAAACTCCACACAGACAGCCGCCCGAGGCTGGAATCAAACCTGGAACCCTGCTGCTGTGAGGCAGCAGTGCTAGCCACTGAGCCACCATGCTGCCCTAATTAACAGTTCTGGTATAATAACATCCCATAAACACGCACTTTGCAAAGGCAATATTCAGTAAAACATTGCTTCACATGCAATTCTAGCAGCAGCAAGAGAACCCCCAGCTTTTAGCTGTAACAGAGAGAGGAATAATAGCTTCCACATTAGCTTTGAGACCCCAGCAGCAACTACTGAAAGCTAAAACTAAAAGTCACCCAGTTAAGCTGCTTCTGTTGTTCCAACTTTAAAAAAAAATGTCCCAAAGCCTCACAAGCTGTTTACTCTACTGACTTTGAGCAGACTGCTCAACCATTATTCATAAAAAAAGGAAAAATTACATCTCTTAAAGCCATTGTATTGTTACAAGTTGCTTTGAGTAAATAGGCTACTACAAACCCACATTCCAATGTGCCTATATTTCAAAAACAACTTTGAGATAAACTGAAGTCAGGAAGAATGCTATATGATTAGATCACTTACAGTGGGGAAACAGGCCCTTCAGCCCAACAAGTCCGCACCCAGCCACCGAAGCGCAACCCACCCAGACCCAATCCCCTACATTTATCCCTTCGCCTAACACTACAGGCAATTTAACATGGCCAATTCACCTAACCTGCACATTTTTGGACTGTGGGAGGAAACCGGAGCACCGGGAGGAAACCCACGCAGACACGGGGAGAATGTGCAAACTCCACACAGTCAGTCGCCTGAGGCGGGAATTGAACCCGGGTCTCTGGCGCTGTGAGGCAGCAGTGCTAACCACTGTGCCACCCACAAAAGCAAGATTTCTTTATTGTATCCTTTTCACCAATCAAGACTCATAATGAAATAAATCTTGCTTAGTTTACATTTTTTAAACAATTTAACATTAAATCTATAATATGCTCATATTCTTGAATATTTTATATTGTGGTTTTTAGCCTGCTGAGTATCAAATTTAATCATCGTAATTTGGTTACATTGCTTATTTATATTTTATGAGGTGGCCCATAGGTCATTGAAATATCTACAAGCCTGTTTAAAGTATACACTCAGTTAACAGTTACACTCATGAATAAAGGTGAATGGTTCCAATTGGAGCTAAACTGCTCCATATTAACATATCTACAATGAGTCTGAATTAACCATATTGTCATAAAAAAGACAAAGTGGAGCAGGGGTAGACTGTTTGGCCCTTTTGGTTTGCTCTGACATCCACTAGAATTATGGTTAAATTTCTACTACAACTCCACCCACCCACACTACCCACATTAATAAATTTATAAACCAAAAGGTTTATCAACTTGTGACTTGAGCACATACAATGGAGCTTTTCCAAGTGGGGAGGGGAGGTTGATTGTTCGGGTTACCCCATGACTAGGTGGCACAAAATGGCCAACAGCTGCCCATAACTGAACAGAAAATGGTGGATGGAATACAGCAGAATATGGCTGATATTAGATAGAGAGCTTTGGGAAAATATTTACTTAATGTAGTCTCAGCAAGTCAAACAACAGCAAGACTGTTTAATCAAGGTCACTGGTTGAGATAGCATGTGCAGCTGCAATTGCTTACATAGAGACACTAAGTAGTTGTTTCCCTTGAATTATTTAATCAATGTGTTACAGTATTAAGAGTAGGTTTTTGTTCAGATCTTTCAAATACTCAAAGGTACAGATTCCAATGTAGTTATAGATCCATATAAATACAACAAATGTCACAAAAGAAAAGATTGAAACCACTTTCAAGCAATAGTAGTGATTCCCCTTACATTAAAGTCTGTGAAAACATCATGACCCTGGGTGGACCACAAACCTGTCCATCTCTTTAAGATGCTCTATTAAAAAGCCAATTACAGAGGGACATCTCAGCACCACTGACCAATAGTATCAAAGGGGGGTATGGGCAGTCTAAATTTTAACTGTATACAAACTGAAGTTTTTGTGAACTTAAGTGTGAAGACAATCTGAAGCTGTAACAAAGTTGTACCAAAATAAAGTTGCACCTGAATCAACCACTGGGCCCAGATTCTCGGTGGAAAAGTATGAGGTCTAACAACTGGCAACCCTCTGAGTGAATAAATTTTGACCCATTCCAGTTTGGAATAATCAGGCATTCATCCTGAGACTGTGACCTTGGTTTCAAATTCCCAAAACAGGGAAAACATTTTCTCAGCTGCTAGCTTACCACGCTACTTAAGAATTTTAAACATTTGAATGTTACCACTCTGTTATTGTGGCAGTAGTCTTGGAAGACTTCGGACATTCTACCTCACTTAAGGGTTTGCTAAGTATAAGATCCATAACAATTAGTCAAGGGGACCAACACTGCTCACAGAATGAATGCAGGTTTTTCTGACTTGAAACGTTTTAACACTTTCTTTCTCCATTGCCATTGCCTAACCTGCTGTATATTGTAGAATCTGAGCCTGAAGGGGTTTATATTGAGGAGTGACATAAGCATCACCAACATGTGGACTTGTCGGCAGAGCAATTTAGGATCGCGAAGGAGTGAGACCTATTTCCTGGTCCTCCTCAAAGTCTCTATAGCTATGTCGACCATATCAATGTAACCAGCTGTGATCATTGGCAATCACTGACCGATGAGTAGATGTTTACAGGACCGTGGTCATGGGATCCCTGGACTCATTGTGTCACTGATCAGCTCAATCCTAGAGCCACACGTCCAACCACACATTTGGGAGGCATTCCCAGGAGGTGGAATTGGTTGTTGGTCTTGAAAGTTTAGACTCCTTTTCCAAATTTCACTTTGCCAATGGGTGTTCTCAAAGAATTGTGTCCCTTCACATCGAAGTATCCTTCAAGTCAGTTTGTTCTGAATGAGGGTCTTTAAGGCAATTACATCTATGTTGTATTTCTTGAGGAAAGACTTCACAGAGTCTTTGAAACTCTTTGTTCATCCACCTTTAGTTTGGGTGCCTTCTTTGAGCTGGGCAAAGGAGATTTGCTTTGGCAGTTGGAACTCAGGCATTCTTAGAACATGGCTGACCAGTGGAGTTGGTTTCGGATAATCATTGCCTCCATGATGGTGCTTTTGGCTGCTTTAAGGATGATGTTGTTAGTACGCCTGGCCTCCCAGCTGATATTATGAATCTGTCTCGTACAGGGTCGATGGTACTTCTCAACGTCGGTCTATACGTTGTCCAAATATCTGAGCCTGTAGATAGGTGCTAACATGTAATAAACTATACCTTATTAACTACAAATGATGCTTCTAGTCTGACTACAAAGTGGTTTTCATCTATCACACTAGATCAAGCAGCCCTGTAGTTCCCTGCTCTTGACGAAGATTGTGGCAGTGACTTTCACCCTGAGCAACAGCGAGCTGGGCTGGAACATGGTAGGTAGAGGATTTAATTTAACCTCTTATAAGATGTGGTGACCAGTAGTGTGAAATCTTCAGACTCAGCTTTGACTCATACAGCAGTTTTGGAAGCAGGGAAGGGCTAAAGATTTAGCAATCCCACAAAAGGAACTCTCATGGCAATCCTCAACAAGGAAAAATACTCCAGTGATTGAGAAAAGCAGTTTAGGACCTGATAAGAAACACAACGCAATTGGCATTAGAACTCGCTGACGAAGGAGAAATCATAATGACCAAACAAATACAGGTATCATCATGAGTTGGTGGTCTAAGGGAGCGGTCCTGAGTCAGATTTTAGTTAAAAGACATTAGAGTGTCTGTGAATAAAACTTAGAATCCCTGGAAAAGTGAGAAGTTAAAAACTTACTTACAACTCCAATCAAGCGTTAACACCATAGATAGACCAAACTGAGCAAAGCTTACAAAATTGTTAAATAAGAATTAGTCTAAGCCACAATTAGCATCATTAAAAAGGGACACTGAGACTGAGATTCTGAACTACTAATTAATTCACATCTTTCTGGTAGTTACACAGTAATAATAAAGGATGTCTGCAGAATATTTGGCTTGGAAAATAATGAGCAGATTCAGGAATACATAAAAAGACTTTATCAATAGCAGCTTTTAATTACGGAAAACCATACTGGTAATATTCTCTCTGCTTGTCTCTCCCTCAAAGACTCAAAAGTCAGTGTCCTGTGAAAAAGCAACTTTGGAAGAATGACCACTCAAGATTTGCAAACTTCACCTTTGGCTTAAAGGTAGGCTTCAGTCAACTCTCCAGTATAAAGACACCACAATGTAGAACATCTATGTGCACTTCACAAACAAGAATTCTTACTTTTGAGTAGGAATACATGACATGACGTCAATCTTCCTCAAATGGTAGATGTTATTAAACTATATAAAGTTAAGGAACAGCTGGTCAATGAACAATGAGTCAAAGGACATGTGGTAAAATATTTCATAGGGCTCCCTAGAGTCATAGTGGAACCTAAATAGAAAACAGAATCAATTGAGATCAATAATGTTGGCATAAAACAAACTTGTATCATACTGACAGTGAGATAGGAGTGTCTGACTATGTTGGCTTGGCACAAATATTTTCCACTGTTATCAACACTAAAGAGCACTCGCACTACGAATGCCAGCAATGTTTACAAGGCAAAGCCAGCAATGAGGTAGCCAATTTATGAATCTATAACTGATGTGTGTTGGAGTGCAACACAGCTTATTGAACAAATTGCTATGACAAATCCAAGTCTAATGTTAAGTGCTGAAGTGACTCAGAAAAGGCAAGTTCAAGCAGAATATTTGATTTCCTTCCATTGCCAGGAAGAATCCTCAGTAAATGTGGCAAAGATCACACCAAGCCAAAAGCAATCCACAAATAGCACAATTGAAGAAGTGAACATGTTAGTTTCACCAATGATGCAATTACTGAGGATGAATGAGAGAGTCCAAGCCAATCAGCATATTGAAATAAAAGGTGTACATACTTTAGCACAAATCTAGAGGCAGATGGTGAATAAAAATATGCTGACACAGATTGAAGGTATGATGTATAAAACGCCATGGAAACCACTGTTAAGAAGGGGTAAACAACGTCTAATAATTCATAATACAAGTGAGTAATTGCATGTTTTGGAGACTGAGGATCTAAAAAGAAGAAATTGCCTGTTTCAGCAGGGACCATATCATTCAGAAGGGAAATCCTTGAGATTTAGGGTCCTCCAGTTTAGGGGGATCTGTAGATCTCAGAGAGTTAGAAACAGAATCAAAGATGACCAAGCAACCACCAGAATTCTAATTCCAAGGAAAATGTTTTCTGGGAGAATAATGAAACCTCCAGGCTGCCTGGATTTGTAAAGGTGGAGACTTGGAGTGAAATTGAATAGTTGTAACTGTAATTATCTTCACAAATGTATCATATTAATAGTGAAAATAAAGTCAGTGGGGGAGGTGGGGGGGTGTGTGTAGGCACTATCGTGTAGGTTGTAAGAGGCTGAAAGGATTAATACTGACTGAATGCTATAAGCCATGATGTCAAATCGATTTGTGGGCAGAAAAGCTAAGCATCTTGAAGGAATGAGACCTAACTCTCGACCCTTCTCAAACTCTATCTCCCCATATCGAACATATCAATATAAACTGTTACTAGTTGCTAACATGCAACAAGCTATATCTTGCTAATTACAAGAGACTTTTATCCCAAAAAGATGTGTCCTATCTGACACTGGACTAAGCAGACACTGTTGTTTCCTGAACATAATGAGGATGGTGACAGCAACCTTCATCATGGGTACCAGCTCAGACAGTGCAATCGGTTGGCATATCCACATGAAAAACATTTCCAGCATTTTATGTTTGCTGTTCCAACATTTCCTCCATTCGAAAAGTTTACTGCTTCAACTTCATTCCAAAGTGAATAACTTCACACTTAACCACCAATGAAAGGTTTCACCCCATCTACACCATCTAGCCTCTCATGAATTGAACATTGCTATGAAATTGCCTCTCAACAAACTCTATTTGACAGAGAACAATCCCAACTTTTCTGACCTACTGAGTTAACTTATGTCCCTCATCCATGGAACTAATGTCACAAATTTGTTCTGGATCTAACTCAGAATCGGAGACATTTGAAATCATAGAGCCACACAGCACGGAAACAGATCCTTTGGTCCAACTTATTCATACCGACCAAGTTTCCCAAAGTAAGCTAGTCCCATTTGCCTGCACTTGACCCATATCCCTCCAAACCCTTCCTATTCATGTACCTGTCCAAATATCTTCCAAATGTTGTAACTGTACCTGCATCTACCAGTTCCTCAGGCAGTTCATTCCACATACAAAACCACCCTCTGTGTGAAAAAGTTGGGCCCTCAGGTCTCTTATATCTTTCACCTCTTGCCTTAAAGATATGCCCCCTAGGGAAAGCACCTTCTCTATGCCCTTCATGATTTGTGGAGTGTCCTAGAGTTCAGGAGAGTTGTTGAAACCTCCTTTATATCCAACACATCTTTATTTGTCCATCATGTCTCTGGTGATCCTTAGCCTGAAAGCTTTGGCCCAGAGTTTGCCTTAACTGTTCCTTGCAGTAGTAATTTACCCACTTTCAGTTTCTTGTTCTCATAGTCTGTGTTTTTATGGACTATATTTTCTTTCAACTTGGAATGGCGGTTCCTACATTAGTACTTTTGATCCAGATATTTGATCCTCTAGGTCAGATTAGGTCATTCAATTTTGAGCTAAGAAAGATAAAAAGGAATGTTCTCCAAATACGGAGAAACCAGGAACTCTGCATGAGCAGGAAGAGTTAGGAATGTGGAAACCATGAAATGCTTATTGATAGGTTTGAATTGTTATTAATAAGGCTTCTGGAATGCTGGCCCATGAGCTTTATCCCTAGGAAAATGGGGGGCAATAGGGAATAAATGTTAATGTTACAATTATGTTGCGCTCTCATCATTCCTCACTCAAAATGCTGCAATCAATTCTGGATGTGGATTCTCCCAGGAAATAAGCTTTGGCCTTGGAAAAGATATTGTGCATATTCCCCAGAAATATAGATATTTTTCATCAATCAGTTCGGTAATGCTTTAACACAACTTTGGCGCAGCTAGTATTTTAACCCGACTTTGTGGCTCAGAGATAGGTATACAATCAATGCACCACAAGAACCCTTTTATTTCTCTTTCAAGAAGATATTCCATCCTGGACCAAGCCTCCCAATGCACGAAGGAAAGGCTCAAGAAATTACAGGGAGCAAGTAACTTTTTAATCAAACTGTTTGGACATGTGGTGACATATCTTTGGAACAGGTGAGATTTGTACCTCAGACCCTTGAGCCCAGAAGTAGGGACACTATCACTGTGCCACAAGACCCTCAAACCAACAGGATTAAAACAGGGCTAAACATTTAAAGGACAAGTTTTGCAGAGTAAGCTTGTAATTTCCTCGGAGTGAAGAATACAGAGTGAAATCATCGATCCATTTCAGATAATTAACGGGTTTGAAAGGATACTTAAAGAATATTAGACAATGTTTTCCTGTGAGTTTTGAGATCCCAATGTTGGGACAAAGATCAGGGTCTGAAACTTGTACCATCCATCAGTGGGAAGGGAGTTGCAATTTTTTTTTTGGATGTGCACCTTCTAATTGGCTGCCTCTGTGTTTACTGTCCAGTTAAGTACAGTGGCTGCGACTGATGACTCTGCAGGTCTAGTCAGATTTGTAGCCTCGGTATCTGAGAGAATTGGCCACTGCTGAGGTAAAATAGTGACCGAGAATGCGGCTTCATTCATTGGCCAACATAGAAAGGCTGCACAAAAAACTCCTGAAGCTGGAAAAGGCATTGGAATGCAAAAGAGAAATCAGCCTAAAATATTAAATGTGGCTTCAATTGTAGCCACTCTGAGCAGACTAGTCACCAAGGCATGGAGCCAAAGCTTTGATAACTCCCCAGCCAACTACAAGGGGGCTACTATGAAGAATCTCCTTTGTGGGGGGTTTGGGAAACTTTCAGTGATGGTGCAAAAACTGCTCCTAATTAGGGCCTTAACCATTCAATGACAGCTAATACAGAAGGCACTGTAAACTGCAAATTTGTTATGTTGTAGCTGCACATTGCATTTTGCCTGCACCAGAGTATTTTTAACTGAACTGACAATGCTTATTTTATCCTCTGTAAAATAAGAAGCTGATTGTAAGTATTATGGCACAGAAGAATCCAACAGCTATTTAAAACAACATGCAAAAAATTCATTCACAGACATTATAGTGACTAGATTAACATGAAGCTGTTAGATTCTAACAGAAGGCATGCTTTCGGTGGAGTGCCATGCTTCAAATGTTCCCGGATACGATGGAGCATGAGTCCTGTGTACCCTTAGGACACATGCTATGATTCATCACTCTCATCTTGAGCGTGTCTCTTAAACATATACAGTCAGTCATACATAAACCAATCCTTAGATTACTCGAGTTGACTGGAGTATTGGGATTTGATCATCTTTAATATTTGGGATTCAGAAAGGGACAGGGAACTGAAACAAAGTAAATCCGTATCAGAAATTGAGTTTGCTCATATAAAATTTAATACTGGATAAGAGTTAGGGAAAATTCCTAGTGATACCATCACTCAAAACATTGGAAATGACACAATAAATTGTCTGCATGCTGTTAATCAGACAGTAGAAATTTCTCAGTTTTAATTTCAGCTTTGAATCGAACAGCTAGTATTTAATAACCCCTGTGGGAGTAGTCAAAAAGCATCATACATTTCAGAAATGTAATAATTCACTAAGCAATAGTTAATGACTACTTGTCACCTTTCGTCTCTCTTTCCAAACTGTTTAATGAATTATTACATATCGATACACAATGCTCCACCAAGTACAACACCAGCAACAGCCCCATGTTTGCAGATGCTCATTAAAATGAGAATAAGATAGTGCTGGACAATGTCACATTGCAGCTATCCTGTGCTAACCTTACAACTATAAATCACATTTAACATGCAACCCCGTACAAATTAGGGAATGAAGCACAAAGCTATAGGAAAGTGGATGAAACATGGGAAAGCAAAGCTGAAGTAGCGTGGAATGGGTTACCTATTCTCTACAAATTTCCCTCAAGTTACAGATGTAGAGCAATTTCACAGGAACATAGTAATAGAAGTAGGCCATTTAGCCCCTGGAGCTATTTCACCTATTTTTGCATTGGATTATGGTTGATTTAATGTCATCTTCAATGCCTGCACATGCAGAACTTAAAAGGACATAAGATTATCAAACAGGCAGAATGCATTCCAGATCATTAAGCAAAACAGGAAGGGATTCCTGAATCAGCAGAAAACCTCTGAATTAATTTGTTAAGTATGATACCCACAATACCTTGCCTACTGAAAGAGATGACAGCACTTTATCTGCTTAATTGCTAACATGTAAATTGCCATTGTTCTTCCATCTTTACTTAATACTGGTGGTCAATTAAGCAAAGCAATTGAATTTCAGATAAATTAATGCAAACAAATTATTGTTGGAGCACTTTCATGCTCAAGAGGTTAGAAATTTTTTTTATTTATTCTGGTCTCCTTCCTATCGGAAAGATGTTGTGAAACTTGAAAGGGTTCAGAAAAGATTGACAAGGATGTTGCCAGGGTTGGAGGATTTGAGCTACAGGAAGAGGCTGAATAGGCTGGGGCTGTTTTCCCTGGAGGTCAGAGGCTGTGGGATGACCTCATAGAGGTTCATAACATCATGAGGGGCATGGATATGATAAATAGACAAAGTCTTTTTCCTGGGGTGGGGGAGTCTAAAACAAAAGGGCATAGGTTTAGGGTGAGAGGGGAAAAATATAAAAGGGACCTAAGGGGCAACTTTTTCACACAGAGGGTGCTGGGTGTATGGAATGAGCTGCCAGAGGAAGTGGTGAATGCTGGTACAATTGCAACATTTAAAAGGCATCTGGATGGTATATGAATAGGAAGGGTTTGGAGGGATATGGGCCGGGTGCTGGCAAATGGGACTAGATTAGGTTGGGATATCTGGTCAGCATGGACGAGTTGGGCCGAAGGGTCTGTTTCCATGCTGTACATCTCTATGACTCTATGACTCTGTAACTTACAATACATAAAGGACAACTTACATTTAAACAACACCTTCAGTGCAGTAGCATGATCAGACAAGTCACATAAAGTAATATTATTGACTCGTCAAAACCTTTGTCAAAAAGGTCGGTTTTGACGAGCATCTAAGAGGGAACGAGACAATAGAGAGGTGAAGAGGCTAGAAGAATAACTGCCTAGAGCTAATGTTGAAGGCACGGCTGTTAATGGTGGGGCAATGGAAATCAGAGATTAGAATTTGAGAGGAGCAGAGCTCTCAAGGATTTTAGGGCTGCAGAAGGTTACAGAAATAGGGGCAATATGGTGACATGAACCATGTTCAGATGCTGAAATTACTCCACAGATGCCAGTATCCCATCGCCAAGTCACTCTTTATTTACATCTGGAAAGTCATTGGCTTTGACCCAGCTCCCTCAGAGCCAGCTCTCAGAGTGACAGGATGTTTGACACTCCTGTTTTGAGTTAGAGGACTAACTCTTCCTGGGTGTTTTAGCACTAGGTCAGGTTCCTCTGACTTGGCCTCAGATACGGGCAGTGTTTAATGCACAGTGGCTCACCTCTTGCATCCAGAGCATCTTGGAAGAAATTCATTCCCTTCTTCAGGTAACAAAGGCATCAAGGCAGTGACATCCACCCTGTCTATCTCAGCTTCTAAAGTCTCTTCAATGCTTGTTGGAGAGGAAGAACCACAGGTTCTGGTAGTCTTTCCAACTTTTCTGAGGGACGGGGTACATTTAGCTCCCACACCTTTTGCGAGTTTGCAGCTTTCATATGGTCCACATGTTTGTTCAGGACCATTGTACCTACTGAAACTTTATATGTCACTGGACCTGGCCTCACATTGACTATACCTCTTACCCATGCAGGGCCATTCCTGTGGTTCCTACACCAAACATCATCCCCTGAAGTAAACAGTTGCTCTCACTTAACAGAGTCCGGCACTAGCGATCCCAATTCCTTTCCCCCAGCTGCAGGAAGATCAGATTTGACCTGGTGTGGAGACTTCTCCCCTTAGCAACTCTGCTGGAGCTATCCCTGTGGTTGCATAAGCGGTGGTTCTTTAATCAAATAGGAACTGGGACAGTTTGGTGTCTAGTAAAGCTGTCAGTTTTCTCTTTAAGCCTGCCTTAAAAGCTTGGTCTGCCAGACCATTGAATGATGAATAGTATGGAGCTGCCCTTATATGTCGAATGCCATTTGACTTTAGAAAGTACTCAAATTCCCCGCTGGCAAACAATGGTTCATTATCCATGACCAACACTTTCAGGGGTCTGTGTATGGGTAAAAGTATGCAATTTTACTATCAGCATCCCCACGTTTGATGAATGATTTCTACGCACATTGAATCACTTTGAGTCTAAGTCTAAGAACTCAATGTCTAAGTTGAGGCTCGTAATCACATTCCTATTTGGTAGATGCACACGCAGTGTGTTTGCCATGTGAGCTCCTGGCACATAAAGTAGATGTGAGATTAGCATGGCATGATGCCAGAGAGTAACAAAATCACCCCTTGACTGATGTGTGCGGACAACCATGTCAAGCTGCCTGGCTTTGCATCTGCACAAAACAACAGGACAGCACAGAACCTCAGTGATCGTTTAATATTTGAGTAAGGGGGCAAATGGCAAAAATGTAAGGCGAAGCAGGGATACTGTGAGCATCCAGTTAGGCACAAAGCAAGCTTGTTCTGAGAGCATATGAGCATCCCAGAGATTTAACCTGGTCCAATCCATGAGCTAGGAATTCATCTTTGCGTGCACGGCATCTTTACAGCAGTCCTGCAATAAGAGAGGCTGGTAGCTTTCAAAGTACAGACTGAAGTGCCGAAAAGTGTTGTAAGTAGATCAGAAAGGTGCAATGGTGATGCAATGAGGCTGGTTGTATTTTGAATTCCACATTCCCAGCGACACCCAAGAAATCTTTGATATTTTTTATCCATTCATGGAATATTGGCATGACTTCCTGGGCTAAAATTTATTGTCCTTCCCTAGTTGCCTTTGAGAAGATGATGGTGAATGCCTTCTTGAACTGCTGCACTCCCCATGCTGTAGGTTGATCCACAATGTCCTTAGGGAGGGAACGCCAAGATTTTGACCCAGCAACAGTGAAGAAACAGTAATATAGTTCCAAGTCAGGACGGTGAGTGGCTTGGAGGGGAACTTTCAAGTGGTGTTATTCCATGAATTTGCTGTCCTTATCTTTCTAGGTGGTAATGGTCATGGGTTTGGAAGGTGCTGTCTGAGGGTCTTTGGTGAACTTCTGTAGTGCGCCTTGGAGATAGTACACTGGGTGTCAGAGTGGAGGGAGTGGAATTTTTTTTAGAATTCCTACAGTTTGGAAATAGGTTCTTCAGCCCAACAAGTCCACTCTGACCCTCCAAACAGCATCCCACTCAGATCTATTCCCCTAAATTTACTCCTGTCTAATGCACCTTACCTACACATCACTGAACACTATGGGCAATTTAACATGATGCAATTTAGGATGGTCAATTCACCTAACCTGCACATCTTTGGAATGTGGGAGGAAACTGGAGCACCTGAAGGAAACCCATGCAGATATGGGGAGAATGTGCAAACTCCATACAGACAGTCGGGTTCCTGGTGCTGTGAGGCAGCAATGCTAACCACTGAGCCACCATGCCACCCTTATTTGTGAACATGATGCTAATCAAGCAAGCTGCCTTGTCCTGGATGGTGTCAAGCTTCTTGAGTGTTGTTGGAGATGCACCCATCCAAGCAAGTGGGGAGTATTTCATCCCACACCTGATACATATCTTGTAGACAATAGGCAGGCTTTGGGATATCAGAAAATGAATTACTCACCATAGTATTTCTAGCTTCTGACCTGCTTTTATAGCCACTCTGATTATGTGGCAAATCCAGTTGAGTTTCTGTTCAATGGTAACCCCCAGAATATTGGTCATGGGGCATTCAACGATGGTAACATCATTGAATGTTAAGGGGCAGTGGTTAGATTGTTTCTTATTAGACATGGTCATTGTCCAGCATTTGTGTGGTGCGAATGTCACTTGCCACTTGTCAGTCCAAGCCTGGATATTGTCCAGATCTTGTTACATTTGAACATAGACTGCTTCATTATCGGAGGAGTTAGGAATACTGCTGAACATTGTGAAATCACTGGGGAACATTCCCACTTCTGACCTTATGAGGGAGGAGTGGTCATTGATGAAGCAGCTGAAGATGGTTGGGCCTAGGTCACTACCCTGAGGAACTCCTGCAGAGATGTCCAAGAGTTGAGATGACTTACCTCCAACAACCACGACTATCTTCCTGTGTCCCAAGTATGATTCTAACCAGCAGAGAGTTTCTAACCAGCAATGATGCCCATTGATTCCAATTTTTCCAGGGCTCTTTGATGCCACACTCAGTCAAATGTAGCCTTGGTCTCACAGCTGTCACTCTCACCTCAAATCTAGAATTCAGCTCTTCTGTCCATGTTTGAATCAGGGCTGTAGCAAGGTCAGGAGCTGAGTGGCCTTGGCAGAAACTGAACTTGGTGTCACTGAGCAGCTTATTACTGAGCAGGTGCTGCTGGATAGCTTTCTTTGGAAAACAAGAACCTGTCCATATCTGTCTTAAAAATATTCAATAACCAGTCCATGCCTGAGCCCTCCAGAAAGCTGAGAATTTGGAACGCTTTGTTACTTTTTCTATCAACTTTCAGGATCAATTTGTCACCATCGATGCAGTCTGTTTCTTAAAGGAGGAGCACTTGGATGGTACACCACGGGATGGTGTCAATGAAGCGAAGCTCACGTTGTATTCTTTGGGACAGAGAAGGTTGAAGGAGGAGCCTAACTGAGGAGTATCAGATTATAAATGGGATGGGAGGCTGCTATTGCCCTCAGCTGAAAGCTGTATATCGAAAGGGCATAATCTTAAGGTGAAGAGCAGGAGGTTCAGAGGGTATGTGAATAATTATTTTCACCCAGATGGTAGTGGGAGTATGGAAATCACTGTCTGGGAGGAGGGGAGAGGTACGAAACCTCATAATCTTAAAAGGAGTACATGGGTGAGCACTTGTAATGTCATAACACTCAAAGCTATGTGGCAAGAGCTGGAAAGTGAAATTTCTATGGATAGATTGGTGCAGACATGATGGGCGAAAGTCTGTCTTCTGTATCGTGTAACTTTATGACACTTTTTAAATTACACTAACGTAAAGGAGCTTTTTTCTAAAAGTCACATTGACTTTAAAAAGGTACAGACCAACATTTTTAAGACTGAGTCAGAAATGGCGGAAAAGACATTATCAATTGGGCTGCGTCTACTGACACCATTAAAGAATTACATCTGTTCATACAATGTTGTACTTTTCAATGATAGATAATCCCAAGAAAAGTGGGCGGAATGGTGGCACAGTGGCACAGTGGTTAGCAATGCTGCTTCACAGCACCAGAGACCTGGGTTCAATTCCCACCTCGGGCAACTGTCTATGTGGAGTTTGCACGTTCTCCCCGTGTCTGCGTAGATTTCCTCCGGGTGCTCTGGTTTCCTCCCACAGTCTAAAGATGTGCAGGTTAGGCGAATTGGCCATGCTAAATTGCCTGTAGTGTTAGGTGAAGGGGGTAAATGTAGAGGAATGGGTCTGGGAGGCTTGCTCTTCGGAGGATCGGTGTGGACTTGTTGGGCCGAAGGGCCTGTTTCCACACTGAAAGTAATCTAATCTAATCTAAGAAAAGATCTCTAGAGAACTTCCAAAGAAAGGTCGCTGGGTTCTTCGAAACATTAACTCTGCTTTCTCTTGACAGATGCTGCCAGACCTGCTGAATTTCTGCAGCAATTTCTGTTTTTGCTTTGAAAAAACTTACTTACCGTTCTTAAAGAAGAGCTTCGGAGAATTAATACTTTGCATGGATGATTTAAAATCCAGAAAATATTTGCAAGTTTCTTGAAGAGCAGCTTAAGACAAGAATGGATTCCAGGATCATACAGACAGCAAACCAAGAGTCTATTGACCAGTTTGTCAGAAAATACCACAGCATAACGGTCTGAGTATGATTTTTCCAAAAATAAACTATCAGAGAAGCTCATTGAGTTAGTCATCACCTTCAGGAAGCCTGAACACATGCACCAGCCCGTTTTGAAACAGTTTCTACCCTTCTGCTGTTAGAATACTGAATGAACTCATAAACTCTTAATATTCGCCTATACCTGTGTTTTGGTTTTTGCCGCTGTTTACATATTATTTACTTATCTATGCCACTTGACTCTGTGATCTGCCTGTATTGCTCGCAAGACAAAGCTTTTCACTGTGCCTCAGTACATGTGACAATACATTCAATTCATAGAGTCATAGCGTCATAGAGATGTACAGCATGGAAACAAACCCTTTAGTCTAACCCGTCCATGCCGACCAGATATCCCAACCTAATCTAGTGCCACCTGTCAGCACCTGGCCCATATCCCTCCAAACCCTTCCTATTTATATACCCATCCAAATGCCTTTTAAATGTTGCAATTGTACCAGCCTCCACCACTTCCTCTGGCAGCTCATTCTATACACGTACCACCCTCTGTGTGAAAAAGTTGCCCCTTAGGTCCCTTTTATATTTTTCCCCTCTCACCCTAAACCAATGCCATCTAGTTCTGGACTCCCCCACCCCAGGGAAATGACTTTGTCTATTTATCCTATCCATGCCCCTCATGATTTTGTAAACGTCTATTAGGTCACCCCTCAACCTCTGATGCTTCAGAGAAAACAGCCCCAGCCTGTTCAGCCTCTCCCTGTAGCTCAGATCCTCCAACCCGGGCAATATCCTTGTAAATCTCTTCTGAACCCTTTCAAGTTTCAATAGACAATAGACAATAGGTGCAGAGGTAGGCCATTCTGCCCCTCGAGCCTGCACCACCATTCAATATGATCATGGCTGATTATCCTTAATCAGTATCCTGTTCCTGCCTTAGCTCCATAACCCTTGATTCCACTATCCTTGAGCGCTCTACCCAATTCTTTCTTAAATGAATCCAGAGACTGGGCCTCCACTGCCCTCTGGGGCAGAGCATTCCACACAGCCACCACTCTCTGGGTGAAGAAGTTTCTCCTCATCTCTGTCCTAAATGGTCTACCCCATATTTTTAAGCTGTGTCCTCTGGGCTGCCACTCACCCATCAGCGGAAACATGTTTCCTGCCTCCAGAGTGTCCAGTCTTTTAATAATCTTATATGTCTCAATCAGATCATCTCTCAGTCTTCGAAACTCAAGGGTAGACAAGCCCAGTTGCTCCAGTCTTTCAGCGTAAGGTAGTCCCAACATTCCAGGAATTGACCTCATGAACCTACGCTGCACTCTCTCAATAGCCAGAATGTCTTTCCTCAAATTTGGAGACCAGAACTGCACACAGTACTCCAGGTGTGGTCTCACCAGGGCCCTGTACAGCTGCAGAAGAACCTCTTTGCATCTATACTCAATCCCTCTTGTTATGAAGGACAGCATGCTATTAGCCTTCTTCACTACCTTCTGCACCTGCATGCTTATCTTCATTGACTGGTGTACAAGAACACCCTGATCTCTTTGTACTGCCCCTTTACCTAAATTGATTCCATTTGCCATGGAATCTGACCACTGCCACGCATCTGACCACTCACCTAACCTGTCCAGGTGACCCTGTAATCTCCTAATATCCTCCTCACATTTTAGTATCATCAGCAAATTTGCTAATGTTATTACTAATACCATCTTCTATATCTTCTTTAACATATATTGTAAAAAGTTGCAGTCCCAGCACTGATCCCTGCGGTACCCCACTGGTCACTGCCTGCCATTCCGAAATGGAGCCGTTTATCACTACTGTTTGTTTTCTATCAGCCAACAAACTTTCAATCCAAGTTAGTACTTTGTCCCCCATACTATGCACCCTAATTTTGCTCACTAACCTCCTATGTGGGACTTTATCAAAAGCTTTCTGAAAGTCCAGGTACACTACATCTACTGGATCTCCCTCATCCATCTTCAGAGTTGCATCCTCAAAAAATTCCAGAATATTAGTCAGGCATGATTTCCCCTTCATAAATCCATGCCGACTCTGACCTACCCTGTTACAACTATCCAGATGTGTCGTAATTTCATCCTTTATAATAGACTCCAGCATCTTTCCCACCACTGAGGTCAGACTAACTGGTCTATAATTTCCTGCTTTCTCTCTCCCACCTTTCTTAAAGGTACAACATAAGCTACCCTCCAATCCGCAGGAACTGATCCCGAATCTATCGAACTCTGGAAAATAATCACCAACGCATCAACGATTTCTCGAGCCACCTCCTTCAGTACCCTGGGATGTAGACCATCAGGCCCCGGGGATTTATCAACCTTCAGACCTAACAGTCTCTCCAACACCAATTCCTGGTAAATATTAATTCCCTTAAGTTCAGGTCCTTCAGCCACTGTTACCTCAGGGAGATTGCTTGTGTCTTCCCCAGTGAACACAGATCTGAAGTAACAATTCAATTCTTCTGCCAATTCTTTGTTCCCCGTAATATATTCCCCTGTTTCTGTCTTCAAGGGCCCAATTTTAGTTTTAACCATTTTTTTTTGCCTTTCACATACCTAAAAAAGCTTTTACTATCCTCCTTTATATTATTGGCCAGTTTACCTTCATACCTCATTTTTT
>NC_057738.1:18858507-18861009 GCF_004010195.1 Chiloscyllium plagiosum
ACACACCAGAGTCGTTGACCTCCCACATCAAGCACGTAGCACACTGAGCCAGCTGGGCAGTCATGTCTTCACCTTCTTCAACTGTGGCAGAATCACTTCACTCAACCTCCTTGTCAAAGACTCCTGAGCTAAAGCCTCACTCTTCAATCACAGGAGCTTCCTTGGACCCTCTTACCGACAGGAAAGAAACCAGAATTGCATGCAATATTCCAACAGCGGCCTAACCAATGTCCTGTAGAGCTGCAACATGACCTCCCAACTCCTGTACTCAATACTCTGACCAATAAAAGAATACCAAACGCCTTCTTCACTGTGATTCTACTTTCAAAGAGCTATGAACCTGAACTCCCAGGTCTCTTTGTGCAGCAACAGTCCCTAGGACCTTACCATTAAGTGAATAAGTCCTGCTAAGATTCAATTCAGTTCAGTTCAAACAACAATGGTTATATCATTGATGCAATACTTGAGAATGGACATGAAAATGGAGACATGGTAGCAGGCCAATGACAACTGCATGCTTTAGGTGCAACCAACTCTATTGCTACAATCAGCAAAATGTACCAAATCTACAGAATCTGTAATAGTCATTCACACCAACCCAGGAGCTGTCCTGCTTTTCCTGGTATCTCCAAAGTATATGGCACCAAGGGACATTGGACATGCTTCAGCAGGAAATCTGGTTCCAAAGGCCAAGCCAGATCCCACAACAAAATGTAGGTCACTAACAAGACAACATAGCAATATAATACTGGCAACAAGGAAAATACTAAGAACATGCACAAGTATCAATGAGGTCCAGAGTCAATCAATCATTAGGCAAATTTCAGACAACGAGAGTTGAGAGTATGGTGCTGGAAAAGCACAGCAGGTCAGGCAGCATCCAAGGAGCAGGAGAATCAACATTTTGAGCATAAGGCCTTCATGAGGAATGATTCCTGATGAAGGGCTTATTCCCGAAATGTCGATTGTCCTGCTCCTTGGATGCTACCTGACCTGCTGTGCTTTTCCAGCACCACACTCTTGACTCTGATCTCCAGCATCTGCAGTCCTCACTTTCTCCAAATTTCAGAAGATGACAAGCTTTCCATATTGTTAAGTTCACACTGTATCTTTGGTATATGGTGATTAGAAGCTTCTACAACCATCAATATCACATAGCCTGAAGAGGCGGTCAAGACACCTTTAAAGCTAAAATCAATGCAGGAGATTGAGCCATGGTAATAACAATGTAATACCACTCCACATTCTGAAAGAGATGTTCCTCAACAGGTGTTCCTGCATGGTAAAGCCTATAAGCAATTGTCATGCAGTATATAATGAATCACCAATTCTGAGCAGTGGAAAATTGATGCTACAGTGTCAATACAGGAGCTCATCTCAGTTTCCCCAAATCTTCTACCTGGTTGACATAAAAAGTCCAGCATTGCTTAGATTATCAGTATGCTCACATCTTGATAAAGTCACAATCCATGACTTTCAAAACACACCCACTGAAGTAGAGCGGACCACATGTGATGTAGTTGATTTAATCAATGACTTTTAAACACCCTTTTCCACGTATTTGATTCAAGATGGCAAGTTTAAGGATGGTGCAATATTTCATTTCAATGTTTATACAACCCCATGTACTGATCTTCCAAGGAAGTGCAGCATGAACATCCAGGAGGTACTTTGAATGGAACTGAATGAGATGGAACAACATAGTATACTTCAGATGGTGGACTACCACATAGCTCAGTGTAGCTCCACGTGTGAATTGAAGAAAGGTGGCTACATAAGAGTAATGCTTTGGAGATGCCGGTGTTGGACTGAGGTAGCTGGTGTCGTGTGATTTTTAACTTTGTACATAAGAGTATGTTTCGATCCAAGGTGCTCGAACCTTTCACTTCAAAAGGTGCCAACACAAAATAGAGCACTGGAAGAACTAAGTCTGAAATTTTCTGGGATAAAGTCCTTTCCAAAGGCACATGAGCAGAATGGGTTCTTGTCTGTGCATTTTGCAAAAAACTCTCAAGACTTTATGACATTTAGCATACAATTTGTATGGCATTGTTTCCAACAGTTCTTATTCAGGCTTTCAGTACCTTGTAGAACATAGAACATAGAACATAGAAGAATACAGCACAGTACAGGCCCTTTGGCCCTCGATGTTGCGCCGATCCAAGCCCACCTAACCTACACTAGCCCATTATCCTCCATATGTCTATCCAATGCCCGCTTAAATGCCCATAATGAAGGAGAGTCCACCACTGCTACTGGCAGGGCATTCCATGAACTCACGACTCGCTGAGTAAAGAACCTACCCCTAACATC
Organism: Chiloscyllium plagiosum; assembly: GCF_004010195.1. Classification (NCBI taxonomy): domain Eukaryota; kingdom Metazoa; phylum Chordata; class Chondrichthyes; order Orectolobiformes; family Hemiscylliidae; genus Chiloscyllium; species Chiloscyllium plagiosum. The sequence continues at coordinate 18,860,821 of NC_057738.1, forward strand.
TGTCCTATACCTACCACCCCTTAATTTAAAGCTATGCCCCCACATAATAGCTGACTCCATACGTGGAAAAAGATTCTCACTGTCGACCCTATCTAAACCCCTAATCATCTTATACACCTCTATCAAGTCACCCCTAAACCTTCTTTACACCATTGAAAACAACCCCAAGTGCCTCAGCCTGTCCTCATA
>NC_057738.1:18865052-18901642 GCF_004010195.1 Chiloscyllium plagiosum
TATCTACATATTGTGTCAGGAAGCCCTCCTGCACACATTGGACAAACACTGACCCATCTAACAAACTTGAGCCAAATCTTTCCCAATCAATATCAGGAAAGTTAAAGTCCCCATAACAACCACCCTATTACTTTCACTCTTCTCTTGAATCATCCTCGCAATCCTTTCTTCTACGTTTCTAGGACTGTTAGGAGGCCTGTAAAAAACTCCTAACTGGGTGAGCTCACCTTTCCTATTCCTAACCTCAGCCCAAACTACCTCAGATGGCGAGTCTTCATTCATCGTCCTTTCCACAGCTGTAATACTATCTTTGACAAGCAATGCCACACCTCCCCCTCTTTTACCCACACCTCTGACGCTATTAAAACATTTAAACCCTGGAACCTGCAACAGCCAATCTTGTCCCTGTTCTGCCCATGTCTCCGTAATAGCCACAACATCGAAGTCCCAGGTACCAACCCACACTGCAAGTTCACCTACCTTATTTCGTATACTTCTTGCATTGAAGTATACACACTTCAAGCCACTTTCCTGTTTACAGGCACCCTCCTTTGAGATTGATGCCATGCTCCTAACCTCCCTACACTCCAGGTCCTGCACCCTAAAGCTTCAGTCTAGGTTCCCATGCCCCTGCAGAGTTAGTTTAAACCCCCCCCAAGAGCACTAGCAAACCTCCCACCAAGGATACTGGTGCCCCTCAGGTTCAGGGGTAGATCATCCTGGGGAGTGAGCCTGGCCAAGCGGTCAGTTTCATTTGCGGAGCATTTTGGGAACAGTGATCATAGTTCCTGAAGTTTTAAGATAGTTATGGATAAGGATAAGGCCGAACCTCAGATGAAAGTACTAAATTGTGGGAAGGCTAATACAACAGTAATAGGCAGGATACTGAGAGAGGCAAGGGAGGAGCTTGCTAAAGTCTTGATAGCGATCTTTGTATCTTCTTTAGCTACAGGCAAGGTCTCAGAAGACTGGGGAACAGCCAATGTTCTTCCTTTGTTTAAGAAGGCCACCGGGGACAATCCAGGAAATTATAGGCCAGTAAGCCTTACTACAGTGGTATGAACATTATTGGATATGATTCAGGTTTACCCATCTTTGGAGAGGATTGGATTTATTGGGGATAATCGACATGGCTTTATGCAGGGGAGGTCTTGTCTCACAAACTTGATTGAGTTTTTGAGGAAGTGATGAGGATAATTGATGAGGCCCAGGCAGTGGATGTTGTCTACATGGACTTTAGCAGGATCTTGACAAAGTCCCTCAGGGTAGGCATAGAAGCCGATACAATAGCAATTTTAAGTGGCATTTAGACAGACACGTGAACAGACAGAAAATAGAGAAAGATATGGAACATGTGCAGACAGATAGGATTAGATTAGAATAGCATCATGGTCAGCACAGACATGATGGGCCAAACGTCTATGTTCTATGTTCTGTTTGCAATGTTTACAAGTTGTGTATGAATAACTGACAATATCGAGATTATGGTTCAGACAAGAGCAGAACATGACCACAAAAACCATTATGGATGAGACAAAAGCAGACCACAATCTTCACTCAGTGATAACAGTAGCATAACAAGGATTAGTCTTTAACAGCATTAATTTGCAGCGCAATGCCAGTCAAATAAACTTGTTTGGGTCCACAGGCTCTGCCATGGTGATCTAGCTAAGACTAAAGGCATTAAACAAATGCTGATCCACAATCACAGGAGGATGTGTAATATTGGTTCAAAGGTTATCATTTTTTCTCACTTTGTATTCCCAACTTTGCGGATAAGATATTTCAGAGAATTGCTCAAGAAGGACTTCCTCTTTGTACAGTAAAACAATCATATATATATCTTTAGTTATCTCAAGCAGCTTCAATCAGCAAAATCTTGCAGTACTATGAAACATGGTCCTAATCATGGAGGTATTGAAAGACACTAAATCTATTGGTTTTGCTTCAGATCTCCTGCCATCAGTGCAAGAATGTGCCAAGTGATGGACATTAGTTGTGGTATTTGGCAGCAAGAGGTTTCGCATTTACTTATTTGGCATGAAACTCACCATTGAAATAGATCATTTGTCGGGGGGAATGATGATATGCTGCAGTCTACTAATGAGTGAACCACCAGTTTTGCAGCATCATCTTGTCAATGTGCAAGGAATTGACTTTGAGTGAGATATAAGCCAAAAAGCCGGAATGACTATATTTGACATGCTGTGCAGATTATCCATACCACACAAAGACCAAGACATTCCTCGTGATCTGTACTGTGTTCTAAATCGTAAAACTGAACACATTTTCAAGATTGATCTGTTAAACCTTGAACAAAGCCAAATCGTCAGCAACTGAAGGCGAGCCACTGAAATAGTTGTAAAAGATGAATATGCAGGAATGGCCTGGCAGCATTAAAGATGTACCTGCAAAGATTCATGAATTTATAATAAATGCATGATGGCATGTAAAGGACTTATACTGACATATTGGCTGTGTAATATAACACAGCAACATCAAGTTTGTGAAGTGTAGAATAGAGCACTTTCACCAGGTGTGCACTGGGATAACCTTGCTGCACCAGGGACACAGGTTTGATTCCAGCCTCAGATGACTGTCTGTGTGGAGATTACTCTTGGTGCTCGGTTTCTTCTGTGAGATCCTGTTCAATAACGACCGAAATTAGTGAGTGGCAAAAATGGCCCCTTTATTGAAAAGTGTACCAAAGAAAAGTAGAGAGGATGTTAAACTGATCTCCCGCATCTGGGTTGTGAGATTTCATTTAGAGTCATAGAGTCACGGAGATGTACCGACACAGAAACAAACCCTTCAGTCCAACTCGTCTATGCCGACCAGATGTCCTAACCTAATCAAGTTCCACTTGCCAGCACTTGGCCCATATCCCTCCAAACCCTTCCTATTCATATACCCATCCAGATGCCTTTTAAATGTTGCAATTGTACCAGCCTCCACCACTTCCTCTGGCAGCCCATTCCATACATGCTACACCCTCAGTGTGAAAATGTTGCCCCTTAGATCCCCTTTATATCTTTCCCCTCTCACCCTAAACCTATGCTGCTTAGTTCTGGACTCCCCCACCCCAGAGAAAAGACTTTGTATACCTATCCTATCCATGTCTGTCATGATTTTATAACCCTCTATAAGATCACCCTTCAGCCTCTGGCACTTCAGGGAAAATGGTCCCAGCTTCTATAAACCTTCTATAAACCTCTATAAGGTCACCCCTATTCAGCCTCTCCCTATAGCTAAATCCTCCAACCCTAGCAACATCCTTGTAAATCTTTTCTGAACCCTTTCAAGTTTCACAACATCCTTCAGATAGGAAGGAGTCTAGAATTGCATACAATATTCCAAAAGTGGCCTAACTAATGTCCTGTACAGCCACAACATGATCTCCTAACTCCTGTACTCAATACTCTGACCAATAAGGTAGAGCATACCAAATACTTTCTTCACTATCCTATCTATCAGCGACTCTACTTTCAAGGAATATGAACCTGCACTCCATGGTTTCTTTGTTCAGCAACACTCCCTAGGAGCTTGCCATTAAGTATATAAGCCCTGCTCTGATTTGAGTTTTTTAAAATGCACCACCTCACATTTATCTAAATTAAACTCCATCTGCCACTTCTCAGCCCATCGGCCCATCTGATCAAGATCCAATTGTACTCTAGGTAACCTTCTTCACTGTCCACTACCCCTCCAATTTTGGTGTCATCAGCAAACTTACCAACTATACCTCTTACGTTCACATCCAAATCATTTATTTAAATGAAGAAAAGTAGTGGAGCCAGCACCAATCCTTTTAGCACTCCACTGATCATAGCCCTCCAGTCTGAAAAGCAACCCTCTACCACCACCCTCTGCCTTCTACCTTGGAGCCAGTTTTGTATCCACATGGCTAATTCTCCCCATATTCCATGAAATTTAACCTTGCTAACCAGTCTTCCATGGAGAACCTTGTCGTACGTCTTACTGAAGTCCATATAGATCACATCTACCGCACTGCCCTCATCAGAAAACGCAATCAAGTTCGTGAGACATGATTTCCCATGCACAAAGCCAATCTACTACTGCCAGTCTTTGACACTCATTAATATAGTTTCATGGAATCGTTGTTTTGACAGTAAGTTTCTTAAAGGGGGAAGCAGCTCTATTTCATATGTGTTTTAGAAAGTACATGCTAGTGGATGAAACTGTCTGATGTTCTGCAAGTTATTAAGGTCCTGAGAGATGATTATTAAGAGCTGATTAATGTCATTATCTTTCTAAAGTTTTGAGTGAGGTATGGAGACACAGAGGTGTGGGGATGGGGGGTGAGGGGGGTGGTGGCGTTGGTGTTGTTCTGAGGAAGGTACAGTATTAACACTTTTTCAAGTAGCTTTTGACACATAAACAGGCCTAACCACTGCTTGCAACATGGGGCAAGTAAATACTGAAAGGCCTAAAGAAACAATCATGGGTTGTAAGGGATGTTTTAATTTAGTTTATCTTGTAATAGTAAAACAGTAAAATGTTCTACAAAAATGTGGTTTTATGAAGGAATGAATGGAAATATGGTATAGTAGACAGAGCGCTTGTGAGTGAGTTGGTAAAGTGAATCATAATACAACACCTCACACCTCCCACAGTCTGAAGATGCACAGGTTAGGTGGATTGGCTATGGCAAAAACCCCATGTGGGGTTATGGTAATAGGGTATGGCGGTGGGTCTGGGTGGGATGATCTTCAAATGGTTGGTGCAGACCCAATGGGCTGAATGGCCTCTTTCTGCACTCTAGGAATTCTATGATTCTAGTCAACTCTAGAGATAATGAATACATGAATGAGGACTTCAGCAGCAGTTAAACTAAGATAGGGCAAACATAGACAATGTTGCAGAACACAGAAACAGATGATTTTAATCAGGCCATGTGGTTGAAAGCAGATATCAAGATTATGTGTGACACAAAGGTTGTTAATGGACTACCTTTATGTCAAACAGTTGTCAGGGAGAGGGACTGAATGGGTAGCTAAGGAAAAGAGTTTGGGACAGGAACTGAAACTAAATTCTTCCCAGTGTTTACTTGGAGATAATTTGTGCTTATCAAAATAAAAAGACATTGGATAACAGTCAATAAGTTTAGCAACAGTTCAAAAAAAATTTGATTTAGACAATGCCCCAGTATATATTTTGATATAATCTATGATAATTCCCCAATAATTCCCTTTTCCTAACCGTCGCATTAAATATGTCCTCATAAAACTGGCGTGACTCCACAAAAGACACCAATCCTGACACAATTTCCTTAAAATGGACTAAGGGAGCTACAGAAATCCAGGATTCATACATTACTTTGTGAATATATTGGCACAACACTGTTAACTCTTTAGGAACACAGTCATGGAGAGAACCGTCAATAAGTTCTAATTAGCAAATAGCTGTTCTGTTTTGAGATTCATCCACATTTTGGTTACAAAGCCAAGCTCATGTGAATTTCCATGAAGACGCATTCTTTTTTTTAAAAAGGGTACAACTGTGAATTTGTTACTGCTTATTAGTGTGAGCATATTCAAACATAGCAATCCCAAATAAGCAAAGCAGACGTCATAAAGAGCAGATGCACAACTATGCCAGGGATCACCCAGTTGTAGGATTATAGTTATAACTGTCACAATTTCCTGAAAACCTGCTGTAAGTCTTGTATCTCAACCTACTAATGAGATTATATGAAAAAAGCACTGTTTCAAGAATATCCCACATGGGGCCTAATATATTAGAAGCTTAATGTTGGTCCAACTCAGAGTGGCTAGGTTCACATCCTATCTGTTGCAGAGACATCTCTGAACAGGTTAATTAGAAAATACTGACTCCAATCATAATCAAAAATCATCCTGCAGAACACAAGACTTCATTCAAGGCAAGCATTGATTGAAATAAAAATTAAAAGGGCAAATCTGTGGAGAGAGATATGGAGTTAACATTTCACTTCAATGATCCCAATGATAGGTCACTAACCCTGTTCTCTATCCACAACTGCTACTGAAACTGCTGCCTATTTCCAAAATAGTTCTGTTTTAATTTCAGAGTTCCAGTTTGCACTATATTCTGTTTACATGTTGTGAGAGAGTTTTATTAGTGATCTAAATTCAACAGTGGGAATTAATGGGGACAAGACAGATTCGCAGGAGCTCTGTTTGTCCAGAATATTAGTAATTGCAGACCAGTCAATAAGACAGACCAAATACTGGCATCAAAAGTGAACAGAGTCATCAAATCCATCAAAGCACAAAATTGTCTCCCAGGCTCAGGTTCCACAATCTTCACATTACATTCAATACATGCACATCAGTGCATTAAATCATGTTCTGTAAATAGATCTACATACCTTTATATACTAGGTACATATTTGTCATTCACCATCAGAGGAGCAGGACTCTTTATTCGACTCGCATGCTCATTAGAATTGGTTTGTCAATTAAAGTTTCTTTCTGATGCAATGGACTGAATATTAACTGTCAGGCACACGCGTCAGAGCAAGATTGGCAATGTGTCAGGAACACAAATGTTTCAGCATCACTTTTGCCACAGCTTTTTAACTCAGCCAAGGCATTTACATCTGAGGTTCAGTTCCCTAATCAGTGAGTGTGATGATATCGCACAACAGTCAATTTCAGCTGCACTATTTAGATTAGATTAGATTCACTACAGTATGGAAACAGGCCCTTTGGCCCAACAAGTCCATACCGACCCTCCGAAGAGTAACCCACCCAGATCCCATTTTCCTCTGACTAATGCACCTAACACTACAGGCAATTTAGCATGGCCAATTCACCTGACCTGTACATTTTTGGACTGTGGGAGGAAATCGGAGCACCCGGAGGAAACCCACACAAATACAGGGAGAATGTGCAAACTCCACACTGACAGTCACCCAAGGCTGGAATTGAACCTGGGTCCCTGGTGCTGTGAGGCTGCAGTGCTAACCATTTAAAGGGATCCTCTACGGATCAGGGTGGAAACATTGTCATGGTGCCAAAACAGAGCAGGCAACCTGGCAGCTGGAATATGAAAGTATAAAGGTGCCATCTACATTTCGTGTGCTTCCTTCGTCATCATGGTGTTGGCTTAAGTACCCGTGGATGGGAAGAAAAGGAATACAGCAGAGAATATACTGGCATGGCTAATGATTGCAGAGGAGGTCATCAGCAGGAATGTGGTTGAAATCCAAAGAGGCGTCCTATTGGATTCAAAACTTTAACCTTCTTTCTCTCACTTGCAGGTGCATGACTTACTGAGTTACTCCAACACTTCCTGTTTTTATTTCAAATCTCAGTGTTTGCTTTTAAATTAGCAGGAGAGTGGTGCCTTGCTGCTGGGAACATTGCACAAAAGTTTAGTGATTTTAACAGCAAAAGGTGTGAAGGTGAATGCACGGCACTTGCAAATTTAAACACACCCCCCACTCTTTTTTTGTCAGCCTTTTCCCGCACATCACTCAACACAGTCACAAACCTTGCATGTGTATCCAAAAGTCCCTGCCAAGCCATCTCTTCCCTTCCTGACCTGACTAGCCATTGTTGACATTCACCCTCACCATCTGGCAATATCTCACGTACTCTCATGGTGACCCTCTGCATACAATGTACATTCTTTCAAATTATTTCACTGATCACAACATGGTTCTCCTTCTTCTTGCAAGAGAAGAAAGCACAGAGGACCAAGGAGAGGCAGAGAGCTGGAGCTTGCCATTTAGTCACTGTTTCCTTGAAGAGGAAGAGGCATAGAGTTGTGCAGTATGGAAACAGACCCTTCAGTCCAACTCATCTATGCTGACCAGATATTCTAAATTCATCTCGTCCCATTTGCCAGCACTTGGTCCATATCCCTCTAAACCCTTCCTTTTCATATAACAATCTAGATGCCTTTTAAATGTTATAATTGTACTAGCCACCACCACTTCCTTTGGCAGCTCATTCCTTACATGCACCACCCCCTCTGTGAAAAAGTTGCCCCTTATGTCCCTTTTAAATCATCCATTTTTGCCTTAAACCCATGCCTTCTAGTTTTGGAGGAACAAATCTAGACTTGAAATGTTAGCTTTCTCTCTCTCTCTCTGTGGATGCTGTCTGACCTGCTGTGATATCCAGCATTTGTTGCTTTCAGTCTTTCTTTGGACTCACCTACCCGGGAAAAAGACCTTGGCTTTCACCCTATCCATGCCCCTTGGAAAAGTGCTTGTGTTAATTGTGGTAATCAATCTGTTCTTAATGATTTTCTGACAAGCAGCAGTCTGCTCTTTTAATCTGCTAACCACTCAAAAACACCCATCCTGGCAGTTTACAATTTCCATTGCCACTCCGCTCCAAAAACACGTTTAAAAAAAGCTTGTTCTCATGCATTGTACATTATCTCAGCACAACTTATTCATAAAGAAGTCAAGTATACTAAATTCCAATTTAAAATTTGTTCAAAATTCCTAACCACATAATGCATTTATATAAACATATTTCATGACTTTAACTAACCTTGTTTGAATTTATGAGCAATATATTAGAGCACAATCTTTATCTTGAAGTCATCCTCATCCAACTTAATCAATTTGAATGAGAATAAGAGTTACATATGGAATCAAACATTCCTGGGGATCTTCCTATGAAACAGATAGAGGCTATTTGTCCCATTGGGTCTATACTAACTATTCATGGTGGAATCCATCAATCCCATTACCAATTCATTTCTGTAGCTCTGCAAACCTATTTCCATTAAATGCCCAACCACTTTTCTTTTGAAGTAATTGGCTGTCTCTGTTTCAAACACTCTCATGTCAGTGAATTCCAGATCATTACCTTCTTATTTCCCTTGAATCTTTTGATCAAAATCTTAAATCTATATCCCTAAGTATTTGCACTAGCAGTTCATGAAAAAAATATTTTCCTTGTCTACCTTATCAACCCTATTATAATTTTATATACTATTAGCAATTTCCCTTTAATCTCCTTTGCTCCAAACAGAAAACCCCTTCTTCTCCAAATTAACCTTGCATCTAAAATTCTCCATCTGTCGAACCATTCTGATAAATCTCCTTTGCATCCATTCAAGGACTCTCATTTACTTTCTGAGCAATGATTATCAGAACTGAATACAATATTCTAAATGAGATCTAACAGAGCTTTAAAAATGTTCAGCTAAATTTCTTGTATTTATTCTCAATACTTTGATTATTTAAGTCCAATACCCTATGTTCTTTGCTCACTGTCCTCTTAATACTTAATGAAAACACATGCACCTCCAGGTTCCTCTGTGTAAGCACATTCTTTATGACTCTGCAATTAGTCTATATTGCCCCTTCCTGTCAGATTTGCCAAATGCATCACCTCACATTTCTCTGCATTGAATTCCAGCTGCCATTTGTCTATGTATTCTGCTAGCTCTCTATGCTATGTTACAAAATATTAATATCAGTCTTGCTGTTTGCCATTCTTCAGTTTGTCATCAAATTTTGCAAACTTTGATATTTTACTCTATATTCCACTATCCATGTAACTTATGGTTAGCAAACATCACAGAAGACCCAGCACTGATCCTTAGGGAGAACCACTGTTTACTCTCCACCAGTCTGAAAAATAAATATTTACCTCAACTCATTATTTTCTGTTCTTTTACCTAATTTGACCCAGATCTCCTGTTCTATGAGCCCCATTCTATTAACCAGCTTTTGATGTGGTAGTTTGTTAAAGGCTGCCAAATAATCCATAGGCAACATCTATTCCTTTATATTCATCAATCTTCTCTGTTATGAAAATAATTCAATCAGTACAGTCAAGCATGATCTGCCATTTTGAATTCCATGTAGATTCTTCTTAATTACCTTAAACCCCTCCAAGTATTTGTTGATTCTTTTTCCCCAATTATTGTTTCTAGCAATTGATAGAACAAATAGAGAACATAGAACAGCATAGCACAGGAACAGGCCCTTGAGCCCACCATGTCTGTGCTGACCATGATGTAATTCTGAACTAATTCCATCCGCCATGGACCATATCTTTTCATTCCCTGCCTGTTCATGTGTCTGTCTAAATGCCTTTTAAACTTTGTTGTCATATCTGCTTCTTCCAACCTCTCTGGCAGTACTTTCCAGCTACCTACCACCATCTGCATAAAAAATATGCCTCACACATTTCCTTTAAAGATTTCTCCTCTCACTTACCCCCTCTAATATTTGATTATTTCCACCCTATCCACATCTCTAATAATTTTATATATCTTTATCACTCATTCCTCAGCCTCTGACACACTGGCAAAAACAGTCTAGGTTTATACAACTTCTCCTTATATCTAATATCTTTTGTATCCATTCCAAAGCCTCCACATTCCTCCTATAGTGTGGTGACCAGAATTGCACAGAATACTCCAAATGTGGCCTAACTGAAGTTTTACATAGCTGCAACATGACCTGTCAACTTTTATTCTCAATGATGAAGGCAAGTCAATACCTTCTTTATCACCTTATCCAGTTGTGTTGCCACTTTCAGGGAGCTATGGATCTGCACTCCAAGAGCCCTCTGTATATCAATGCTCTTCAGGGTCCTACTACTTACTGTATACTTTCCTCTTACATTTGACCTCCCAAAAGTGGATCACCTCATATTTGTCCAGATTAAACTCCATCTGTCATTTCATCAGTCAACTTTCCACCTGATCTATATCCTGTGACAATCTTCTTCACTATTTGCGACTCTACTAAATTTTGTGCCGTCTACAAACTTACTAATCAGATCACTTACATTTTCATCGAAACCATTTATATCAATTACAAACAACAAAGGTCCCAGCACTGATCTTTAAGAAATATCACTGATCACAGACATCCAGTCAAAAAACCACCCCTCCACAACTACGCTCTGTCTTCTACATCCAAGCCAATTTTGTATCTAACTTAACAACAACAATGGATCCCGTGTGACTTAATCTTCTGAACCAACCTAGTATGAAGGACTATGTCAATGCTTTAGAAAGGTCCATGTAGACAACATCCACTGCACTATCCTCATCAATCATCTTCATCACTTCCTCAAAAAACTCAATCAAATTCATGAGACGATGTCTTCCCTGCACAAAGCCATGCTGACTATCCCAAATGAGTCCATTCATTTCCAAATGTGAGTAAATCATGTCCTTGAGAGTCTTCTGCAAACAATTGCCTACCACTGAAGTAAGGCTCACATACATACAATTTCCTGGAATATCCCTATTGCCCTTCTAAAACAAAGGAAGAACATTGATTATTCTCTAGTCTTCTGGGACCTCACCCAAAGCTAACGAGTACACAAAGATCTCTGTATAGGCCCCAGCAATCTTCTCCCTTGCCTCCCTCAGTATCCTGGAGCTTATCCACCTTAATGTTTTTCAGACACACCGCACATGGTTTTCCTTAATATCGACATGGCCTAGAACGTCAACTCCCTTACCATCATCCATGTCTTTCTCTTTGATGTCTAACAATATGAAGTGCTCATTAAGGACATCATCCACTTCCTCTGGTTTTGCACAAAAACTCTCTCCTTTGTCCTGAGAGGATCTACCCTGTCCGTAGTTACTTGTTCCTAATATACGTATAAAATGCCTTGATTTTCTCCTTGATCTTATTTTCCAGGCATATTTTCATGGCCCTTTTTAGCCCTCTTGATTCCTTGTTTACGTTTTTTCCTGCTTCATCTATATTCCTCAAGGGCCTTGCCTAATATCAGTTTCCTAAACATTATGTGCATTTTCTTTGTCTTTTTTGACTAATTTTTCATTCTATCTTGTCATCCAGGGTTTCTGAATCTTGCCATTCTTTACTTTAATCCTCACAGGATCATACTGGCCAACTGCATTTAAAAGACTCTCACACGTATATGTGGATCTATCTTCAATTTAATTTAATTTCACCTGTTCCTGCCTAATACTGTTGCAATTATCCTTCACCCAGTTTAGCACTTTCATCCTAGGTCCAGTCTTATTCTTATCCAAAGCAATATTAAAACTTATGGTATTATGATCACTGTTCCCAACATTCTCCCTTACTGAGATTTCAATCACCTGGCCAGGCTCATTCTCTAATACAAGATCTAGTATGGTCCCTTCACTACAAACATTTTTCAAGAAACTCTCCTGGTGCACCTATAAAAAAATCTATCCCATCTAAGCCCCTAGAACTAAGGGAGTCCCAGTCAACATTAAAATTAACCATGACAACAACCCTGTTATTTCTACATCTTTCCATGATATGTTACATATCTGTTCCTCTATGTCCCACTGACTATTTGGAGGATTATAGTATAACTGCATTGTAATGATTACACTTTTCTTACTCCCGAGTTCTACCCACACGGCTTTGCTAGATGACTCCTGCAAGATGTCCTTTTATAGTGCAGTTGTGATGTTCTCCTTAGTAATGCAACTCACCCAGCACTCTTACATCCTTGTCTATCCCATTTGAAACATCTAAACCCTGGAATTTTGAACTGACAGTCTTGCCCTTCTCTCAGCCAATGGCTACAACATTGTAGTTCACTGTACTAATCCATGCTTTAAGCTCACCTGCCTTATCTATTATCTCCTTGCACTAAATTAAATACACCTCAGACCATCAGTCCCGCAGTGTTCATTAACTTGGCCTGTGTGTTCTTCCTATTAGACATACGTGACTTAACCTTTACCTCCTCCTCAATCACTGCACATGGTCACCTATTGTTCTGGTACTCACCCTCCACTATACTAATTTAAACCCTGCTGAACAGCACTAGCAAATCTCCTGACAAGGACATTAGTGCTCCGCCAGTCCAGGTGCAATCTGTCCTTCGGATCCAGATACTTGAATCCTTCCCTCCAACACCACTTCTTTAGTCACACGTTCAACTGTATTATGTTGCTATTTCTCATCTTATAAGCATGTGGTACAGGGAGTAATCTCACAATTACAACCCTAGAGGTCCTGCTTTTCAGTTTTCTATCTAACTCCCTAAATTCTCTTTGATGTTATCCTAGCTGGCATGTAGTTGCTAACCTTGTCCTTACAAGAGTTCTTGACTAAGGGCATCACATTTGCCCCTCTCCAGTCCTCTGATACCTCCCACATATCCAGGCAAGATGGGAAGATTTTCGAAAATCCCTTCAATGTCTTCAGCTGTATTTCCTTAAGCAACCTGGGGAAAGGGCATCCTCATTCTAGACATAGCTCGCTTTTCCAGTAACTCTTCTCTGTCAATGTGCACCCCAATTTGCCTTTACGATCTTCTCATCAATGATACATTGTCACATTTCTCTTACTTATTTATCTATCAATGCATAGTATTAAGTTAAGCATTTAATCCATGCCCTACACCTTCAAACATCAATCATATCTTTAATTGCAGTCGGAGCAAAGCCACCTCTTATTATTTATCTACTTCTAGAAGATGTTTGGGTTCTCTTTTATGTCAAATGCAATTCTATCCTTACTTTCCTCTCCATTTCCATCAAGCTTTGTATTTGATTTGAAAAACTCAACCATTTTACATCAAACATCTCTTTCCATTTTATCAAGTTTTCTGACTTCCCTATCATTTGAGATGTTTTGATCTTGCTTTGCAATTGTTTAAATGTAACTAGCTTGTAATTGAAGCTTTATTAGAAGACAAAATGTTCAGTTTCAGTTTATCCTTTCTGCCTTTGGTTCCATTTTACCAGATCTCCCTTTTCCATTGAAATTTGATCTTTTTCAAGCTCAATTTTGCATGGCTCCTTGCTCTTCTGAATTACTAACCTGTGCTTATGATGATATTAGGGGACGTTTTGGGTATGACATAAGCGAGCATGACATAGCATCAACCACAAACTGGGATGAAAATAAAGTAGTGAGCTTCAGTTAGCTTAGTGAGCAATAATAATTTAATTCATTTGAGATACATTTTTTGTTCATTCTTATCCAAGAAAAGTCCACAGGCTAAAAAAGAAAAGTAATTTCACACAAGAAGACTCACTCACAATGCAGACAAACAGAACTTTGTAGCACTGACCCCTGAGGCATTATTTTTGGAATAGAATATGAGAATGACCCTATAACACACCAAGATAGACAAAGCAATGGGGTCATAGAGTCATACAGCACAGAAACAGACCCTTTGGTCTAACCAGTCCACACCAACCATGTGCCCAAACTAAATTAGTCTCATTTACCTGCAGTTGGCCTATATCCCTCCAAGCATTTCGTATTCACATACTTGTCCAAATATCTTTTAAACACTGTGATCCACCATTTCCTATGGGAGTTCATTGCAAAACATGAATCTCCGTGTGAAAAGAATTGCCCCTCATGTCCATTTTAAAACTTTCTCCTCTCGCCTTAAAAATATACCGCCTAGCTTGAACTCCCCAACCATGGGGAAAAGACAATTGTTATTTAACTTTTCTGTGCCCTTCATGATTTTTTAAACCTCCATAATGTCACCCTTTAATCTCCTACACTTCAGTGAAAGAGGTCCCAGCCTAGCCAACCTATTTTTGTAACTCAAACCCTCCATTTCAGGCAACATCCTGATAAATCTTTTCTAAACACTCTCCAATTTCATAATGTCCTTAGAATGGGGATGGAGCAAAGGCTTCATAGGGGAGACAGGATGACATCTGGGAAGGTAGGGAGTGGTGAGACCAGGGGTAACAGGTAACCTGCCACTTCTAGAATCTGTGAGAAACAAGGTGTTTTTCCAAAACAGTCCAATTCAGAATTTGAGTGACATACCGTCTATGTGATTTACAATGTATGAAAGTCTAATGAATCCCTGTTGAGTGTTAGCTCAAAGTTCTTTCTGAGGGAAGCTCGCTCAAAGTTAGCTCAATAAATGATTGTTAACTACAAATCCTAGCCCCAGGTACTCTTGACCACATTATGCAGCATCAGGAACCAATTCCACTAACAGTTGTGAAGGACAAGCAATGCATTGCAACCTGGAAGATTGACTCGCATTGCCAAAGGAGCAAATCACCTTCCAAGTTCCCATAGCCTGCACTTGGTGCAGTAGCTGCTCACCTGAAACTTTGGTCTATATAGAGCTGGCAAGGCTAGACTTTACATTTTCAATCTTGTTATTGCAGTTAAACTGATATTCACCCACGCAGATGATGATGAAAACTGAGCATATCTTTCTAAATGTGAGAACATATTTACAATGATGAGCTACCTGTGCCTCAGTCCTTTTTCCTTTCCTTCCCATTATATCAATGAGAAGTGCCAGTGTCTCCAGTTGGATTGGAGGGAACCTACCCTACACTGGAGCCCGTGGCTTTGGAGTTTTGATTGGGGTGGTCCCAGGACAGCTTTTGGCTCAAGGGCCCAGATATGCTGCATGTGTCCTCCTTGACTTGAACTCCCATAGGGCTGCGGTTAGCAGTCAGGGTGGAGGTTCAGCCACCTTTGGAGATATGTGGGGAATCCTGACTAATTATGATAGCACCTCCTAATTGAAAATCTCCTTCAGACATGGACATTGACCAGAGCATATGCTGTGTATTTGTCCCATAAGCTGCTGGCACATACTGTAGTTGTGACACCACACAGCATGGTTCCATACAACAACACGTCACCCCTTTGACTGTTCAGTGCTGGCAAACATGATGAGTTGCCTGGTTTTCTGTCTGCCCTAAAAGACAAGGCAAGTTGGAACCATTGCAAGTCTGTAAGTCCGGAGTGAATTAGCAGTGCACTAAAAGACAAGGCAGAGCAGTGATGTTGTGAGCATCCAAGCAAGCTTAAAGTTAATGAGCCACTAACAAAGAAAGCTAAGAGTCCTGAGATGCAATCAACTCCAACGCACAAGAGGAATGTTGTCCCTGCACACAAATTGGTCTGGCAGTGGCATTGAAATATGACGCAGCAGTGACTCCTAGATGATAATATTGAAGTGTTGAGTTGTATTACAATTTAGTCTGAAGTGTGTTGTGGTGATGTAGTGATGCTGGAATTTTGCCAATGCCAACTTTTGTTGACAGAAGGTGCAGGTGGTACTGTCCATGGAGAGTACCTTGAGTTGTTGGGAAATTCTGGCCAAGATATATGCCTGGAGAAGATCCCAGAGTGTTACTGCTGCCTGTTAACCATTCTGACTTCGGAATTGGGAAAATAGCAGCCTTAAATGCAAATAGGGCCCTTGCCACTCACTCGTGAGGTTCTCATCTCGCTTTTTTAATCTTAAAGGGAAGATAGACTTTTTTTTATTTCTCTTTCTTTTTCCAAAAACCTTATATTTTCATTCTTGCCAAATTCAGTGAACTTTGTTGCCATTCCCCATATTGTTCAGAAACAAGGAAAATTTCAGCCAAGATTTCCGATCCAAAAAGCTTGATCTGGACCAATCTTCTTTTGAAATGCAGTCACTCTTGTAATGTTGGAAACACAGCTGTCAATTATACACAACCAAGTTTCAAAGGCAGCAGTCTATTTCTGACCAAATAACTTCTTTTAGTGATAACCTGCTTTTATTGAGGGATAAGTATTGATCAGAGCAATGTGTAGAAATCACCAGTTATTATTCAAATTGTCCCCAGACTTCTTTCACATCTACTAGAGAACGCAATGCATCGCGCATCTCATCTAAAAGGCAATACTTCCAACAGTGCAGCAGGCCCTCAGCACGACACTTACAATATCAGTAGATTACGTGACCAAGTCCCCAGACAGGAACTCAGTGAAGGGTAGTGTTAGTCTTTGGAGAACAATCTGAAGAACAAGAGTGAAAGCAAAGCAGAATAAAATAAAGGGAACTAAAGTAATTTCTACAATCTGATTAGGCAGCAACATAATGGAGTTAATTTATAATTCCAGTCACAGTCTTGACAATTAGTCATCAGTACAATGATGTTAATAATTATGCTTCAGATTGTATGCAGAAAATATGCACTCACAGGGATGCTTAGAATGCAAGTCTGATATGGGTGTTTACTGCACAGAAGTGAGATGTACCAAAAGCTAAATTGGAACAAAGCCACAGTACTGACTAAAAGAAATGCATATAAAATTAATGACAATACTCAAAGAGATCTAGTTGAATTATGTAAAAAAAAAGGCTTGATATTTTCATAACAAAATAGGTGAAATTCTTTGATTCATGTGCTTTTGAATGGATAGAAAACATCACAGAAACAAGTTCTTGTACAACAGTGAAACCACATTATACCTGGAACTGTTAAAATAATGGTGAATCATTATTAAGGCTGTATTAGTTGCAGTATTCACAACAGCTTAAACAGAAAAATAATCACATCACTTACATATAGATGCATTAGATAGGGTTGGATTTCTGTCTGCAATGCTGCCAGATCACAGGTTTACAGACTGAAGATATAGATCAGGAATTTGTTCAAGTGTGACAGAATCATTGAGACATAAGTCCAAATTCTTAGTAGGTATTTCAATGTTGCAAAACCTCCACTGGAAATGCTAAAGGATAATTCAACAATAAAGATCAGGAATTGGTACTTCATGTTACTTAGAGCAAGGGAAACCATATTGGTTTGTAACTTATCCAGTGGTGTTCTAACTGATACACTCATACATAATTATAAGATATTTTAGTGCAGTTTTCATTCAATTTATTTAACATAAGGGGATTTTATTATGCTAAATAGTAGACATACACATTCACATCTGAACCAATGCATGATGGAGCAATCATGTGATAGAATGGAAGAAATTTAAAAGGAAATGGAATTTCCCATAAATCCCATTGTTAGAAATGTAATCTCCCCATTCCAACGTTAAGATTAGATTAGTTTCCCTACAGTGTGGAAACAGGCGCTTCCGCCCAACCAGTCCACACCAACCCTCCGAGGAGTAACCCACCCAGACCCATTTCCCCTCTGACTAATGCACCTAACGCAATGGGCAATTTAGCATGGCCAATTCACCTGACCTGCACACGGGGAGAAGGTGTAAACTCCACACAGACTGTCACCCAAGGCTGGAATTGAACCTGGGACCCTGGTGCTGTGAGGCAGCAGTGCTAACCATTGAGCCACTGTGCCACCCTCAGGGTTTTCTCAGTTTTCTAAGAAAAAGAACAGGAAATGGTATCACCACAGGAAATGGCATCGCCACAGTAAATGACATAACCAACCCAAGGAAACCTAAACACATTAATAGAAAGCGGGCCATACCACCAGTGCTTCATCCGGAGGCTCACTGATGATGTTACCTAGTATAGTGATGATATATCTGAAAATGAACCTTCCAGCTCAGTGAGCAAATCTATATCCAGAACCTCAACCTGAGCTGCAAATCTTCTCAAAACTCACGACTATCTCAGTAAACCGCGCATGAGTCAGAAGTCACACAGCAGTTCTGAGGCAGTAAATGATAAACGGAGATAGGTTCGTACCTCTCTTAAATGCGTCTAATTTTGTTTTCTTGTTGTGTGACAGAACTTTATTTGCACATTTATGTTAACCAGTTGATCTTAAATTTGCTATTGCCTTTTGTAATTGTGAGAAAGGATCAACTTTAATCTGGGGTAAGGGACGTCTCCATAGAAAATAAGTGTGGTATTTTTACTAATAAATTGTCTTTTTCAGTATATCCTCTGTGAGGAATTTTGAATTATTATGAAGAAAGTTAAGAGGCAGAAAAGTATATGGTATAATATTGTAGTCTTTAGCCTACTGACCAAATTACAGAAAGCACATAAATTCACCTATAATTGTTCCTACAATCTTCATCTATTATTTGTGGCTTATGTGGCTTTACAACACCACATGGATGTGGGCCTTTAAAATGGCCTAAGAGCAATTCAATTTTCGCAGAAGGTTAAGAAAAGTTCCATTGCCAGCTTCTCAGTGCAATTAAATATACAGAATAAACACCAAGTTTGTCAAAGACAGCAACTTCCTGAGAATGAAAAAGAGCATTCCTTAAATTGATTTTCAAAATCTACCTTATTTCTTTCTCCAATACATGTACTGTATTTCTATCAATAAATCATTTTACTTATGCATATTGCAAAGATATAACAATTTTCTGACTTCAATATGGTATAAATGTGTATAATGCATGTTAGTACTTTGGAATTACATTTTGTTTTAATTGAAGCAAATAGATTAAAATTTTATTTCTGTGAAGGTAACTTTTTAAGAGGTTAGAAAATTATTTGGGAAAGTAACCTACATGGATCACTTCCAAGAAAGAATGTGACTCAGTGAGTGCGTAGCTAGATATTTATAGAGTTAATTAATAAAGAATTTACAGTGCTGACTTTAAGCCATACAGAAAACCAAACGATCAGAGCCATAAATAGTATTAGTTTGAGATCAATTCAGAAGGATCAGGCTTTAGATGCACAATGGCAGACCTGTTCCATTCTACAGGAAGAGTTAGGGTTTCAGTTCAGAAACACAACAGGGCAGTTCGTTGGGCTTGTAGAATGTTCAGGTAGAAAATGTCTCCTGGCTGTCAGAACTGGCAGTAGATTGGGGCATTAATTAAAAAAAACAGGGAATTTGAGAAAAAATAACAAAAGAGTACCAATACTTTTGGCCTCTTTAAGGAGAGGAGAGTACCACTGGGTGTGGAGTGCTTTGTTTTCCCCACCAACCTGTTTTGATTTAATCCCTACCCTCCCTTTCACCTTTTTTTTTGCACCTAAGCATTGCTCGCCCTGGGCTTTGCTTGTCACTGGTTCATTGGTCGTATAGGTGTCTTTTCTAATTGTGGAACGTTAATAAAATTAATTTCACTTGGTGATTTTCACTGTACCTTGCACCTACACACACACAAACATGGGTGCTGAGGAATACAAGCACTGGTGCTGTATGGCAGGGTTGGGGAAAGGTTTGGGGAAGGAAAAATACATATGTTCTGTGTTCTACTCAGTTGAAAACTGACTCTGAGCTGGCTGGCCATAGCCAGTGTACTGTGGAGAACAGGTACTGTTGGATTGTGCTTAAAAAAATACCAAGAACAACGTATTTTTTCTCTCACGTGTGTAACCTCGACTATCACACGCAGCTCCTGTTTATCGACCGTGACGGTTTGGAGGTCACCCTCAAGACTCTGCCCGTCTCTTACACGATCACTGTCCGGAACATGGTCGACTCATGTCACACCCACCCTCCATCAGGAGTAACGGCCATTGAAAGAGATCCATTGCTCAGGAACATGTACCTCCGCAGTCGGGGGTTCAAGTGGCTGTCGGAGGAGAGAACTGTGGCTGTGGGAGTGAGCAGAGTGTGGGATGAACTGGGTGGTAGGGTCTTAGGCTGGATGCTGCTGCAGGAATTGGCACACAGGGTGGTGGTAGACATCTGGTTCACAGCCAATGCCATTAAACGGCGGTGCTCAGACCCCGACATTGTATACCAGTTGGAGAATATGCTGTGGAAATCCGTCTGCGTGTACCCTTGCCCGGATGGAATTTCACCTTGGCCCCAGGATCCCGTAGCTCCTGCAGGAGCCTGTGCCTCACTACCCACTTCAAGGATGTGAAACAGCGAGCCCGGACAGATTGCTGCTGTATACTGTCCACCTCTTCTACTTCATCCACCGTTTGGACATGCCTTGACATGCCCATTTACAACCAAGTAGTGGGGATCCCCCGTGGTGAGCTCTATATGTGGGGGTCCTCCCCCTTTCCTTCGGGGAGCTGGGGTGGAGGGTGCTGCACACAGCAGTCCCCTGCAACCGCAAATTGCAATGGTTCACAGACTCCCACCGCAACCTCTTGTTCTGTGGTGCTGCTGAGTCCATGGATCATGTAGGGTGTGGGCATCTGCACTCCCTTTTTAGTTCACTTACAGATTTTCTTTTTTGTTTTTGGTTGCCCTTCAGTCCCACTCTCCTGATCTTTGTGCAGCTGGTGCAGCGGAGGGTAAGAGGATCTCCTCTTGGGCCTGGCTAGGCTGGCCATAAACAGGTCCAGGCAGTGGGCCGTGGAGGGGCTCATTATGGCCGACTGCCTGCCCCTCTTCCATGGTTACCTTCGGGCCCGAGTGTCCCTGGAGAAGGAGCACACAGTGTCCACCAATACATTCAATGCCTTCAGGGAGAAGTGGGCACTGCAGGGCGTGGCTTATTGTATTTCCTCGTGCAATTCTATTTTGATTTAGTCTCTAACCTCTTCACTTTTTTTAACATAGGCATTGCTCGCTCTGGGCTTTGCTCATCACTGGTCACATGGGTGTCTTTCCTGGTGGTGGACTATTAATGAAGTTAGTTTCACTTGGTGTTTTCACTGTGTCTTGCATCTACACACACACACACAGGTTCTGGAAAATATAAGCACTACTAGTGCCATACAGCAGTATTGGAGAAAAAAAATCTATAAAGAAGAAATTAGAATCTCTTCAGCTCAGGTGACAGACTCTGATATGGCTGGCCACAGCCAACACGCTGTGCACAAGTAAATAAATCTGACTGGTGACAGGATACCATCCTCGGTGCAGTTATTCCAGTAACTAACCACAAGAATCAAACTTATGATCCATCAAGACTAGTTTCAGTCTCGAGTTTGACTTCTCCAATTTAACCATGAGCTGGGAACATAATAAATCCTGTAAAATGTTTCATTTAAAACAGCATGAGGAGAATGAGACAAGTCATGCTGTTACACTGAACTTTGTACAATTCATCAATTTTATCAGAAAATATTTAATTTTTATTAAAATTCAAAGTCATGATCAGATCTTCAATGTGCCTCTTTATCAGCGTGTCAACAAGCTTGGGTGGATCAAGGAGGATCCCCTTTGCTGCTGTGTGGATGGGGCAATGCTATTGCAATGAGACTGGTGCAGAATCTTTCTGAATAACTTCCAATTATTTCAATTATTTCCAAGTCCTTTGTTTCTAATTTCCAGCAGTTCTTTTGTTTTTTTATCCAATTGTTTCAGTACGTTTAGTCCGACGTATTGCAATTTTCATGGAGGTTGTGGCATGACATAAATGATGTCATTGGTGACATAAGCCATAACTCATTGGGACGTTTGCACCATAAGACATCCCCTCTTTTGATGGGCCGAATGGCCTACTTCCAGACTGCAAGGATTCTATGAAACATGATGTGTGTAGAATTATGCAGCAAAATCTGGGTCAGCGTCATTCTCTTATACAAGCATGTGTGATACTACAGGGTTATAAAAGTAGAACGCTGGAAAAGCACAGCCGGTCAGGCAGCATCCGAGAAGCAGGAGAGTTGATGCATAAGCCCTTCATCAGGAATGGGACATCTGAAGAAGAGCAAGTGTTACTTCGTGATTTTGCTGTCAATATTTATCCCAAAACCCACATCATGAACGCAAACACGCAAAAGGATGAAGCGTAGAACTAACAGTTTTAATTCTTGGCAAACAAATGCTCTGCAGCTTAAAATTTCATTCCTCAATATATGATTTTAATGTAGGCCTTAGCTTATTAAAATCCTGGAATGAGGAACATTACATAATTTCATTAGCCATTGTCCTGTTAATGTTGTAACTGTAATTTTGAGCCTTGGGGTGAAAAAATTGGATTTGGAGCGATCAAATTAATTTTTAAAAAATCATTTGAGTCACTGGAGATTTATTACAGATCACAATGTTATATTCAATGTTATTAAACTATTATTTACTGTAATGGGGTGTGATTTGTCTATTGCAAAAACATTACAATAATTACTGTAAAAGTTGAAAGACATTATTATTTTCACAGGAAATTGTGAATTGCCTGTTGATGTGTTGATTATGCAATTGCTTATTTTAAAAATTATTTTCTGAAAAAAAAACTACATGGATGATTTCATCGGTGAAAATATCTCCAATTGCAGTGATAAATGTAATCCTGTGATACTATGGAAAGAAATCGCATATGCTCTGTCATGCCTATTGGGTAGAAATTGGTCCTTATTATAACTGTGTCTTCACAATGTTAGCCTTGGTTCAATTGGTATGATGCTTGCCTCAAAACCAGAAGGTTTTGGATTAAAGTGTTATTGCAGAGATGTCCGTATGTATTAAGTCTGCCACTCCAACGTAGTAGAGAGTGAGTGCTGCACTGTTAAATTTTGGATGAAGTGTTGAACAAAAGTCCCATTTTCCACCTCAGATGGATGTAAAAGATTCCAAGTCTTTATTTAGAAAAGAGCAGAGGTTCTCTTTGGTACCACAGCCAATAGTTATCCCAGAACCAGCCATCCCAAAGAGAAGATTAGCTTTTTGTTTATCTCATGATCTTCTGTGGATGCCTGCTGGTGTTGCTCTGGCTATTGCCTTTCCATGGATGATGACAATGACGTTAAAAATACTTAGTTTCCTGGAAAATGTGTTGTGACATGCCGAAGTGCTAAAAGGAAGAGTCTAAATGGAACTTCTTTCTTTTTAACACAATAATCCAATTTGTGAAACAAAGGGTTTAATTTTTTAAAAAGAAATTGGCAATCAATTTGGGGAAGTTACGTGGATAGTTTCTCTCTGTGAGCTTGATTATCATTATCATTAAGTATGCAACATGTCTCCATTGTGTTGTGTTTGTACTATCTTGTGCTCACCTGCAGATTAGGTTACTTACCGTATGGAAACAGGCCCTTCGGCCCAACAAGTCCACACTGACCCTCCGAAGAGCAACCCACCCACCTACATTTACCCCTTCACCTAACATTACGGGCAATTTAGCATGGCCAATTCACCTAACCTGCACATTTTTGGACTGTGGGAGGAAACCGGAGCACCAGAGGAAACCCATGCAGACACGGGGAGAATGTGAAACTCCAGACAGACAATTGCCTGAGGCGGGAATTGAACCCAGGTCCCTGGCACTGTGAGGCAGCAATGCTAACCACTGATCCACCATGCCACCTGCAGCGAAAGTACTTGCCATTGCCAGGATCATCTGGGATTATGTCACTGGCTCCACCTTTCAATCCCAGCTGTACATCACGTCAATCACTACTGGTCACAAAAAGCTCTTCATCGTGCAGCTAGTGGGCTTTAAATATGGTGCCAATGATACAATTCCCAAAGTCCAGGTCAGTGCATGTGAGCGCAAGTTCGAATCTATACAGGCATGTTGCATACATAATAAGCAGCATAAAATTGCTTGAAATAGCCCACAAGAACTTGGGGAGAGAAACAGTCCTGAAACTTCCCAAACTCGACACTGAGCCGATATTTCAGAAAAATTCACCCCTGAGATTCTCGATGCCGAGAAAATAAAACCTGATTTTCCACTGAAGGTTTCAAAAGCTCGAAAGAAATCTGACTAATGAGCAGAGAGAGACTTCTCACACACAGGAACATTTCATTACTGCCTCAGCTTGCCTCATTTTTAATGCGGGTTGCTGTTCCTCCAGGTAGTTATGATACATTTGATGACACATAGAGGATAAACTAATGAAGGGTAATGCTACTACTCGGCCACTTTGTGTCTTAGGATATGCAATCATCTCATGGATTAGATCAGGATACATCTCAGGGCTCCAGGCTTGCTCACTAAATGCTCACTGAATCTTCACCCACACAGATGATCACAGCATCCCTGTCTTGCTTTTTTGTGATTTGCTGCCTCATTATGAACTTACAGGCTCACAGTCATTCTGTCCTGCCTCGCTTCTTAAAGCTGATACAAAGTCAGGCAGTTTGCCAGCAGTGATCACTTGAGGAGGTGGACATGTTGCTGCATGGCACTGAGCTACATCTGTATTACACCTACACCATAAGCCAGCAATGTAACATTGCAAACATGCTGTGTGTGCTTCAACCAAATGGCCTTGCGTGAAAGTCTAAGGGAAATAGTCCTCAGTCAGCTCATGGGGGATGGTTGTTAATTAAGACATACCGACACAGGAAGTCAAGGACATCTTCTGATATCAGTCTGGGACTAGCACGTAGTCTCTCAGAAACTTGGGACCATCAGGGTCAGTATACCACATTATCACTGTCTGGGGAGAGGAACATTGTCAATTCAACACATCAAGTCCAAACATGGAAAAGATTCACTTTGAAACATAGAACATTACAGCGCAGTACAGGCTGTTCAGCCCTCAATGTTGCGCAGCCTGTTTAAGTCAGTTAAGTGTTACGCAGAGGTTAGTCAGGGGTCTGGTCACTCATCCAGTCCAAGTTAGTTGGGCTGGTGTGGGCCACAATCTGTTCTGAACAATGGCAAGGTGTTATGCTGTGTTGGGCATTAATGAGAGGGTAGCAGTCTTTTATAGGGTCACCTGTGCCATCTATGTACCTGCAGAAGCTGTATTTGCTGGTTTCCCTCCCACTTTGTGCATTGGGAAGGACTATACATGTCTGGCAGCGATTGTAGTGGTGCACAGCTATGTTTTAAATATGGCAGCTTTGTGTGCTGTTTTGATTATGTTCTTGCTATGATTGAATAATGCAGATTGTGAATGTAAACTGTGAGGTTTGGCGTACTCAGTGTTCTGTACTGGAACAGCTTGGTTAAGGAGCAGCATGTTCTGGAGCACAAGTCTTCAGTGCTTTTACTGGATTGTTGTCAGAATCCATAGCCTTTGCAATATCCAGTGCCTCCAACTGTTTCTCGATATTGCATGGAATGAATTGAATTGGTGGAAGAATGGTATGTGTGATGCTGGGGAGCACCATTCGACATCTCTGGTTGAAGATTGCTTTGACGTGTTGGGCTCTTCCATCATTGAAGATGGGGATAATTGTGGAGCCTCCTCCTTCAGTGAGTTGCCTAATTGTCCAGTACCATTCATGCCTGAATGCAGCAGTATTGCAGAGCTTAGTTCAATCCATTGTTGTGAGGTCGCTAAGCTCTGTCTATCACTAGCTGCTTATGCTGTTTAGTAAGCAAGTAGTCCTGTTTGGTAGCTTCACCAGGTTGGCACCTCATTTTTAAGTATGACTGGTGCTGCTTCTGGCATGCCCTCCTGCACTCTCCATTGAACTACAGTTGCTCTCCTGGCTTGATGGTAATGGTTGAGTGGGGAATATGCCAGCCCTTGAGGTTACAGATTATGCTGGAGTGCAATTCTGCTGCTGTTGATGGCTCATTATGGGCGGCACGGTGGCACAGTGGTTAGCACTGCTGCCTCACAGTGCCAGAGACCAGGGTTCAATTCCCGCCTCAGGTGACTCTCTGTGTGGAGTTTTCACATTCTCCTTGTGTCTGCATGGGTTTCCTCCGGGTGCTCCGGTTTCCTCCCACAGTCCAAAGATGTGCAGGTCAGGTGATTTGGCCATGCTAAATTGCCCGTAGTGTTAGGTGAAGGGGTTAAATGTAGGGGAATGGGTCCGGGTGGGTTGAGCTTTGGCGGGTTAGTGTGGACTTGTTGGGCTGAAGGGTCTGTTTCCACACTGTAAGTAAACTAATCTAATAATGTCTCATGATGCCTGGTCTTACGTTATTAGATCTGTTCGAAGTCTGTCCCATATAATGGAGTGTATTCTCAATGCAAAAGTGGGGCTTTATCTCCACGACACAGTATGGTGATTACTCTTTCCGATATTGTCATAGACAGATGCATCTGCAGCTGGCAGTTTGGGAAGGATGAAGTCAAGCATACTTTTCCCATTTGGTGGTTTCCTCGCCACTTGCTGGAGACCAGCTCAATCAGCTGCCAAACTACACTTGATGGTAGACATCAAGATCCCCTGCCCAGTACATATTGTGCACCTCCACCACCCTCAGTACTTCCTCCACTTATTGTCCAACATGGAGGAGTATTGATTCATTAGCCGAGGGAGAACAGTAAGCGAGAAGTTTTCTTGCCCATGTTTAACCTGATGCCATGAGACTTGGCGAGGTCCAGAGTCAATGATAAGTACTCCCAGGGCAACTCCCTTCTAACTGCATGCCACTGTGCCACCACTTCTGTTGGACTTGTCCTGCTGGTGGGACAGGACATATCTAGGGATGGTGGCATCTGGTATATTGAAAGGTAGTGAGTATGACTATGTCATTCTATTGCTTACCTAATCTCTGAGACAGCTCTCCCAAATTTGACATATCCCGAGATGTTAGTAAGGAGGACTTTGCATTGTTGACAGGGCTGTTTCTGCCATTGTCTTTTCTGCTGCCTAGCTCAAAACCAGGTGGTGCATCTGGTTTTATTCCCTTGTTGGGATTGTTACAACTGAATGGCTTGATGGGCCATTTCAGACGGCAATTGAGAGTCAACCACATTGCTGTGGGGCTGAAGTCACATGTAGGCCTGAGTAGGTGAGGATGATAGATATCCTTCCCTGGTGACATTAGTGGTTCATCATTATTGAATATTGCAAATAAACTAACAGTTTAAAAGGCAAGGAAGAAGATGAATGACTTACACTTACATACCAGGTTTCACACAGTACTTTACAATGGATCATGTTTGATGTATACATACCGTTGCCATTTAGGAAATATGTAAGTCTGTTTGTGCACAGAAATAGCCCACATACTGTAACACAGTAATGACCAGTTTGGCTTTTTGTGGCTGGTTGAGGGGCAATCGCTGAATAAGATGCCAGGATAGTTCCTGATCAAGTGCAAAATAGCACCATCAAATCAGAGAATGATTGGACCAAAGAAGGATGCCATTTGGTCCATCATGCCTTATGCTAGCTCTCTGCAAGACTAATTTACTTGGTGCCAACCTGTCATGTCCTCAAAGTCCAGGATTGTTTTGTGCTCCTTTCCAGATAATGTTCCAAATCTCTTGTGAAAACCATAGTTGAATCAGACTGCACCATAGTTTCAGACACTGCACTCAGATCTTAACCTCTCATTGTCCTGAAATGTTTTCCTCCTGTCAATATTCTTCTTTTGCTGAACACCACAAATCAGTGTCTTTTGGTCTCAATTCCTCCAGCACTGAGAAAGGTTTCTCTACTCTGACCAGACTTCTTACCCATTTAAACATCTCTATCAGATATCCTCTCAACTCACACTTCTCTAAAGAAAATGGCCCCAGTTTTTGAAAACTATCTCCATCATTGAAGTTCTTTATGCCTGATGTTCTTTTTTTTGGACAATAGATCTATGCACGGACAACATCCCAATTTATATGTGCACAGGAACATCACTTACAAGTTTTTTATTGATGTGGAGGAGCTGGTGTTGGACTTGAGTCGACAAAGTTAAAAATCACACAACACCAGGTTATAGTCCAACAGATTTAATTGAAAGCACTAGCTTTTGGAGTGACGCTCCTTCACCAGATAGTTGTGGAGCAGGATCATAAAACATAGAATTTATAGCAAAACATTAGTGTCATGCAACTGAAATGATATATTGAACAAACATAAAATGTTAAGTCTTTCATCTTTTAGAATGGGTTGTAGGTTTCAGTTCATTAATATGTTAATCCCAGAACTTCTTTTAAGTTGCATTCTCGAGTTAACTTAAGGTTTTGTAAAAAAAAGGTGACATCTCAGCTCAGACTATGCATTAAAGGTATGAGGTTAGAGTCTGTCTGTATCCCAATCTTGTGTCAGACTAGTCCTATTTCCAAAGTGGAATTTACAAAATATTACATGGATTGACTGCCTGCAGATTGTGCATTTTTAGCACAAAATAGAATGTATCTGCAAATATGATTCGGCAAATACAAATTTATCCCATAGACTTATATGTGTGCGCAAGTGCATGAGAGAGAGAGTGTGTGTTTGTGAGTGTGAGTGCACGTGAGAGGGTGTGTGTTTGCATGTGTGCAGGCTTAGTAAAGTGTGTGTGTGAGTGTGATGGATTATAAGCCTGTGAGAGGGTGTGTGAGTATGAGTGTGGGTGTGAGTGTGTGTATATGTGTGTGTGTGTATATGAGAGAAAGTACGTGTATGAGAGAGGGTGCGTGACAGTATGTAAGAATGTGTGTGTTTGTGTGTGTGTGTGTGTATAGCATGCAGTGTGGTCACCTGTAGCATGACATGAAGCCAAGATCCCAGTTGAGGCGATCCCATGGGTACCAAATTTGGCTATTAGCCTCTGCTCGGCCACTTTGCATTGTTGCCTGTCCCGAAGCCCGCCCAAAGATTTAGATTAGATTAGATTCCCTAAAATATGGAAACAGGCTCTTCGGCCCAAAAGTCAACACCAACCCTCCAAAAAGTACCCACCCAGACCTACTTCCTCTGGCTAATGCACCTAACACGATGGGCAATTTAACATGGCCAATTCACCTGACCTGCACATCTTTGGTCTGTGGGAGGAAACTGGAGCATCTGGAGGAAACCCACACAGACACGGCGAGAATATGCAAAATCCACACTGCCAGTCGCCTAAGGCTGGAATTGAGCCCGGTCCCCTGGTGCGGTGAGGCCAGCAGTGCTAACCACTGAGCCACGGTGCCACCCTTAAATAGAAGCCTATTAACATGTCATTGCTTATCCAAGACCGAATGTCCCTGACCATTGAAGTGTTCCCCCACTGGAAGGGAACACCCCTGCCTGGTGATTGTTGCACGGTGTCCATTCATCTATTGTTATAGCGTCTGTTAAGTCTCACCAATGTACCATGCCTCAGGACATCTTTGCCTGCAGCATATGAGATAGACAATATTGGCCAAGTCACATGAGTACCTGCCGCATACATGGTGGGTGGTGTCCCCACGTGTAAAGGTGGTATCCGTGTCGACACTCTGACACATCTTGCAGTGGTTGCCATGACAGGGTTGTATGGTATTGTGGTCGATGTTGTCCTGAAGGCTAGGCAGTTTGCTGCAAACAAACATCTGTTTAAGGTTTGGCGGTTGTTTAAAGGCAAGAGGTGGAGGTGTAAGGAAGGTGTTGGCGAGGTGCTCACCCTCATTGATAATGTGTTGCAGGCTGCGAAGAACATGCCATAGATTTTTGGCTCCCAGGAAGTCCTGGACAATGAAAAGTACCCTGTCAGTTGAAACCCATGTCTGTCTCCTGAGGAAGTCATAACAGTTTCTCGCTGTGACACGACGGAACTAGCAGTTGATGAATTGAGATCGTACCCTGCTCTTATGCGGGCATCCTTGAGCACCTTCAGGTGTCCGTCACACTCCTCCTCATCTGAACAAATCTCGTGCATGCGTAGGGCTTGTCCGTAGGGGATGGCTGCTTCAATATGTTTAGGGCGGAAGCTGTGGAAGTGCAGCATTGTGAGGTTATCCGTAGGTTTGCGGTCGAGTGAGGTACTGAGGTGTCCACCCTTGATGGAGATGCATGTGTCCAGGAATGAGACAGATACTAAAGAGTAGTCCATGGTAAGTCTGATGGTGGGATGGAACTCGTTGCTATCAATGTGTCATTGTTTCAGTGACTCCTCGCCATGGGTCCAGAGGAAGAAAATGTTGTCAATATACCTGGGGTATAGTGTTGGTTGGAGGTCCTATGCAGCAAAGAATCTTGTTCAAACTTGTGTATGAAGTTGGCATATTAGGGTGCAAATTTGGTCCCATGGCTGTTCCATGTGTCTGGATGAAGAACTAGTTGTTAAAGGTGAAAACGTTGTGGTGAAGGATGAAGCAGATGATTTGTAGGATGGTGCTCAGAGATTGGCAGTTGTTGGAGTTGAGGACTGGGGCTTTTGTCACGATGCTGTCATTGTGGGGGATGCTGGTGTAAAGTGCTGAGAAGTCCATTGTGACAAGGAATGTTCCTGGTTCGACTAGTCCGTGGGTGCTGAGTTTCTGTAAGAAACCTGTAATGTCATGACAGAAGCTGGGGTCCCCTTTAAAATGGGTTTCAAGATGCCTTCAACATAGCCCTGTTTTCACACTGGGTTCCATTACCTGATACGATGGGATGTCCTGGTGTGTTGGATTTGTGTATCTTCGGAAAGCAGTTCGATACCCATGAGGATGGTCTCAACAGGGAGCTTGGGTTCATGTCACACTACAGGTGACCCCACTACACCATATAGTCTCTAGGAGAAAGTGAGGACTGCAGATGATGGAAATCAGAGTCAAAAGTGTGGTGCTGGAAAAGCACTGCAGGTCAGGCAGCATCCGAGGAGCAGGATCGACAAAGCAGGCATAAGCCCTTCATCAGGAATCAATGCTTCCTGATGAAGGGCTTATGCCTGAAACATCAATTCTCCTGCTCCTCAGATGCTGCCTGATATTTGCAGATGCATTCTATTTTGTGCTAAAAATGCACAATCTGCAGGCAGTCAATGCAAGCAGTCAATCCATGTAATATTTTGTAAATTCCACTTCAGAAATAAAACCAGTCTGACTCAAGATTGGGATAGAGATAGACTCTAACCTCATACCTGTAATGCTTTGTCTGAGCTGAGACGTCACTTTTAAAATATAAAATCTTAAGTTAACTCGAGAATGTGACTTAAAAGTAGTTCTGTGATTTACACATTAATGAACCGAAACCTGCAACTCATTCTCAAAGATGAAAGACCTAACAGCAATCTAGGTTTATTCAATATATAATTTCAGTTGCGTGATACTGTGATCTTTCACTATAAATTCTGTGTCTTATGATCCTGCTCCTGATGAAGGAGCAGCTCCTCGAAAGCTCGTATTTCCAAATAAACCTGTTGGACTAAAATCTGGTGTTGTGTGATTTTTAACAAGGTTTTTAATGTCTACTCCATTATTTCAAATCTGGTTTTCAGCTCTTTCAACAGCTATTTAACTTTTCTGTGAGTCTACACCCAGATTGAAGCATCAAAAGTAAAAAGAATCATTGATATCCTACCCAAATCATACTTGTGAATCATTTCTACACTCTCTTTAATGACTTGACATCCTTCTTAAAATCTGGACTCCATAATTGGATGCAATACCCCAATTGAACCCAAACCAGTCTAGTATACAAGTCTAACATAATGTCCTTATTTTTGAACTCCACGCTCCTATTGATTAAGCCAAGCATCCCAAAGTGCTTTCAACAGCTCTCTCAGTCTGCCATGCTACCTGCAGTGATTGTTTGCACAGTTTTGACAAGTCCCCCTTCTCCTGCATACCCTTTCAAATTAAACCCCTCACCTAGACAGCCAGTAACTGTTAGCTCGATCAACATGAATCATAACACACTTCTCAGAACGAAAATGAAGCTGATCTGCTCATTCCACAAACTTGTATGCGTTCTTTTGAAATGGAATATTATCCTCCTCACAATTCATAAAACATTCAAGTCCTGTGTCATCTCCAAGTTATAAAATGGTGCACTGTAATCAAAGTCTCAGTATTAGTACAGCTGTATATATTAAGAAGAGGAGAACATAGAACATTACAGCTCAGTACAGGCCCTTCAGCCCTCGATGCTGCACCGACCTGTGAAACCAATCTGAAGCCCATCGAACCTAGATTAGATTAGATTACTTGTAGTGTGGAAACAGGCCCTTCAGCCCAACAAATCCACACCGACCCACAACCCACCCAGACCCATTCCCCTACATTTACCCCTTCACCTAACACTACAGGCAATTTAGCGTGGCCAATTCACTTCACCTGCACATCTTTGGATTGTGGGAGGAAACAGAGCACCCGGAGGAAACCCACGCAGACACGGGGGGAATGTGCAAACTCCACACAGAAAGTCACCTGAGGCGGGAATTGAACCCAGGTCCCTGGCGCTGTGAGGCAGCAGTGCTAACCACTGTGCCACCGTGCTGCCCATTAATATCCATATGTTTATCCAATGACCATTTAAATGTCCTTAAAGTTGGCGAGTCTACTACTGTTGCAGGCAGGGCGTTCCACTACTACTCTCTGAGTAAAGAAATGACCTCTGACATCTGTCTTATATCTATCACCCCTCAATTTAAAGCAATGTCCCCTCGTGCTAGGCATCACCATCCGAGGAAAAAGGCTCTCACTGTCCACCCTATCTAACCCACTGATTATCTTCTATGTTTCTATTAAGTCACCTCTCAACCTTGTTCTCTCAAACAAAAAACAGCCTCAAGTCCTTCAGCCTTTCATTGTAAGACTTTGCCTCCATACCAGGTAACATCCGCTAAATCTCCTCTGTACCCTTTCCAATGCTTCCATGTCCTTCTCATAATGCGGAGACCAGAACTGTATGCAGCTGCACCAGAGTTTTGTACAGCTGCAACATGACCTCATGGCCCCGAAACTCAATCCATCTACCAATAAAAGCTAAGACACTGTATGCCTTCTTAACAACCCTATCAACCTGGGTGGTAACTTTCAGGGATCTATATACGTGGACACAGAGATCTCTCTGCTCATCCATACTACCAAGAATCTTACCATTAGCCCAGTACTCTGTATACCTGTTACTCCTTCCACTTTCCGGCATTAAACTCCATTTACCACCACTCTGCACAGCTCTGCAGCATCCTTTGGCAGTATCCACAACTCTACTGACCTTAGTGTCATCTGAAAATTTACTAAC
Source organism: Chiloscyllium plagiosum (assembly GCF_004010195.1). Classification (NCBI taxonomy): domain Eukaryota; kingdom Metazoa; phylum Chordata; class Chondrichthyes; order Orectolobiformes; family Hemiscylliidae; genus Chiloscyllium; species Chiloscyllium plagiosum. The sequence goes on from NC_057738.1 coordinate 18,898,314, forward strand.
CCATCCTTCTATGCCCTATCTAGGTAATTTATAAATATGCCAAACAGCAGTGGCCGCAAAACAGATCCTTGCAGGACACCACTTGTAACTGAACTCCAGGATGAACATTTCCCATCAACCACCACCCTGTGTCTTCTTTCAGCGAGCCAATGTTTGATCCAAATCACTAAATCACTGTCAATCCCATGTCTCTGTATTTAATGCAATAGCCTATTGTGGGGAACCTTATCAAACTTCTTACTGAAATCCATATACACCACATCAACCACTTTACCCTCATCCACTTGTTTGGTCGCCTTCTCAAAGAACTTAATAAGGTTTGTGAGCCACGATCTACCCTTCACAAAACCATGTTGACTATCCCTAATCAAATTATTCCTTCTAATTGATTATAAATCCTATCTCTTATAATCCTTTCCAACACTTTACCCACAACCGAAGTAAGGCTCGTTGGTCTGTAATTACCAGGGTTGTCTCTACTCCCCTTCTTGAACAAGGGGATAACATTTGCTATCCCCCAGTCTTCTGGCACTATTCCTATAGACAATGATGACATAAAGATCAAAGCCAAAGGTTCTGCAACTCCTCTCTAGCTTCCCAGAGAATCCGAGGATAAATCACATCCGGTCCAGGGGACTTATCTATTTTCACACTTTCCAGTATTGCTAACACCTTCTCCTTATGCACCTCAATCCCATCTAGTCTAGTAGCCTGTATCTCAGTATTCTCCTCGATAACATTGTAATTTTCCTGTGTGGATACTGATGAAAGATATTCATTTCGCACTTGTCCATCTCCTTGGACTCCATGCACAACTTCCCACTGCTGTCCTTGACTGGCCCAAATCTTACTCTAGTCATTCTTTCATTCCTGATATACCTAGAGAAAGCTTTAGGGTTTTCCTCGATTCTACTTGCCAAAAAATTCTCATGTCTCCCTCTGGCTCTTCTTAGCACTCTCTTCAGATCCTTACTGCTTAACTTGTAACTCTCAAGTGCCCTAACTAAGCCTTCATGTCTCATCTTTATATAAACCTTCTTCTTCCTCTTGATAAGAGATTCAACTTCTTTAGTAAACCACAGCTCCCCCTCTTGACCACTTCCACCCTGCCTGACCGGTACATACTTATCAAGGACATGCAGTAGCTCTTCTTGAACAAGCTCTACATTTCAATTGTGCCCATCCCCTACAGTTTCCTTCCCCATCTTATGCATCCTAAATCTTGCCTAATCGCGTCATAATTGCCTTTCCCCCAGCAGTGTATATCTTACCCTGCGGTGTATACCTTTCCCATTCTATCGCTAAAGTAAATGTAACCAAATTGTGATCACTATCACCGAAGTGCTCACCTACCTCCAACTCCAATACCCAGTACCAAAGCCAATGTGACTGTGCCTTTTATTGGCCTATCTACATGCTGTAGAAGGAAACCCTCCTGCACACATTGGACAAAAACTGACCCATCTAAAGTACTCGATCTATAGTGTTTCAAGCCACGTTTTGGAAAGTTAAAGACCCCATAACAATTAGCCTGTTAGTCTCACTCCTATCCAGAATCATCCTTACAAAACTTTCCTCTACATCTCTGGAACTTTTTGGAAACCTGTAGAAAACTCACAAAAGGGTGACCTCTCCTTTCCTGTTTATAACCAAAGCAGAAGAGTCCTCACCAAACATCCTTTCTGTCACTGTAATACTATCCTTGACTAACAATGGCACACCTCCCCCTCTTTTACCACCTTCCTTCTTCTTACTGAAACATCTAAACTGCAGAACCTGCAACAATCATTCCTGTCCCTGTTCTATCCATATCTCCGAAATGGCCACAACATTGAAGTCCCAGATACCAACCCATGCTGCAGGTTCACCCACCTTACTCCAGATGCTCCTGGCGTTGAAGTAGACACACTTCAAACCAGCTTCCTGCCTGCCAGTACACTGTTGCAACCCTGAAACCTTATTTATCAATTCATTACTCTCAACCTCTGGAATGCTGGAGCTACAATTCCGGTTGCCACCCCCCTGCTGAATTAGTTTAAACCCTCCCAAAGAGCATAAGCAAATTTCCCTCTCCCAGGATATTGGTACACCTTTGGTTCAGGCGTAGACCATCCTGTTTGCAGAGATCACATCTATCCCAGCATGACCCCCAATTATCCAGATATCCAAATCCCTCCCTCTGACACCATCCCTATAGCCATGTGTTCAACTCCTCTCTCTCTCTCCCTGTTCTCACCTCGCTAGCACATGGCACGGGGAGGGTTTCTAACATTGGCCCTTAGGGAACCACATTGTGAATCTGTCTCTAGTCTAGAAAAAAAAAACTATTTGCCAGTATCAAAAACAGAAATCACTGGAAAAATTCAGCAAGTCTGCCAGCATCTGTGGAGAGAAAACAGAATTAACATTTTGGATCCAGAGACCGAGGGGTTCAAGCACATAATTATTTGCATCGCACACAGATAGAGTAGTTAAGGAGCCATTTAGCATGCATTCATTGCTCAGGCCTTTGAGTGTAGGAGTAATGTTGGAGTTGCATCAGATGTTGGTAAGGCATCTTCTGGCGTACTGTCTCCATTTCTGGTTGCCCTGTTATATTAAGGATATTATCAAGTTGGAGAGGGTTCAGAAGAAATTAACCAGGATGTTGCCAGGAATGGAGGGTTTGAGTTATAAGGAGAAGAGGAATAGGCTGTGACTGTTTTCACTGGAGTGTCAGAGGTTGAGGGATGACCTTTTAGAGGTTCATAAAATCATGAGAGGTATAGATAAGGTGAATGGCTGGTATCTTTTTCCTAAGATGGGGAATATTTTTGAGAGGAGAAAGATTTTAAAAAGTCACAAGGGGCTATTTAGTTTTACACAGAGAGTGATTCGTGTGAGGAATGAACCCCCAGAGGGTGCAGTGGATGCGACTACAGTTACAACATTTAAAAGGCATTCAGGGAAGTACGTGAATAAGAAATACTTGGAGGGATATGGGCAAAGCACAGGCAGGTGGGATGAGATTAGATTGGGGTTATGATCAGCTTGGACTAGTGGGACTAAAGGACCTGTTTCCATTCTGTATGATTCTACGACTCTCTGACCCTTTTTGGAACCACTTTTTTGTTAACCATTTGGCAATACTCTCTATATTTCCTGTCACTCAGCTGATTAGGTAAAAACAATGACTGGAGATGCTGGAAACCAGATTTTGGATTAATGGTGCTGGATGAGCACAGCAGTTCAGGCAGCATCCGAGGAGCAGCAAAATCGACGTTTCGGGCAAAAGCCCTTCATCAGGAATAAAGGCAGAGAGCCTGAAGCGTGGAGAGATAAGCTAGAGG
>NC_057738.1:18903041-18905342 GCF_004010195.1 Chiloscyllium plagiosum
TCGAGGTAGGTAGAGATGAGTCCAGTGGGGCAGGAGCATTCTGAGACAATGGGTCGGCCAGAGTGGTCAGGCTTGTGGATCTTGGGAAGGAGGTAGAACCGGGCAGTGCGGGGTTCTCGGACTATGAGGTTGGAAGCTGTGGGTGGGAGATCTCCTGAGGTGATGAGGTTCTGTATGGTCTGGGAGATGATGGGGGGTGGGATCATGGTCGAGGGGACAGTAGGAAGAGGTGTCCTCGAGTTGGCGTTTGGCTTCAGTGGTGTAAAGGTCAGTGCGCCAGACTACCACTGCGTCCCCTTTATCTGCTGGCTTGATGGTGATGTTGGGATTAGAGCAGAGGGATTGGAGGGCTGAGCAATGTGAGGGTGAGAGGTTGGAGTGGGGGAGGTGGGTAAACAGGTTGAGACGGTTAATGTCCCGGCGGCAGTTGGAAATGAAGAGGTCGAGGGCGGGTAATAGGCCAGCGCGGGATGTCGTATTCAAGTTGCTACTGTCCCTTTTATTCCGTGAGTTCTAACTTTACTCACAGTTATGTTGTGTGACACTTAGTCAAATACATTTTGGAGGTTCATGAGGAAGATATTGACCACTTTACCCTCATCTACTCACCTTGTTGCCTCAAAAAATAAACCCAAGTTTATTCAACAGAATTTGCCCTTAACCAATCCATGCTTAATTTCCTTAATTTACCTACTTTTGTCATGTGGTCTTTTACATGCAGCTGTGCATACAGATGTGGATTTCGTTTAACAGGTTATCAGAAAGGCAACACCATTGACTATGCAGATGGCACTGGCCTATTAGATTAGAATCTATGCTGAAAACTTTAGAATGGTCTTCAAGCTCACAATGTCTTGATTTAGAGATGTGTGTGTAACCCACATTGGAAAAAAAGTGGAAAGTGTGTGAACAGTGGGTTCAGAAGGCAGAGTTAATTGCTGTGTAGTAATTCAAGAACGTTGAGGGGAAGTGAGGGAGGGGGATTTATGTGTAATTCAGGACAGAGTAATTTAGGTGAGAGGTGGATTTCCTTTTTTGACCTGATGGGTCATTAAACATTTATTTGTATTGCAGCCTTTTCCTGGGATCTTGCAGGGACCACCTCAGAGATTTCTTCAGAGTGGCAGTCTCTTTCAGTAAATATGCATGTGCTCATGTTTTGGACCAGGATCTCCAAAACCTCATTGCAGAACCTGTACCCTCCCTCTCGATCTCTTGTAAGCTTGCAAACCTCCTTGCTACCTGCAGACTCAGTGCACCAGCCCTTTAAGAGCTGTTGGCTACCTTTAAGAAGGGTACTTGTGGAACAGTGACAGTGGCTTCACCCCTTGGCTAGCAAGGCCTCAGTTCAAGTCCTACTTGCTTCAGATGTGTGTCATTGTATCTCTATACAGATCTTTTGGGGTAGCACCATGGCTCAGTGGTTAGCACTACTGCCTCACATTGCCAGGGACCCAGGTTTGATTCCAGTCACGAGCCACTGTCAGTGTGGGTTTCCTCCGGGTGCTCCAGTTTCCTTCTGCAGTCCAAAGATGTGCAGGTTAGGTGAATCGGCCATGTTAAATTGCCTATCGTGTTCAGAGATGAGTAGGTTAGGTGCATTAGTCAGGGGTCAATGTCGAGTAATAGGGTAGGAGAATGGGTTTGGGTGAGTTACTCTTTGGAGGGTTGGTGTGGACTTGTTGGGCCGAAGGGCCTGTTCCAGTCTGTAGGGATTCTTTTAAGTGTGTTGCTGAATATTCATTTCCATCCATCCCAAATAGATATACAGACAGCTGTCAGCAGAAGTGACACTTTCCAGAGGTCTACCACATGATCATCAGCTGCGAGCTGCAAATACACACTATCCTTTGTTTCCATGTGCAGATCTGCTCAGCACACTCTCATGTTACTCAGGCAAGGCCCTGTGTTAAATCTGAGCAACCTGAGAGTTTCATCCGACTCTCCCTGCAATTTAGAATTCTGCACAAGTATTCCCCACATGGGGAAAGAATATTTCACCATGACTATGATACATTGTTAATTACTTGTAAGATATGATAATCATTCTTTCCGCATTAATTTTTTATTCCTACTTTGGGGTAGCTACGATGGAAATACAATGCCCATGAGAAAAGAACAAAACTAATCTTGTTCTAACACTGTGTATTGTGAGGTAATCTTTTGGGCAGTATTGTGTAGACATTGTTTTAAGAGATCATTGTAAAATCAAAAGTTATGTCAGTGCTGTACCACATTTATACATTTGAATCAGTTATGTTTAACTTCTTGGTATGCATTCCTCAGTTCCTAAGGCCAACG
>NC_057738.1:18905842-18925026 GCF_004010195.1 Chiloscyllium plagiosum
GAGGCCAGCACACACTCCCAGTCTCCCAGTCTCAAGGTGGAGCCCAGTACACACTCCCAGTCTCCCAGCCTTGAGATGGAGCCCAGCACACACTCCCAGTCTCCCAGTCTCGAGGTAAAACCCAGCACACACTCCCAGTCTCCCAGTCTCGAGGTAAAACCCAGCACACACCCCCAGTCTCCCAGTCTCGAGGTAAAACCCAGCACACACTCCCAGTCTCCCAGTCTCAAGGTTGAGCCCAGCACACATTCCCAGTCTCCCATCTCGAGGTGGTGGCCAGCACACACTCCCAGTCTCCCAGTCTCGAGGTGAAACCCAGCACACACTCCCAGTCTCCCAGTCTCGACGTGAAACCCAAAACACACTCCCAGTCTCCCAGCCTTTAGATGGAGCCCAGCACACACTCCCATCTCCCAGTCTCAAGGCGGAGCCCAGCACACGCTCCCAGTCTCCCAGTCTCGAGGTAAAACCCAGCACCCACTCCCAGTCTCCCAGTCTCGAGGTAAAACCCAGCACACACTCCCAGTCTCTCAGTCTCAAGGTTGAGCCCAGCACACATTCCCAGTCTCCCAGTCTCGAGGTGGAGGCCAGCACACACTCCCAGTCTCCCAGTCTCGAGGTGAAACCCAGCACACACTCCCAGTCTCCCAGTCTCGACGTGAAACCCAGCACACACTCCCAGTCTCCCAGCCTTGAGATGGAGCCCAGCACACACTCCCAGTCTGCCTTGAGATGGAGCCCAGCACACACTCCCAGTCTCCCAGTCTCGAGGTGGAGCCCAGTGCAGACTCCGGGTGTGACCTTATCTGCTCCATCTGCTTTTACTTTAGTTCTCTTTCTCTGCCTTAGGAAGTCTGTAATACTGAACATTTTAATGGATTGTTAGGCACCTTTGTATCTAAGATGGAGCTGGTAATGCCGATTTTGTACATTTTTCACGAATCTGAGAAAGTGGCAATGGAGAAGGATATGTGGTTATCCTTCTAAATCAACTGAAATATTTCAGGAATGTTGATCAGCATGTCAATGATTGGCTTTCACGTTTTGAAACCATTTTGTGCAACACACACACACACACACCCTTCCCCCAGGGGAAAACCATGTTTCTTGGTAGAGATTGTCTTTCCCAAAACTCACTTTGGCCAAGGGGCTATTCTTTAAAAGGATCAATCATCATATCTTTCAGAATCCATTGCTCTGATGTTCGGGTACACAAAATGATCAAATCAACAATCATGAATCATGAAGTCTTGAAGACACAGTCTGCTTAAGAAAAACAAACTTGAGATGTTCTTTCAATCACTTTTTCAAAAGAACTAATGTGGTTCGTCCTGAACTGATGGAGCTGATTTGGCAGCTTGCTCACAGCAAGGTTTCATCTCACTCAGCTTGTCTTTAGCAGGTTTACTTTTAATTCATCTGGTTCTTAGCAGGCTTTGCTCTAAATGACTGGCATAAACCAAGGAATTATACTGGCCAGTTGCTGTTCAGAACAACCCCAGCAGTTGTCTGCAGCAAAGCATACAGTTACCATTAGGCATGTGATATCCAGGAAGCCTTGTTTCTAAAACAAATCCAATGCTCACTATCAACTTTCAATGATCTCTTTTAAAGAAATCGCTCCAATTGTGCCCATTGCACCTGAAATAAATTCTTGTTTCCGTAATTCTTTGAAACATAAATCCACCTAACAACATTTTAAATAAAACGTGCTGTTGTGACAGTAGTCTATTGGAATGTGAAGCAAGCAATTCAAACTTTGAGCTAGAAAATTCCCTTGAACACTGATGTAAAAAGTGATAGCCCCATTTCATATCATTATGGACATTTTTGTGTATTTCACTAAAGAAGTCAAGCTTCTCTTTTTCTATGTAAAGGTTAACTTTGTAGATTTATTTTTATTGTGTAAATTTGTATACCAATACAGAGTATAGTAAAAAAAAACATTTTTTGCTGCCTTTGTTTACAAAAGAACAATTTTTGAGGGAGAATTTACAAAAGTTTATTTTAAAAACACATAAAAGTAGGGGTTTAGAGTTAAATATTCCTTTTTGCTCAGGCAATGTTTATCTCTATAATTTTATGCTTGCCAAATGCACACACAACCAGTGTGAGAATTCATTCCATATTTTTATGTTTGCACACTATGGGTGGGCTTTCAGTGTTGTTTGCAAACTGTGAACCAGTGGCGGAGGAGTGTGGGCATTGAAGGCCTAGCTTGGCTTTCTAACGTAGTATCCCAGCCTCCAGCAGTGTTTAGAGGTCCCACAAACCTCACCCCCTCATTTCCCACTCACCCCACTATCTCAGCCTATGCATCCTCAGATTACCCATGAACCTCTATCCCCCTCCATATCATCAAAAGCTACTCATCCGAATACACTGTGTAGCATCTTTAGATTCAATTACATGTCACTGGAACCCATTCTATACTCATTGAGATAAAAACAATGAGACTGTCACCATCCATTCATTGATACTCAAAAAAAGTATGTCAGGCATTTATTGGTGAGCAAGAGCTTGTAAAATGAGACAAGATGGCTAGCTAACAGATTCCATCTCCTTAAACCAGTAGGTGTTGAAATCGGCAGTTTTTAGACCAGTGTGGTGCTGGAAAAGCACAGCGGGTCAGGCAGCATCCGAGGAGCAGGAAAATCAACATTTCTGGCAAAAGTCCTTCATCAGGAATAGAGGCAGGAAGCCTCCAGGGTGGAGAGATAAATGGGAGGATGGGGCTGGGGAGAAGGTAGCAAAGAGTACAACAGGTGAATGGGGATAAGGATGGAGGTGATAGGTCAGAGAGGAGGGTGGGGGAAGGTAGCAAAATCAGCAGTGTGCCCACCAATTTTAAAAAGATAATAGATGGTCCTCAATCAGTGGGGCTGGAACTGTGAGCCCTCCATCTAGAACTTAATCCTGGTGAATATTGGATGGTGCCAGGATTCAGACAAGACACCACCTCACATAAGTGCCCTTCCTGCCTTGATGTTCATCACCAATAAAGGCTTGAGATTCCACCTACAGTGTGTCAGAAGAAACCTGATTTTGGTTCCTCAATTACAATGGAGAACCTGTAACTTGATGGGAGCAGGTCTGGGTGTTGTGCACTTGTTGCAGTGCCAAGTGGCAAAAATGCCGGAAGAGCACGTTCTGCGTCAAAGTAAAATCAGATATATTTACTAAAGGATGTTTGTGCAGCAAAATATGCTTCTGAACCCTGACAAAGAAAAATCACCCCTTGATATTTGCTCAAAATATTAAACTGCGGCTCCTCACATTGAAAAATTGGTAGTTCCTCGTCAGGTGCAACATTTCAGACATAAGGCATCAATAATTTTGACAGATCTAATCTAAACTAATTAGCATTGTGGGATACAGTAAAAATACCCAGTTGATTAGTTATTTTGAATTTCAGTTGTGCAAATTTAATGTTCACCTGTTGGTTATTAGAACTGTTTCAGTGTCATTCCTGAATTTGTTTTTAATTTTTAATCTGTATGTTAATTTAAGCCTGGTAGATGTATTTAATCTTTGTTCTTTTTGCTGAAAGCAAGCTAATCAATTTAGTAGGAAGAGGATATTCATCATTATAAGGAGTAGCTGGGAGGTATTTGCAACTCAATCTTTCAAACAGGCAGAATATAAAAACTCATGGGATCAGGAGTTGGCAACCTGAGCATAGTCAAACTGAATCAATGTCAGAGGTTCAGTAGCAGCACTATGGTAGGCTGCCCTGGTGATAGTAAAGCTTGATTTGTTAAAACAAATCCATAGACATCTGCTTCTGGAAAAGACGTCACATTTCAATGCAGTTGCTGGTCACAGCCCAATCTGATTTCAATGTAGGAAAGATAAAAAGGTCAATTAAGTTCACCAAAAGTTTGAATCCAAGCCCCTGTCCAGGGGCTTGAGCCCAGTATCTGGATAGACATTTCCAAAAGCAGTACTGAGGACGTGCTGAACTGCTGGAGGTGCAGTTACTTAGATGGACACAAAATAGCCATTTGGCCCATTGCTCCTATTTGAAAGAGCTGTCCAGTTAGTTTCACACTCCTGCTCTTCCCCCTGTATTTCTCCTGTTTAAATATGTAGCCAATTCAATTCTGCATCATAAAGGTCAATATATTTCAAGTGTCATTTCAGAAACTGTTTCCAGATCATAATCATTCAATGAGTAAAAATATTTCTCTCTAACCCTTTCAGCATTAAACCTGAATCTCTGTCCTCTGGTTAATGACCTTTTCTCAGTAGAAACAATTTCACTTTATTCACCCAATCAAGATCCTTTATGATCGTATCGTAATTGGATCATATCATTTTATGATGTATAATTTTTAATAATTTTTTTCTGATCTAGGGATGACAATCCTAAGAACATATAAATTGTGTAGTAGATTTGGGGAACCAAATATAGTAACACTGAAGAGAGATAACAGAGGGGAAAAGCTGCTGTCACTGGTGGCGAATTTGAAGGTGGGAGTGAAATAACTCCACAGAGGCCAGTATCCTCTCACCAAGTCACCATTTATTTATAAATGGAAAGTCATTATCACTGGTTCAGCTTCCTCAGAGCCACTGACAGAGTGTTAGAATGTCTGACACTCCTGTTCTTATCTATCAGCCAGGGCTCCCTGATTGGACTGGATTAACAGCCCCAATCAGGGAACTCAGAGTCTATGACCTCGTTACAATCACTACAGGAAAGGTATATAATTAGGCATTCCTGGATCCCAGACCTTCCCTCAACCACATGAATTAGATTCTATGGGATGGTCTTTGGTCGAAATTCCCACCCCACCATCAATTGAGACTCTTAAGTGGTCATTAAATAGACTTGTACAGCATGGAAACAGAACCTTCAATCCAACCTGTCCATGCCGACCAAATATCCTAACCTAATCTAGTTCCATTTGCCAGTATTTGGCCCATATTCCTCCAAACCCTTCCTATTCATATACTCATCCAGATGCTTTTTAAATGTTGTAATTGTACCAGCCTCCACCACTTCCTCTGGCAGCTCATTCCATACACACACTACCTTCTGTGTGAAAATGTTGCCCCTTAGTCCCTTTTAAATTTTTCCCCTCTCACTCTAAACTTATGCCCTCTAGTTCTGGACTCCCCCACCTCAGGGAAAGATCTTGTCTATTTACCCTATCCATTCCCCTCATGATTTTACAAACCTCTATAAGGTCATCCCTCACCCTCCAAAGCTCCAGAGAAAACAGCCCCAGCCTATTCAGCCTCTCTCTGTAGCTCAAATCCTCCTGAAATCTTTTCTGAACCTTTTCACGTTTCACGACATCGTTCCACTAGAAAGGAGACCAGAATTGCACACAATATTCCAACAGTGACCTAACCAATGTCCTGTCCAAACGCTACATGACCTCCCAACTCCTGTACTCAATACTATGACCAATAAACGAAAGCATACCAAACATATTCTTCACTCCATTTAATTGCCTTATTTTGCTGCCACTTTGATTAATCCAGTTACAGGTGGACCTATCATCATGAAGCATACACAACATGTAAGCTGCAAGGCCTAGTGGCTAAACATGACCAGGGTGAGATACAAATGTGTGAAGGAGTGTCAGTCATGTATTTTATGTGCAGCCAGCAGGTCTGGTTTTGTGGCCTCTGTGCCATTCTATTAGTAATGAGGATCATCACTGAAATTCCAATGCTTTTCGAGGTGAACAACAGTCTTTTAAAATTGGCCTGGGGAGGGGAGGGATGCCAGTCTTTCAATGAATAACCGGTGAGTTGTTCTGGGAACAGAGCGTGATAAGGTACGGCTAGAACTGGTTGAGTGGGGAAAGCAGTAGTGTGGGTAGTTAATGAGGTGTGTTTGGTAAGATACAGCAAGAGATCTCACAAGGCGTCGTGGAAAGCAAACCTCGGTTCAATGTATAAAACCAGTTCTTAGCCAAAAGAATGTATTTGATTCAGACCAATGTTTCCTGTTGATAACCATTCGTTCAAACTTATTTTCATATCCTTCACAACTCAGCAGTCTGGTGGGATACTGGGCAGAATTGTCTTATTCACAGTTAAAGTATTCGTGTGAGTGAGAGTCATGGCATCTGGTCCATAATAGCCTGGAGCAGTTTTTCCCATGCGGTCTTCGAACCTTCACCTTATTAGTTATGAAAATGGGAACTTGAGTACCTTTCTCAAGGAATTGTGTGTTTGGAGAGGTGAAAGTGCTCACGATAATGAGGTCAGTTTTCATACATCTGACCATCAGACCATTGGATGTTGGAGCAAACGTAGATTATTTAACCTACCAAATCAGTTCTGCCATTGAATTGATCATGGCTGATTTTGTACCCTTCAATTCTACCTTCCTGCCTTTTCCCTATACTTCCTCATCTCTGTCCGAAATGGTTTGCTTCATATCCTTAGACGATGATTCCTTGTTCCTGCCTGCACTGCCATTAGGAACATCATTCATGCAGTGTCGTGGTATTGCATAAGATCTCTTTTTATTCATTTTTTTTTAGAATTTAATGCAAGGAGCTTGACTGGCAAGGTGGATGAACTTAGAATGTTGATCAACACACGGAAATATGATATTGTAACCATCGCTGAGACATGGCTGAAGGAAGGACAGGACTGGCAACTCAACATTCCAAAATATAGAAATTTCAGGTGGGCTGGTGGGGTAGTTAGAGAGTTGGAAGGATTACATTATTGATAAAAGAATAATGTAGCCACCACAGTAATGGTGTGGAGGATGTTGTAGAATGGGTCTTCAGTTGACACCATCTGGGTAGAGCACAGAAATAGAAAAGGGGCAATTGCTTTAGGGTGGCTTAGTGGTTAGCACTGCTGCCTCACAGCGCCAGGGACCCAGGTTCGATTCCAGCACCAGGCAACTGTCTATGTGGAGTTTGCACATTCTCCCTGTGTTAGGTGAATTGGCCATGCTAAATTGCCCATAGTCTTCAGGGATGTGTAGATTAGATGCATTAGTCAGGGATAAATATATGGTAATGTGGGTTGCTCTCCAAAGGGGCGATGTGGACTTGTTGGGCTGAAAGGCCTGTTTTCACACTGTAGGGATTCTAATTCTAATTCTCTTTCAAACTCTGCTGGGATTATACTACAGGCCTCCCAATAGTCAGAGGGAGATAGAGGAATAGATGTGTACATAGGCAAATCACAGAAAGAGGTGAGAGAAACAGGGTTATAGTTGTACATGAGTTCAACATTCCTCACATTAATTAGGATCACCTTAGTGTAAAAGAATTAGATGGGGTGAAATTTTTAAAATGCATCTAGGAGACCTTTTTGTTCCAGTAGTTAGACAGTTCTACTAGAAATAGGGCAGTACTAAATCGAATCCTGGGGAATAAAACTGGTCAGTGTTTCATTGGGCAAGCATTTTGAGGAAAGCAACCACAACTCTGTAAACTTCAAAGTCACTGTGGAAAGGGATAAGAATAGTGCAGAAGTGTCTTAATTGGGTAAACGCTGATTTCAATCTCGTTAGCCAGGATCTGGTAAACAGAGACTGGAAGCAGCTACTTATCAAGTAAATCTACGGAAAGTGGGAGCTGTTTAAAAGTTACAATTCAGGGCCAGCGTGCTCCTCAAAGAGTGAAAGGCTAGGGCACAAAATCCAGGGAACCCCAGGTGTCAAGGGGTATTGAGAGTTTGGTAAAGAGAAAGAAGGAAGCAGAGGAGAACAAAGAGGGGCCAAAAATATTTTTCACAGATAGGGTCAAGAAAAATCCCAAACCTTTTTTAGAAATAAATTAAGAGTAAGAGGATCACTGGGAAAGTGTGAGGACTGTTCGAGACCAAAGGAGCAACCTGGGCATGGAGACAGTGGGTGAGTTCTCAAACTAATATTTCTCATCTGTGTTCGCAGAAGAGAAAGACATTGTAGCTGGGGATTTCAGTTAGGATGGTGAGATTCCAGAACATGTTAAGATTAATAAAGATGGGTATTCCATGTTTTAGTTTGCATAAAACTGCATATATCTCCAAGGCCTGATAAGAGGTATTGCTGACTGTGATGGGAGACAAAGGAGGAGATTGCTGGGGCACTGGTGGAGATATTTAATACTTCACTGGCCACAGGTGAAGTGCCAGATGATTGGAGTTATTTGGATGTGCCTCCTTTGTTCAAAATGGACAGAGGGATAGGACAGGTAATTATAGACTGGCTAATCTGACATCACTGATAGGAAAATTATTGGAAAAAGTTCTGAAGGATGGAATTAATCAATAACTTGAAGACTCAAACAAGGAATTAGTAGCACTAAAGGGGGCCACAAAATGTCTTTAGCAAACAGGATTAAGGCATGTTGTACATATATAAAGGCATGTTATACATATATAAAGAGTAAGAGGGTAGTTAGGGAAGGGGTAGGTTCACTCAAGGACAAAGGAGGGAATTTATGCGTGGAGCTGGAGAGCATAAGTGAGGTCCTTAAAGAATACTTTGCATCAGTATTCACAAAGGATGGTGAGTCTCAAGACTCAATGTTAATATTCGGGGCATGTCAATATAAAAATGGAGGAGGTGTTGGGAGTTTGAAAAAGCATTGAATTAACAAATTCCCAGGACCTGATGGGACCTATTCTAGAATGCTGAAAAAGGCATGTGAAGAAATTGATGAGGCTTGTACAAAACCTTTGTACCCTTTTAGTCACAGGAGAGGTCCCAGCAGCTTAGAGAGTAACCAATGATTTTCCTTAATTTAAGAAGTGCAACAGTGTTGATCTGGGAAATTGCAGGCCGGTGAGCCTTAGGTCAGTCCTAGGGAAATATTGGTGAAAATTCTTAGGAACAGGATTTACTCACATTTGGAAAAATGTGGACTTATTAACGATAAGCAGCATGACTTTGTGCAGGGGTGGTCATGAGTTTTTTTAAAGAAGTGACAAAAATGATTGATAAGGGCAGGATAGTAGATGTTGTGCATATGGACTTTAGCAAAGTCAAGATGTGTCATGGAAGGCCAATTAAAATGGTGAAGTCACATGGGATTGTTATGAAGATGTGGGTGCGCTGTACCTTTAAGAGAGTTAAAAGCCAGCAGAACTACCTGTCACAGCACCAAGTGTTCTGAATAAGATATAATGTAACATTTGGTCAAACAAATCGATTAGCTGTTGCTTGGAGATGACAAAACAAATTCAAATTTAGGCCAATCAGTTTAAATTATGCCCCCAAAAATGCCAAACTCCAATCAAGTTTGAATTGAGTATATTGACAATCTTAAAAGCAAATAACACAATCAGGTGCTTTGGGGGTATACGACCAGGGAAAATTGAACAGTTGGAAGGAGAACTGCCAAGCCAACAGCATCTGCAGACTGCCCAGAAAAATAGCTCTCTTAAAGGTACCTTTATTGATCAGTAACCTGTGAATCAGAAATCCCTAAGAAGAAGACAAGGAAGATATAAGAGAAGATTCAACATTTGGCTGGTTTTGAAAATTTGAATTTTTGGTAAACCTTAATCCGGAGTTTTATTGGACTAGTATTATAGAGGGGAAAGGTAAAAAAATAGGTTTGAGAAAGGAGTTGCAAATAGTTGTTAATTATTCTCTGTTATACTTTAAGAAATAAAGTTGTTACTTTTTACTTTAAATAGTTCTTGGCCTGTCAAATTTTCACAGATTACTGCACGAGATAAAGCTTTTCTGTGTTGCTGGTTTAAATTAAGCAGGAGGGTTTACCCCATGTTGTAACACCCCGTTTATGGTGAACTGGTAAAATGGTTATAGAACTAGCTTTTCATAGGAGACAGAGCGTAGTGGTGAAGGGTGTTTTTCTGAGTGGACATCTGTGTTCTGCAGGAATCATTGCTGGTGTTGTTGTTATTTGTAATATACATAAATGATTTGGAGGAGAACATAGGTGGCCTGATTAGTAATTTTGTGAATGACTCAAAGACTGGGGGAGCTGCAGATAGTAAGGAGGATTGCCAGTGGATACAGTAGGATTTAGTTAGGCTGGAGACTTGGGCAGAAAGATAGCAGGTGGAGTTGCATCCAGAAAACTTTTGGAAGGTGATCCATTCTGAATGCAAGAGGGAAGTATTACAGTAAATGGCAGAACCCCTGGTAGCTTTAACATACAGAGGGATGTAGATATACACGTCTACATTTCTCTGAAAGTAGTGACACAAATGGTGGTCAACGAGGCACATAGCATGCCTCATCAGTTAGGGCATAGAGTATAGAGATTGGCAAGTCACGTTGCAGCTGTATAGAACTTTAGTTAGACCACTAAATATTGGATACAGCCTGGTCACCAACCAAGAAGAAGGATACGGAGGCTTTGGAGAGGGTACAGAAACAGTTTACCAGGATGTTGCCTGGTTTGGAGGGTATTAGTGATGAGGAGAGATTGGACAAACTTAGTTTATTTTTATCTGAACATCAAAGGGTGAGGGGCAACCTGATAGAAGTTTACCAAATTACGAGAGGCATGGATAGAATGGATAGTTAGAACCTTATTCCTTAAACGTGGGTTTCAGGTAAAAGGAGTAATTTTAAAGGAGATGTGAGAGATAAGATTTTTTACGCAGAGGGTGACAAGTGCCTGGAATGCGCTGCCAGAGGAGATGGAGGAGGTTGGTGTAATAACAACACTTACGAGGCACTTTACAGATATATGAATACACAAGGAACGGAGGGAGACGGACCACATAGAGGCATAAGGTTTTTAGTTTCAAAAGACAATGTGTGATGATGAAGCAGTCTTGGTGGGCTGAAGGACCTTGTTTCTGTGCTGTATTGTTCTTTTTTCTTTAATCCTTTGAAAGACAAGAATTAATCAGAGATGATCAGCATGGATTTCTTAGACAGATATCCTGTCTGACAAATTTTATTGGGTTTTTTTGAAAAGGTGGCTGAATATATTATGAGGGTAGTGCAGCTGATGTGTTTTACATGGACTTCAGCCAGGCCTTTGACAAGGTCCCACACGGAAGACTGATCCAAAAGGTAAGGGGCCATGGAATCCAAGGCAAATAGGCAAACTATATCCAAAATTGGCTGACCAAGGGGAAGCAAAGGGTAATGGTGGAGCATCAGTGCTACTGACATCAGTGGTAGAGGGTGTGGATGCTTGTGTATGTGAAGCCAATCAAACCTGTTGCTTTGTCCTGGATGGTGCCAAGCTGCTTGAGTTCTGGAGCTGCATCCATCAAGGAGAATAAGGAATAATCCACCACATTCCTGACTTGTGTTTTGTAGATGGTGGACATGCTTTGGAGAGTCAGGAGGTGAGTTACTAGTGGCTAGGCTCTGTTATCCTTTTGAAGCCACTGAATTTACATGGCTAGTCCAATTCAGTTTCTGATCAATGGCAACCCTCAAGATGTGAAGGTGGTGTGAGGATGGGAGGGTATAGTGAGGACTCAGTGAAGGTCATGTGATTGAGTGTAGAGGGACAAAGCTTCGATTGCCTCTTTTTGGAGATGGTCATTGCCTGACACTTGAATAGCGCAAATGTCACTTATCACTTTTCAGCCAAGCCTGGATATTGTTGCAATTGGATATGGGCTGCTTCAGTATCTGAGGAGTCATGAATGGTGCTTAGCATTGGCAATTATCAGTGGAGATCCCCTTTGATGAAATAGGTGAAGACATGGTCAAGAGGAGCTCCTGGAGAGATACCCTAAACTGAAGTCACTGAGCTTTAGCAACCACAACCATCTTCCTTTATGTCAGGTATGACTCCAACCAATGTAGAATTTTCCCTCTGATTTCCACTGACTCCAGTTCTTCTAAGTAAGCTTGATCCCACACTCAATCAAATGCAGCCTTGATGTCAAGGGAAGTCCCTCATTCCTCACCTCTGGAATTCAGCTCTTTTGTCCATGTTTGAATCAAGACTGTCATGAGGTCTGGAGCTGAGGGGCCCTGGCAGAACTGAGCAGGTTATTGCTGAACAGGTGCTGCTTGATAGCACTGTTGATGACACCTTCCATCACTTTACTGATTTGAGGCAATAATTGTCCAGGTTGGAATGTCCTGCTTTTCATGTACAGGACATGCCTGGGCAATTTTCCACATTGTCTGGTAGATGCCGGTGTTGAAGCTGTATAGGAACAGCTTGGCTAGGAATCTGGCAAGTTATGGAGCTCAAGTTTTCAGTACTACTGCCGAATATTGCCAGGATCCAAAACCTTCACAGTATTCAGTGCCTCCAATTATTTTTTTATATATCATGTAGGGTGCAAGGAATTTGCTAAAGACTTGCAACTATGATACGGGAGACCTCTGAAGGAGGCTGAGATGGAATATGCAGTCAGCACCTGTGGTTGAAGATTTTAGCAAATCTTTCAGCCTTATCTTTTACACTGAAGGGCTGGGCACCCCAACATTGAGAATGGGGATACTTAAGGACCCTCCTGTAGTATATGATATCAGAATGGTATCTCCAAGCTAGATGACAAAGGGTTATTGGAAAATGGTAACAAACAATTGGTGGATCGTGACTCATGTAACACTGTTTTGCACAAAGATGGACTTGTTTATAACAATCAAGGACAAAGGAATGAATGGAAAAAATACTCAGAAGAGCAATTCGGCATGTAACATTGAATCCGGCCCACTATTACTATTGGGGGCTTTTCAAAGTTCATTCGCCTCCGGATTAGGTTGCAACTGGTGCTAAGGACTACAGAAATCATACCTCCAGATCAGCCATCATTGCAGGGACCCCAACAGGCAGAAGGGTGTGAGACTCATGAGTTTCTCGATCAGATATAAAAGAAACCCAGCTAATATAAAAGAAGGCAGCTAAAAACTTTAACATCTACCTCCTCCCCCAATGGGTTGTCCAGCTGTCCACCACCATTCATTGTGAGTTGTGGAAGGGCTGCAGAGTTTAGTTCCGATCTTTTGTTTGTTCAATCACTTGCTGCTTATCCGTTTGACAAGTAAGTAATGCTGTCTTATTGCTTCACCAGGTTGACAACTCATTCTTACATATGCCTGGTGCTGCTCCTGGTATGCACTCTCCATTGAACTGATTTCTGAAGATCTTCAGTGAGCCTTCTCTTGGTGGCCAATAACAGGCCTGACTTAAAAACTATAGACACATTACAATTTTAGGCAAAAAGTTGCATTTATGGTTTAAGCATGGGGAAGGTTACATTTGAGCACAGTGTATCGAAGCACAGGGACATACACACTTCAACAAGGGACAACCCCAATTCTCCAACAAATTAACTTAGATGCTAACAAAGCAGACAAGGTTCTTCACAGTTGTGTGACTTTTCCCTCTTTGATTCTCTTTATAATCTATTCACACAATGTGGGCACTGTTAGCAAGACTGGCATTTATTGCCTGTCCCTACTTTAATATATCCGAGTGACTTGATGGGGTACTTCAGAAGACAATTAAGAATCAACCACATTGGTGTCTGGAGTCACATACCCACCAGATTGGATAAGAAAGGCAGCTTTCTTCCCCAAAAGAACATTGATGGAACAGTTGGATTTTTATGACAATCTGTCAGTCTTATGAACACTTTTATTGACGTGAGATTTTATGTCTCCAAAGTTGAAAACAAATGAAGTTAAAAACTGCCATGGTGAGATTTGAACTCGCATTTGCTACACTACTTGTCAACAACTTTAAATTACTAGTTCACTAACATAATCACAATGCTTCTTCAATGTGCAGCACCCAAGCAACTCAAGCATATCGACAGTAAACTTTGGATTACTGAGCCCCTCAAAGCAGTAATTCAGATCCTGGGAGCCTTACAGTTGTATTTGCTTTTCCAAGATCTAAACCAAAGTTAAATGTCAGACATTTTCTCAGAAAAGCATGACGCTATTCACATTTATTACTGACTATCCTATTATTGCAGAACCACTAATTGCATTGACTCATATGGTATTTGCATGGTCTACAGAGTTCCAGAAGGCCTCCTCATTCAGGAGAAACCTGTGTTTCATGTATAATCTCCGCCTTCCTCATTACCCCCTGCAGGTTGATGAATGCACTGATGTATTACATTTGCATCTAGCAGCAGCTCTGGCTCAATGAAAATATGAAGTAAAAAGCTGGTTGTGACATTTTCAAACTGGCCTATGAACAAACGTAACAATCTGCAACTCAACTTGAATACTTGATGGTGATTTGAGATTCCTCTTCAAATAAGGCAAAGGTTTTCATTCACATGGTGCCTTTCATGAACAAGCCAAAGCTTTACAGACAATTAGGAACTTTGAAATATGGTTCCTTTATTTTGTCCATTGCAAAAACAACAGTGTCTTAATGATCAGAGAATCATCTGTTCTGATTCTGATTGAGAGATAAATATTAACAAAGTTAGAAATAATAATGGGATGCAGAGGAGGAATTGAGGGACAGCAGTAATAGTTGTGCATCCATTACAGTTTGATGAGAATTGTTGGTAGGTCAATGAAGAAGGAAAATACTGCTCTAGTGTGCAAATAGGTCATTTTTGCAGTGAGAAATCTAATTCTGCAAATGAAATGATACATGTAAGAAAATGTCTCTGAAGATCTCTTTGGCATCCACCCAATAGGGCAGCAGTGCTAACCACCAAACAATCAATGCCACCTCACAGTGCCAGGGACATGGGTTCAATTCCACCACAAGCAACTGGCTGTGTGAAGTTTGCATGTTCTCCTTGTGTCTGTGGGGATTTCCTCTGGGTGTACCTCTTTCCTCCTACAGTCCAAAGATATGCAGGTCAGATGGATTGGCCATGGTAAATTGTTCATAGTGTGCAGGGTAGGTGGGTTAGCTTTGGGAAATGCAGGGTTACAAAGATGGATCTGGGTGGAATGCTCTTCGAAGGGTTGGTGTGGACTTGATGAACTGAACAGCCTGCTTCCTGCACTGTAGGGTTCTATGATCACAACAACCATCTAGAGACTCCACCAACAAGGTTTCAGTGTGAGAAAAACCTTCGCTTTGTCAAGTCTGTCCATGTACATCGAGTTTAAAAACCCAATACAGATGACTCTAACATTGTTCCAATATAGTTTGGTGCTTCTTGAGAACTTGGGCATTCAAATTTGTCTCTTCCCTAATCTAAGAAAAATGATTACTTCACACTGCTATTCATTGACTTCTTCTCTAAATGGGTAGAGTTGTTTCCCATTAGGCACACAAACATACAGCAATTGGCAGGATGGTGTCTGAGGAAATATTTTTGTGCTTCAAGTTTCCATTTTTCTTTGTGACAGACTGGACTAAACCATTTACAAATTCACACAATCAACAAAGATCATACCACGGAATCCAAAGGAAAGCAGTCCGAAGGAAAGCAGCCTGTCTACGGCAGCAAGGGCATCAACCAGGGGAGCAGTAACACAGAGAAGAGGGAAGATGCAGAATGCAACCTGGAATTGGCTTCAAAGGACATTCATGCTAGTCTGAAACTGAGAAGACCTCTAAGAAGTCTGAGAAGTCTAGTTGTCCTGTGAGGAACTACATGAAGAGGATAGTCTCTCATGGAAGCTGCATTTTCCTGTAGATAATTCACAATGCAAAATGCTGCTCAGATAGTTGGTCTGACCCGTGTCTTCACCATCACAGGAAGTGGCATGAACAAAGCACAGATGAGCTACTATCTGATACTGAGAAAGCCATCTCTTGATATTGCAAATCCTGTTACTATATTATCAATCTTGTATACATCCCAACCTTACTCTTTCCATATATCGTTGATATCATACATTGCTCTGTGGCTTTCATTTATGCAATGTCATGAACACCCTAATAATCTTGCCCCATCTACGGTATGCTTCATGTCAACAACAATCTCCTGCTGTGTCTTTTCGGGATTGATGCGCAAAATTTGATCTTTATCCCGAACTTCTTTAAAAAAGTTTAAATTTTGCTTTCTGTTAATTTTAAGCTGTGCGTGAATACAAATTAACATAGAGTGTCATTGAATACAAAAGGAAACAGATAATTTCTGACGCACAAAGGCAATGCTTGCATCCACAATTGTTTTAGTGCCAGCATAATTTTAATAAGATGTGTATATTGACTTCTTCATGTCCAAACTGTTGGATGTGCCGCATTTGGAAGGAATATTGAAGACATTATTCTCAGTTGGATGTCAGTGATCTTGGCACTGTTCATAGAAGAGCAGAGGAGGTCTTCTTAGTGGCGAAGCCAATATTTATCTCTCTAATTGAATCAATTGAGATTATCTGATCATTAACACACTGTTTATTGTGGGAGTTTGGAGTAATTAACTTCAACGATCCACCATTACAACAGTCACCATATTTTGAAGGTTAAGCTTTGGAATGTCTTGATGTCATGAAAAGCACTTGATAAATGCAGCCCCCTCATTTGTAATATGTGACGCAGGGGTTCGGAAGTCTGATTTAGCTGTCCTCTGAGGAGCAACATGAAGAGGATGGTTTCTCATGGAAGCTGCATTTTCCTGTGGCTGATTCACACCTCACAGTGCTGCTCAGTTAGTTGGCGTGACCCCTGTATTCACCATCATAGGAAGTGACATGAACAAAGCACAGATGACCTCCTATCTGACATCATCTGTGCAAATTCCAACTGATCGTTGCTTCAGTATGATCACTTACCTGGGGGAAGGCAGTCCTACTTTATGCTGTATATAATACTGTCCAGTCCTCATGAGTGAGGCCAGAGACTGAACCACCCTGTAGAGAAAGTGCCAACTGTTGTTCGATCTTCCTCTGTTGGAGAGATGCCCAGAGCTATTACATGCTTCCTGATAGTTGGCAGCAGAAGAAAATCATCCTCCAGTGAACTGCAACGTATTATTCCACCTGGCTCCCAATGCCTGCATGCCAGATGTCCTTTCCAGCCAGCAGCAGACTCTTAAACACAGAACCTGGGAGCTACAAATCACTATGTTCTTTCACCCAGTGGTACCTGGACCCTTTGGCCAGCAACATCTTCACACTCCTGCTTTTACATGCTCTGCTCGCAACCCAATGCACTTAGCTCGAGCTCATCTTCTATCCTGGGGTGAAAATGAATAAGCTGAACTTTAACATGAGTAACGGTGTGCACCGCAAAGTATAACGTCACAGGAGAGGGAGGTGGCTGAGCCCCACTTGCTGAGTCACATTTGAACAGAAAGCAGAGAATTAATGACTTTCTGGTGAGTTAACAAGTCAATCATTTCCTGTAGGAGAGACAGTGACTCCATGCTATGGACTGGCAATGAATTCAGAGTACACTGGGGAAAGAACCACTGAGTGGAGTGTTAGAAGGGGCCTGAATGATATGGGCTGTAGTGAGAAATCTGGGAGAAACATGTGAGAAGGTGGGCAGATCTCTCTCGAACACGTGCAGCAAAGCGTTGCAATTTTATACAACATTCAAGCATTAAGTCAAGATTCTCACTAGGTAGCGATAGGATGCCTTTTAATGGGGATCATTGCTTGTTAACAGCTCCATTAACACTGCATATTGTCTTATTAATATGTAGCTTCCTATTCTACCACCTGTTGCAAGGAAACTAGGTCCGAGTGGGTCCCTCGCAATTTCAACTTGCCTTTGTTCCTTTGGGTTGCCATCTTGGCCAATAGGCACCAGCCACTCAGTGTATGCTCCATTTGCACAAGCTGCACATCCAGAGACAATGGCATCTGATACCTGACAGCCTCTCAGAACCCTCCTGACAGCTCTATGATGCATTTGCAAGAAACTTTTGAACTTTAACACTTCAGGGAAAATACACTACACTGGAGACTTGTGCTGCAAAGCTGCTGCAGGAGCACTTTGTGCACTCTGGAACAGGCACCCAACTCATGGATTGGACCAGGCTGCATCTCAGGACTGCTCACGTGTTCTCAGCACTGACTCATTTAGAACCTACCAGGATGATATCAAGGCCAGAAAATCCTCTGGAAGCAGCTCGATGCTGGAAGTCCATGCTGAGGCCATGTCGGGCCAAGAGACTGCCATACCAGGTCACCAGGCGACCACCATGCCCGGCTGCCAAGAGACCGCCACACCTGGCCGCCAAGAAACTACCACACCAGGCCACCGAGAGACCACCACAACTGGCCACTAAGAGACCACCACACAAGGCCGCTGTGAGACAAACACAACTGGCCAGTAAGAGACCCCAACACCAGGCCACTGAGAGACCACCATACCAAGCCACTGAGAGACCACCACACCAGGCCACTGAGAAACCAACACAACTGGCCACTAGGAGACCCCAACACCAGGCCATTGAGAGACCACTACGCCAGGCCACCGAGAGACCACCTTGCCTAGCCACCAAGAGATTACCACACCTGGCTGCTACGAGAACATCACGCCTGTCCGCTGAGAGACAACCACACCTGGCTGCTGAGAGACCATTATGACTGGCCACTAAGAGACCACCACAGCAGGCCGCTAAGAGACTACCACACCTGGCCACCTAGGGACCACCACATCATGCTGCCAAGTAACTACCATGCCAGGCCAACAAGAGGTGTGGCCATACTGGATTTGGTTCTGGGTAATGAACCAGGCCAGGTGTTAGAATTAGAGGTAGGTGAGCACTTTGGGGATAGTGACCATAATTCAGTGAGTTTTACTCTCGTGATGGAGAGGGATAAGTGTGTACTACAGGGCAAGAGTTATAGCTGGGGTCAGGGAAATTATGATGCGGTGAGGCATGACTTAGGATGTGTGGCTTGGAAAAGTAGACTCCAAGGCAAGAGTGTAAATGATATGTGGAGCTTGTTCAAGGAGCAACTATTGAGTGTCCTTGATAATTATGTACCTGTCAGGCAGGGAGGAAAGGGTCGTGCGAGGGAGCCGTGGTTTAATAAGGAATTGGAATCCCTTGTTAAATGGAAGAGGGCGGCCTACCTCAAGATGAGACGTGAAGGTCCAATTGGGGCGATTGAAAGTTATAGGGTAGCCAGGAAGGACCTGAAGAGAGAGCTAAAAGCAGCAAGGAGGGGACACGAAAGGTCCTTAGTAGATAGGATTAGGGAAAACCCTAAGGCTTTCTATAGGTATGTTAGGAATAAAAGAATGACTAGGGTAGGAATAGGTCCAGTCAAGGATAGTAGGGGGAAGTTGCGTGTGGAGGCGGAAGAGATTGGGGAGACACTGAATGAATACTTTTCTTCAGTATTCACTCAGGAACAGGGCATTGTTGTCGATGAGAATACAGAGGCACAAATAAGTAGAATGGATGGCTTTGAGGTATGTACAGAA
>NC_057738.1:18925270-18949237 GCF_004010195.1 Chiloscyllium plagiosum
ATGTCCCCTGGGCCTGATGGCATTTATCCTAGGATTCTCTGGGAAGCAAGGGAGGAGATTGCAGAGCCATTGGCCTTGATTTTTATGTCCTCTTTGTCTACAGGAGTAGTGCCAGAAGATTGGAGGCTAGCAAATGTGGTTCCCTTGTTCAAAAAGGGGAGTAGGGATAGCCCTAGTAACTATAGGCCGGTGAGTCTCACTTCTGTTGTGGGCAAAGTCTTAGAGAGAATTGTAAGGGATAGGATTTATGCACATCTGGATAGGAATAATGTGATCAAGGATAGTCAGCATGGTTTTGTGAAGGGCAGGTCGTGCCTCACAAACCTTATTGAATTCTTTGTAAAGGTGACGAAGGAGGTTGATGAGGGGAAGGCGGTAGATGTGGTATATATGGATTTTAGTAAGGCGTTTGATAAGGTTCCCCATGGTAGGCTATTGCAGAAAATACGGAGATATGGCATTGAGGGTGAGTTGGAGGTTTGGATTAGGAATTGGCTGGATGGAAGAAGACAGAGGGTAGTAGTTGATGGCAAAGTTTCTTCATGGAGTGCCGTCACTAGCGGTGTTCCGCAAGGATCTGTTTTGGGACCATTGCTGTTTGTCATTTTTATAAATGACCTGGAAGAGGGGTTAGAAGGTTGGGTGAGCAAGTTTGCGGATGATACGAAAGTCGGAGGAGTTGTTGACGGTGAGGAAGGATGTGGCAGGTTACAGCAGGATATAGAGAGGCTGCAGAGCTGGGCAGAAAGGTGGCAGATGGAATTCAATGTAGCTAAGTGCGAGGTGATTCACTTTGGGAAGAATAACAAAAAGATGGGGTACTGGGCTAATGGTCGGATACTTGGTAGTGTGGATGAGCAGAGGGATCTTGGTGTCCATGTACACAGATTTTTGAAAGTTGCCACCCAGGTAAATAGTGTGGTGAGGAAGGCATATGGCGTACTGGCTTTTATTGGTAGAGGAATTGAGTTCCGGAGTCCTGTGGTCATGATGCAGTTGTATAAGACTCTGGTGCGGCCGCATCTGGAATATTGTGTGCAGTTTTGGTTGCCATACTATAGGAAGGATGTGGAGGCACTGGAACGGGTGCAGAGGAGGTTTACCAGGATGTTGCCTGGTATGGAAGGAAGATCGTATGAGGATAGACTGAGACACTTGGGGCTGTTTTCATTAGAGAAAAGAAGGTTTAGGGGTGACTTGATTGAGGTGTACAAGATGATTAGGGGGTTAGATAGGGTTGACAGTGTGAACCTTTTCCCGCGTATGGAGTCGGGTATTACAAGGGGGCATAGCTTTAAATTAAGGGGGGGTAGATATAGGACTGAAGTTAGGGGTAGGTTCTTCACTCAGCGAGTCGTGAGTTCATGGAATGCCCTGCCAGTAGCAGTGGTGGACTCTCCCTCTTTATGGGCATTTAAGCGGGCATTGGATAGGTATATGGAGGATAGTGGGTTAGTATAGGTTAGGTGGGCTTGGATCGGCGCAACATCGAGGGCCAAAGGGCCTGTACTGCGCTGTATTCTTCTATGTTCTATGTTCTATGATTGTATCATGCTGAGCTGCTGAGAGACCGCCAATAGTGGTCAGTCTATGGTTTGGACAACTTTGTGAATGCCATGTGAGATGACAATCACTCACCTGCCAGCTGCCTTCATGGCAATCCCATAGCATGACATCCCATTTCAGCTGAACACCTTTATCAGAAAGTATGTGAGGGTTGTCCTCTGTCAAGTTAAGGAAGGAGCTGCTATCGGTGAAGGGGTCTTCGGTGCTATCAATTAAAGGCAGAGTTCCCACGAATCCAGGGCTTGACCACAGTCGGTTGTCCACTTGAGACAATCACAGTCAGGGGATACATTTGTTTGCAGTCCTTGGAGGGGACTATAGTCATTCTTATAGAGCCACTATAAGTAGACGCACTGGTTACAAAGGCGCAACAACATCCCTTCTTCCTCAGGCAGCTGAGAAAATTTGACATGACGGCGAATATCCTTACCAATTTTTATAGGTGCACCATTGAGAGCATTCTGTCTGGATGTATCACTACCTGGTACGGCAACTGTACCATTCAAGATCGGAGACGGTTACAGAGAGTGGTGAACATGGTCCAATCACAAAGGCCAACCTCCCATCTGTAGAATCCATCTACTAGGCCCGCTGTCAAGGAAAGGCCGCCAGCATTCTCAAAGATCCATCCCACCCTGGCAATGCTTTTCTACAACGGCTACTATCAGGGAGAAGGTACAGAAGCCTGAATACATGCACCAGCCAGTTTCGTAACCCTACTGTTGTTAGAATACTGAATGGACTCACAAACTCTTAACATTCGCCTGTACCTGTGTTTTTATATTTGTCACTGTTTATCTATTATTTACTTATCTATGCTACTTAACTCTGTGATCTGCCTGTATTGCTCGCAAGACAAAGCTTTTCATGTGCCTCGATTCATGTGACAATAAATTAAATTCAATTAATTGCAAGAAGTCAGGGGAATCACATTCAGTCAGTTGAGAAACTGCAAGAAGAGTGATCAATGCTTTGACCAATCCTTTCCTGGGTTCTTCAACAAAGTGGATTATGGAGCTGTCAGTCCTAGGGATCTACACTTCGACTGGTGGAGAAGGAGGAAAGGGAGAGAACAGGGCTACTTAGAAAATTAACACAAACTGGAGTTAAATTAATTATTTCATTCGATAATGAATGAAAATGCTTTTATGAAATTTTAGGGTTTAAAAGACAAAGTGATTTCCTCTCAAAATCAATTGATGTTAAAGTCCAATACTGTAATATTCATGTTGACAAAAGGATTGTAGCATGCTTATGGAGAATTTACAGTGGAAGTGTGGTACCAAATCTGAGGAAATTCCGTGCTGGAAATGCAATCCCCCATTATTTCCCCAAGCAGGAGGTTCAATAGCTTAAGGACCCGAAGTAAGTTAGTTAGCAAAGGGATAAAAACGAAGATGCAGATTTTTTTTTTTACACAGCAAGTAGTTATGATCTGGAAAGCACAGCCACAGAAGGTGGTGTAAGCAGTTTCAATAGACGCTTTCAAAAATAAATTTGGATTCAAATTTGATTTTTTAAAAATTCAAGGCTATGGACAAAGAGCCAGGGAGTGAAACTAATTGGACAGTTCTTTCAAAAACCTGACAGAAGCACAATGGGCTTAATGATGCCTGGTTGAAAGAATATAGATTGCAGTTTGAAGCAATAACTGAGGCACAGAGGGGAGCAAAACTGTATTCAATGGGAGGGCTTCAGGACACTGTGCAGGGGATGGGAGAAAACAGAAAATCCAAACATCTATAAGGCAAGGGAGCAGTTGGATGGCGCAGTAATTAGAATCTTTGATTTCAGTTCTGGTGACCGAATGGGAATCTGTTGAGCAGAATAAACAGCAGATGTTGCAGGGATGGATGCCCTTGCTCTAAGAGGTCAAGTACCATAGCACACTTTTACAGCAGGTGGCACTTGAATGGGGAGCTGGAAAAGGACTCGGGGGAAGTGCAAAAGGAAATTAATTGAGTCTGAAGTTGCCAATCCTGGAATAGGTCTCTTCATGGAAATAGTTAGCAGCAATTTTATTGCTAAGCTTTCTGAGATAAAAATTAAGATTTCAGCTAAAGCCTTTGAAAGCAACTGCAGTTGTTTATAGATTGTCTGCGACATTTTCCACATTATATCTGTGACTACAGTTCCAAAATATTTAATTAGTTATGAAACGTTTTGAATCACATTGCAATTATGAAAGTTGCGATATAAATGTGAGAAGTCCTTTTATAAAATTTCCAGGTGTAAATTTGCCTTTGTAACCTTTTTTCCCTACTGTTTGTGGTGTTTCATTGGTTTACGAAAATTCCGCAATTTGTGATTAATTCAGCCATGAGGAATTGACAATGTAAGAATTAGTGCATTTCTTCTGGTGAGTTTTATGTGAATTGCATGTTACAAGCCTATTTGTAATTGCCCATTCTTTTCTCAATTACTGTTAAGTGTGTGACATGAGTCCTCTCCAAAACACCATAGGCCCAGCTTTATCTTTGAGAATAGGTGAATTTTAGATGAGCTAACATCTTGCCTTATGGCACCATTACAAGCAAGCCAAGGAAATCATCCCCGTAAGGTTAATTATGAATTGGTACGAGTGAAGAAAGAGTCAAAAGTTCAGAAGTTTTCACACAGATGGCGAAAGAGTGAATGTATTCACATAATTGGAAATCTCAAGATTGAGCTATTTTGTTCTTCATACAGGAAAAATGGATATAGAATCCATTTCTGAAATGTTGTTGGTGTCCGACTAGTACAGCTAACATTGAATCATAGGTTCCATACAGGGTGGAAGCAGGGTATTCAGCCCATTGAATCCACACTAACCCTCTGAAGAGCATTCCCACCCAGACCAGCCACCTTTTCCCTGTAACCCTGCATTTTCCATGGCCAATCCACCTAGCCTGCACATCCCTGGATAGTATGAGCAATTCAACATGGCCAATCCACCTAACCTACACATCTTTGAACATCTTCTCCATTCTCCATGTCTGCATAGACAATGCCATTTGACATAAGAATAGATCAGCCATGAAAGTCCTACTCTGGAAGCACAGTAAGAAGAAGGCTAACTTCAATCAGTTGCACTGCACTTATGGATCAAACTGAACCAGGTTATCTGCAGAATATTCTCTCTAAATGTATGTAACTTCAGACTGTGTCAGGTGCAAATTATCATGGGCAGACATGGACACAAAAGGAAAATAAGAAGCAGAAATAAATGAGCAAACATTTGGCTAATGCTTTATATCAGAGCAAGGTTCATTAAGGAGACCAAGAATATCTTTGATTAGCCATAATGGATGTAAAATTAGTTGAGATTACTTTCCATGGCTAATTTAGTCATAAGCTCCATGATGCCCCAAGTCTCACAGTAAATGCATTAACCTAAATTCACGAAAAAGATTTATCCCTTTTTGGGAACAGAATCAGAAGAAAGAAGAGAACATTCACTCACAGTTGTAGTAGCCATAATGCTTAAGGTCCTTATTTTAACAAAGACATCTCAAAAAGGACAATCCACAATGGTATACATATATGTAAAGACCTTGCAAGAAATTATCCACATCACCCCTCTGTAACCAGCCATGACATTCCCCGTTGAGGTAAAAACAATGACTGCAGATGCTGGAAACCAGATTCTGGAATAGTGGTGCTGGAAGAGCACAGCAGTTCAAGCAGCATCCAAGGAGCTTCGAAGTCGACGTTTCAGGCAAAAGCCCTTCATCAGAATGACATTCCCCATTCCCTGCTGTCAGATTCAACACAACCCTTTCAGCCCAGCATCAACAATCTCAAGTTCTCTGGACCTGAGGACTCCCCTGTCCCACACAACCCAACATTCCCCTTTGTCCTTTGGATCTTGACCCCTTCCCATTTTAAGCTCTTGCATCCTAACCACCTGGCATCCTATGGAACCTACCCTCTGCCCACCTGGCACCCTATTGTCATGGCACCCTCTTGGTCACGTATGCAACTTAACTAACACCCTATTTCATTGGCATCTTGACCCCCTACTCAGCTGGCACCCTACTCTCCTGAACAGTCTCACTAATGCTTTCACAGGAACTGTTGACTTCCGTGTCTGTACTGCTAGTCAATTAAATTATGGCAGTATAATAATATGGCAACATGGAACATCAAACTGATTACAGTGAAAAAGGAAGCATGGTTTGCCTTCCTCTGACTATCCTGCACCATGAGGCCCCTTGTCAGGCTTAAAGTACTCTCCACATTTATGAAGGAGCCCTGATGGAATCTGCTGTCAGAAATGTGGAGCTTTTTCTTAACCTAACAAAGGATGAGTACAGTAGCAGCCTCAGTGATTGTCCCCCCTCACAAAACCTGGCTTGTTATTTCTAATACCACCGTTGTCTGCTTTTAATGACCTTTGCAATGACTGCAAGAACCGTCTTTGAAGATAGAAAATAAAATTGCATGGCCTGGCAGACACTTGCTTCTGAGTACAAAAATGGACCATTATCAAGTACAGTATGTAGGAGTTAATCTCCCTTCATCCTCTGAATTTCCTTAATAACAGTTCTTTTCTACTCTAAGATAAGTTCAAAACTGGCATCTTGGCAAAGAAATACTGTACCCACTTTTACCAATAGCAGCTAAATTTAACAACCACAGTAATTATTTTTCCACTGTCAAAACAAAGGATCACATGTTTAAAGAAATAGTGCTCTTCATTCCTGAATTTCTTACATCTTAAAGTACGAATTTAAGTAAGTTAATGAATCAATGTGTACAACAAATAAGTGATGCAAATGTTAAGAGGGGAGTGGGAGATTTTCCAGGCGGGCAGAGGTGTGTGGCGAGGAGAGTCACAACATCATCTGTCACCTTTTTGGATTTCTGCAAATGGGGAAATACCTTGAATGTAATTAAACCAATTAAGACAAGTTTTAATTCACATTTCTGGATTTTCCAGCCAGACAGCCCATTTTCTGACCTCCCAGCCGACCGAAGTGTGTCGATAGTAGGAAGCTCTTCTATTCAACTGGTACAGCTGAGAGATTTTGATCCATTAAACTGAAGAGTTCCAGTCACAATCATTGAGAGACTACTGATAAAAGCACTTACTCTCTCAGAGGCATAACGCTTGGAGGATTTTCCCCAAAACAGCAGTTCACTGATCTTCAGTCACATTGCTCTAATGCCACCCTTCACCAGCATGTGAAGAACTTATATAACTGTGCCTGAATTTCTAATGAAAGGAAAGAGCAGAACAAGCAGTATCAGCAACTGTGCCAGCAACAGCAAGGGCAAAACCAGCAGCACTAGTTGCCCTCTCCTCAGTTACAAACCCCTTGACGGGCAGGCAGACTAGACACCAAAATTTAGCTGAAAGGAAGCAAGACATCCAATACAGCACATATAAGCAGAGGGACAGTTCTCTCAACATTTTTGGAGCCAGTGCCTCAGATTTTCACAGCAGGCCACTGCCACACACTGAAACATCCTTCAACACAACCTTGGTCACTGGAGGATTACCTCTTCCTTTGTGTCTCTCATCACTCCTGTGGCTGCTGTTGCCTTAAAGATCCAAGTGCCAGTGTGTCCTTATAACTCATGCTATGGCCATTTAATTAGAAATACTTCATTTAATGGACAGTCATCCAGTCCATCCCTCTTAATTGACTGAGCAACTCAAAGGGTGGATGATAATACCTTGGTTTAGCCCATCCATCAGTACATCAGTTCACAATTCTAAAACAGTTCTGTTAGTCTGGTAAGGATACAGTCTAGAGATTCTGTCCTCAATGTCTCATTTTGTGTAGCCCAAAATGCTCTGCATGACTGACCACTAAGCGTTATCACGTACAGAATAAAATGTTTGATAAAACTTCAGGCATTTTCAGAAATTTGTATCCCATACAAGCCAATACATGTTTCACACCAGTGTATGACAGTTAAATTTATTTATATGGTAATAGTTAATATATGTAGGTATATATACATGTCTTTGTGATGCAGCATTCCCAAGACAGCTTTGTATTAATGGTTTTCCAGCACAGTCAGCCTCAATTAAACTGCAGGTTAACACATAAATCATACTGAGCTTCAGGCTTCAGAGTTTATTAAATGAGATTGGTTGCTTGGATTGAATGGAGAACTTGCAAAGGAAGCCTAGTAATGGATACTAAAATAATTAACAGGATGTCCTCATGTAAATGTAAGTAGGTATGTCAGTCTACTAAACAGTTATGTGTCCAAAACAAATTCCTGGCAGCATCCGGTATTCGGTAACAGGAATTGTCTGCGAACAAATGATGAAGAACTCTATCGCCAAGTTTAAAGAGTGGCGAAATCAAAATATAAGATGGCTGAGAGGTAGTCTTCACTTTTGACCATTTCAGGCATCTTCTGATAGGAAAGTTGAGGAAAGGGGTTATCTTATCTGTCATTCTCTGTGCAACATCATGCTCTGGATATCTTGGTGGCACTGCAAGTGACTTTATTCCATCCTGGGCACAGTAACACTCCTGATCTATTTTGGTGTCAATTACCAATATTGTATACTGTTCCCACCAAAAACTGTATTCGCCAGCCACCAACTCCATCTATCTCTTTTGTCACCATCTGAGTCCAAACCTGATCATTCACAATTATGGTGTCATATGCGAATCTGGGATGACCTCCCAACCCCCATGTATTCATTTCACTATCAAGACTGCTTATTCCTATCACCGTATCAATGTCCATCTCCATGCTAATTTCAGCTCATTTGCCGTTAAAGTCATCATTCATACCCTTGTGACATTTAGGCTTAAATATTACATTGTTCTCCTGGCTAGCCTCCCATCTCCTGCCCCACATAAACTTGAACATATCCATAACCCACTGCCGTATCTAATGCATCCTAACTCACTCATTTCCAGTTCCACAGTCAATGAAATCTTTTTGTTTCTTCAATTCTGAACTTATGCCCCCTATAACATCATAAAAAGAACCAAATAGCATGTTGGCTCAGTGGTTAGCACAACTGCCTCACAGTGCCAGGGACCCAGGTTTGATTCTAGCCTTAGGTGACTGCCTGTGACAAGTCTGTATGTTCTCCCTGTGACTGTGTGGGTTTCTTCCCGCAGTACAGGTTAGATGAACTGTCTATGCTAAAATTGACTCACAGTGTTCAGGCTAGATAGGTTAGGCATGGGAAAAATGCAAGGTTAAAGGAATAGGGTAAGGCGGTGGATTGAGGTGGAATGCTCTTCAGTGGGTTGATTGGGCTGCCTCCACACTATAAAGATTTTATTTCTCTATCAATTGTTTCCACTTATGTTGGGAGTCCAGAATATCGAAAATGGATTTCTTCAAACCCTTCGTATCTCTAAGCTGCTTCATAATCTCCATAGTCGAGTCTGCAAACTGCTCAGACAGCTTGTTTTCAGATGTACAGACAATATAAACATAGGGGTAGGTCACTTAACACCTCAAGTCTATTTCACTATTCAAAGAGATCTTAGCCGACCTGTAACACAACCCCATACATCTGTCTTAGTCTCATATCCTTAAGTACCTTTGGCTTACGTAATATACTAAATCTAAAATTAAAATGAACATTTATATCTCATGAATTGCTGCCTGCAAGTGAAAGTTCCAATCTTTAACCACCCCTTGTGTTGACATGTTTCCTAACTTTATTCTTGAAAGACCTGGCTATAGTTTTTTGTTCATTTCCTCTTATTCTAGGTTCCTAATAATGGAAAGAATTCAACATTATTACTTTATTTAATATGTGAAATGCATCGCTCAAATCACTCCTTACACTTCCACACTTTTTTATTATTCATTCAGAGGTATGGGCTTCTCTGGGCCAGGATTTATCTCTCGTGTCCTTGAGAGGATGATGGTGAGCCACTGCTTCAGTCCATATGGTGTGGGTAAATCTGCAGTATTGTGAAGGAGGGAGTTCCAGGGATTTTGACTTAGTGATACGGCAGAAATAGCGATATATTTCCAAATTAAGTTGGTGAGTGGCTTTGAGGGAAACTTGCACGCTGTGGTATTTCCACATATCTGTTGTATTCTTGAGCTTTTGTAGTGCTTTGTGCAGATGGTACACACTGCTGCTACTGTGCCTCAGTGATGGAGAGAATGAATATTTGACAGTGTGGTGTCAATCAAGTGGGCTGCTTTGTCATCGATGGTGCCAAGCTTCTTCAGTGTTGTTGGAGCTGCATTCATCCAGGCATTGTCACCAATGAGACCTTTTGTGGGCAGCCTCCAGAGATCCATCTGCACACTGCTAACCCCACCTCTCCCCCTCTGAAAACTGCTGGGAGGATACGTCAATGTAGCTGGCAGACATGCCAAGTGGCATACGGCTGTACTGAAGCTTGCAAGACCTCATTGGATTTCCAGATGGCAGATGGAATTTAATTTGTCATCAATACTGGGGATGGATGACAATCCCCACAAGAAGACAAGTAAACAGAGAACAGGCAAGGCAGAGATGCACCCTGGAGTAGAGTGGTGTTTGAAAAGCACAGCAGTTCAGGCAGCATCCGAGGAGCAGTAAAATCGACGTTTCGGGCAAAAGCCCTTCATCAGGAATGCATGTTTCCTGATGAAGGGCTTTTGCCCAAAACATTGATTTTACTCCTCCTCAGACACTGCCTGAACTGATGTGCTTTTCCAGCACCACTCTACTCCAGAACCATCTGCAGTTATTGTTTTTACCCAGAGATGCACCCTAGTCCAATCCAGGGCATGGTGGCCTGGCAGCAATATTGCAATGAAGAGTATTGGTGTACTAGTGCAGCATTTAATTAGAGAACTGCATTCTAAATGTGCCAAGAGGATGCAGTGAGGTTGATGCATGTCCACTGCCTGCTTCCGTGGACTGGCAATACAGGCATTTTCCTGCCCATTTATATGATATATTAGGGATGCTGACTTAGCTGGAGTCCCGGAGGAGCTAGTTGTAAGCTGAAACTGCCAGGTATCCGCTTTGATCTTCACGTCAGTGACTGTCAACATCTCATTTCTCTGTGGCATGTGTGAGAATAGGAAGCTGCTTGGAAATGAGGCAAGATACAGTAACAAGGGCATGTTAATGGATGCAATAGGTACCTCACCACTCACTCATGAAATTCTCACCTCACCATTCAAAATTGGTTGCAAAATTTGAGTTTTTCCCTTGTCATCAAGAATCTCATTTTTCCAATGTTGCCACATTGTTCAGGGCTGGGAAACTTCAGCCCATAGACTTGCATTCAGAAGCCCACATAAAAAGAGGCTGTAAAACAATAGATGTAGGTTGAATGAGTGAGTGAGCATGTGTATATTAAATTGGCAAAAATCTTCTGGACCTGCCCAGAGTGTGTGGAAAGGCAGCTCAGTGAGAGTAATTGAGCAGGAGACTGACATTTAGATTACTGAGTGGTTGGGTAAAATATAGATATTAAGTTCTCAAAGCTTTTTAGTGGGTCAGGCGTCCCAACAGTAATAGCCAGAGACATCTATTGCATTGACTCTCTAGCCTAAGTTATCATATTTTAGATTTCGATTTCCTACAGTTTGGAAACAGGCCCTTCGGCCCAACTAGTCCATTCTAACCCTCCAAAGAGTAAGCCACCCAGACCCATATACCTCTGATGCACCTAACACTATGGGCAATTTAACATGGCCAATTCACCCTAAAGTGCACATCTTTGGATTGTGGGAAGAAACCGGAGCACTGGAGGAAACCCACACACACACAGGAGAATGTGCAAACTCCACACAGACAGTCACCTGAGGGTGGAATTGAACCTGGGATGCTGGTGCTATGAGGCAGCAGTGTTAAAAACTGTGTCATTGTGCTGCCCACGGGATATACACGGGATCAAGCCTGTTAAGCAAAAGAAAGAAAAATATGTGTTCACAAATCCAATTATTGTACATACATGAGGCCTGTACCCAAAATGTTTTCTGGAAGTTCTGCTGAGTACAAATTGTTTCAGAAGTCGAGGTCCTTTATAACTAAGGTGTTTCTTTGTTTAAACTGACCAGGGCAGGCATGGGATTTTTTTTTAAAAAAGGAGTACAATATGAAAAGGGACTCAACAGAAAAGTAACAGGTAAAGATGGGAAGGTATGACAGGGAGTTAACTTGCAGGGCTGTGGCTTTTAGGGAAAAGTACTCACTGACTCTGCTACCACCACGTCCTAACACAGAAACCTTCTGAGAGGAAACACTTACCGTTATCACTGCCCTGAAAAGGAAAACCCTAATTTTAAAATGGTGTCACCCAGTTCTGGATTCACCTACAATAATAGACATTGCTTCCATGTCAGTGTTGAGGGTGTGGTGCTGGAAAAGCACAGCAGGTCAGGCAGCATCCGAGGAGCAGGAAAGTCGACCTTTTGGGCTGGAGTCCTTCATCAGGAAACTTTCCCACTCCTGATGAAGGGCTCTGGCCCGAAACATCGACTTTCCTGCTCCTCAGATGCTGCCTGACCTGCTGTGCTTTTCCAGCACCACACTCTCAACATTGCTTCCATGTCAGCGAGGCCCAACCATTCTGAATCTTACATTATTCAATCAAATAATTCACTCATTATTCACTCATCCAACTGTGGTGAAAACAAGCCCAGACTGTCCAATCTTTCCTCATAAGGCAATCTGCTAATTCCGGGTATCAATCTAGGAAACCTCCTCTGAACTGCTTCAAATGCATTTACATCCATCCTTATATAAGAGGATTAAAACGACACACAGTATTCAAGACGTGGACTCACCAATAGTCTGTCCAAGATGCTTAATTGTGGTTAGTTATAAAATACTTTCTATCTGGAAGAAAATGCTGTGGAAATCAGAAATCTGACAAAAACACAGAGAATGCCGAAGCCACTCAAGACATTTCGCAGTGCCTGTGGATAGAGAAACAAAGATTAATGTTTCGAGACCGGTATGAATCTTTCTCAGCACTTCTCCAGTAGTTGCATGACCCAGGTCAAAAGTACGGTCATGGTTTTATTGTTGCTTTTATGGCTCAGGCTAATGTAAACTTAATTTAACAAATGTTAAACTGCTCGAAGGTAAAAGAAAGAAGGCAGACCTTTTCAGTTGGCAATCTATATTGCAAGAACCAGTGTCTGGATCTTTTTTGTTTCTAAAAGGCAACAATCCCTTTCTGGACATCAATTTGCAATGTTGGTTGACTGAGCGCACATCAATTGTTCTAGTCTGTTGACTGAAGTTACTTGTATTAAGTATCATTTATTCTGTACTTGCTATGATAAATGTTATAGATTCTGTAAAACTTGTGAAAATATACTTGTACTTGGAATGGGTCTTATAAATATCAGGCTAGGAAACCTTTAGATTTGTTCTAAACTAAGTCTACATTTATAATTAAGTGAGGTCCTACAATTAAACTTAAAGTTAACCACAGAATCCCTAGAGGTAGGAGCAACTGGCTGGGAACGAGATCAGAGCCAAGCTCAGAAAGTTCAAGGGAAATTGTGAATCAGCCCACAGTTACAGTGGGAGATTTAGCATGACAAAAGGAGAAGATCGCCCACAATGATGTGAGGACAAGAGTGGGCTAACGGGGGAGGATTCAGTGTGAAGGAATTGAGTGAAAAATATGCTTCAGGCTGGTCAAAAAAAAGAGTACCTCGTTGAAGGTGCACGGTGGAAGTGAGAGGAGCTTGAGATCTATTTGCAAGTGTTCCTGCAAACATCAAACACCCAATAGTGAATGAATCAAAGCAGAAAGAAAAATCCATTTGATTGTGTAGGCATTCAGTTAAAGACATTGAACTGAGATGGTATACTTTCTGAAGTGTAAAGGTAAACAGGCAAAGATGAAGGGGGAACCTGTGGATGTGGCTTACCTGGACTTTCAGAAAGCTTTCGATAAGGTCCCATGTCATCAACTGTCATGGATAGAGAACTAGTTGACAGACAGGAAGCAACGTACAGTAAGAGGCAGGTCCTTTTCTAAGTGGTAGCCAATGACCAGTAGTGTTCTGTGCAGGGATCAGTGCTTGTAACCCAATTTTCACAATATATATTAATAATTTAAATGAGGTAACAAAATATGATATCCCCAAGTTTGCAGATGACACAAAGCTGGATGGGTGGGTGAACTGTGAGAAGGATGCAGAGATGCTTTTTGTGTGGTTTGGACAAGTTGAATGAGTGATTAAAATGCATGGCAGATAAAGTGTAATGCACTTAGGTTATCCACTTAGGTAGCAAAAACAAGAAGGTGGGATATTATCTGAATAACAATAGATAGGGAAAAGGAGAGGTGCAACAAGACCTGGGTGTTTTTGTATAGAATTGAAAGTAAGCTTGCAGGTGCAGTGGCAAATGAGGGCAAATGGTATGTTGGCCTTCAAAGTGGAAAGGATTTGAATGCAGGAGCAGGGATGTCTTGATGCTTTTGTCCAGTGTCTTGGTGAGACTGCAGCCTGGAATATTGTGGGCAGTTTTGGTCTCCATATCTTGAAGCATGATGTTCTAATTATAAAGGGAGTGCAATAAAGGTTTACCAAACTGATTCTTGGGATGGCAGTGCGGACGTAAGAATAAAGGCTGGATTGATCAGGATGCTATTCACTGGAGTTTAGAGGAATGAGGGTGAATCTCATAGAACTCTATAAGAATCTAACATGGCTAGACAGGATAAATGCAGGATATTCCCAATGACCAGGAGTCCAGAACTGTAGGTAACACTGCAATGATATGGGACAGACCATTTTGGACTGAACCAAGAAGAATTCTCTTCACACAGAGTGTTGAGCCTGTGCAATTCTCTGCCGTGGAAAGGGGTTGAGGCAGAAATATTGAATGTTTTCAAGCAAGAGATATATATAATTCTTCACGCTAAAGGGATCAAAGGGTATTGGGCAAAAGTGGGAATAGGGTGCTGAATAGGACGTTCAGCTAAGGTCAAACTGAATGGTGGAACATGCTCAATGGGCCAAATCGACTAATCCTGTTCCTATTTTCTATGTTTCTAATTTAGCTTGTTAACTTTTTCTCAGAATTTTCATTTGACATTTGATTATAATGAAATTGTAAGTTGAAAATAAGCTGTTCATTGGAAAAAAAAGTCTACATAAAATAATGTTAGCAAGAAAATATATTGCTTATTATTAAACTCCACTTTTTATTGAAACATGACTGTTGAGAGCTTGACTTCTACTGTGAATTCTCCTGTGAGCTGTCTGCCACAAAATGCAAATTTGACAAAATGTATCATTTTTACCACTCATTTCAAGGTCTCAACGTTCACTTCAGCACTTACTTTCCTAATTGTTGAAATCCACAATGGTAATAGGCTGTCATTACATTCATCACTTTCAGCATATCACCAGACTTAAAACCCCTATAAACTATAGGTCTCTGCCTCCCCAAGCTAATCCACTTACACAACAGCTGTTTGTGCTGCAAATACAGTGCAATATGATCTTACGGCATGTAATGCTATTGCAGTAAACTTTTATTTATTACTTTGGAGGGTCAGCACCCAAACAGAAATGAAGTCTCTTCAGCTTTTATAGCTTCTAAACAATGGATGAATAAAAGGTCATGGTAAACTGTATTAAACAGTATTGGGGAAAGGAACAGGATTGTCTCAGGTTATGAAATCATCTAGAGTGGTACCAGCAGCTTCCAGCATGATTCTTAGTTACTGTGCAGTTAAAGTCAGAACTTT
Organism: Chiloscyllium plagiosum; assembly: GCF_004010195.1. Taxonomy (NCBI): domain Eukaryota; kingdom Metazoa; phylum Chordata; class Chondrichthyes; order Orectolobiformes; family Hemiscylliidae; genus Chiloscyllium; species Chiloscyllium plagiosum. Next base: position 18,940,486 of record NC_057738.1, read on the forward strand.
CCAACAGGCTGCTTAATCTATCTTCTGGCTCCTTCCAAGCAAATAGCCCACAGTGAAATGAGTTTACACAGCCCACAATCTGAAATATCCCACCATCTATGCAATAACTTTGAGTTCTTTTACATGTGAGTTTTGAGAAGATTTGTAGCTCAGGCTAAAGTTCTGGAGGTAGGTTTGCTCAATGAGCTAGAAGGTTTGTTTTCAGACGTTTCGTCACCATACTCGATAACATCTTCAGTGAACCTGCGGATGAAGCACTGGTGGTGTAGCCCACTTTCTATTTATATGTTTGGGTTTTCTTGGGTTGGTGGTGTCATTTCCTGGGGTGATGTCATGCCCTTTGGTGATGTCATGTCCTGTTCTTTTTCTCAGGGGTTGGTAAATGGGATCCAAGTCAATGTGTTTGTTGATAGAGTTCCGGTTGGAATGCCATGCTTCTAGGAATTCTTGTGTGTGTCTCTGTTTGGCTTGTCCTAGGATGGATGTGTTGTCCCAGTCAAAGTGGTGTCCTTCCTCACCCGTATGTAAGAATACTAGTGAGAGTGGGTCATATTATTTTGTGACTAGGCGACTATCCTGGTGGCTTGTTTTCTGCCTGTTTGTCCAATATAGTGTTTGTTACAGTTCTTTCAAGGTATTTTGTAAATGACATGATCCACCCTCTCATACATATATTTATGTATATGAGCACAGAGAGACTACTTTTTAATGTTTATCCTTGCATTCAGTGGAGTCACCCATATCTCTATTGTGACAATACTGTGGCTTTAAGAGTGTTTTTTTGTCCTGGTTTGTTTTGAAGAGACATTTTAAGGCAAAGGTGGCGAGCAATCTACCAGAGCCACTAGGGTGAGGCCTTGGGATTTTTGTTAAGTTAGAACAATAGGTATAGATAGGCTCACATACCGCCAGGTTTTTTTAGTTTTAGCCTTCAACCGTTGCTACTGGCATCTTGAAGAGGTGGAAGCTTTTTTTCCCTCTCTCAGTTACAGCCAATAACTGGGGTTCTCTTTCTGCAACTGGAGTCTGTTTCTGAATTTGCCTTTTGTCAAGTGTGTATTTATGGGATGCTACTAAATTGTAACAACTAATTAATAATAGTTACCAGATTTATTATTCTGTTAAGTTTTCCAATAGAGTAAAGATATTCCAATTCCTTCTTTCCTTTGTTGTATTCTAACTACAGTGGGTGGATAACGTGTTTTGCTTTAAATCTGGTGGTTTGACCAATTGAATTGCATCTGGAACATAACACCTTACATATAAAATATTTTAAATATTTTGAGAAGGTTTGGTCTGGTCCACTACACTGCTAAGATTCTCCTTTGGTTTCCCAATGTACAAATGTTCAACTTATGAAAGCTTGTACTTACAAATGTGATCTCATACATGGTTGTGATTTTGAAGACCTAATTTATGAACATTTCTGGTACTTATGAACAGCTGCTTTCCATTGTCCTGCAGTGTCCCAACTTGCATGTAACTCAACTTGTGAGCAGAATACAGAACAGAACCTGTTTGTAACCCAAGGACTGCTTATAAAAAGTACTCCCTCAGTCGAAAGTATATTGTCATTTTATTAATTTCCTATTTTTTATTATACCAGCATTGTCTGCTTTTAATGATCTTTGCAATGACTGCGGAGAGGCTTCTGTGAAGATAGAAAATGAAATTGCATGACCTGGAGATACTTTCATCTGAGTACAATTTGACCTTTCTTTTAAAAAAATGTATCCTTTCATGGATGTGGGAGTCATTGGACTTATTGCCCATCTGTAATTGAGTAGTTTGCTTTGCCATTTCAGAGGACAGTGAAGAGTCAATCATGTTACTGCGGGGTTTAGAGTCACAGGATGGCAGATTGCTTTACCTGAAGGACATTGATGAACCACATTCATTTTTTACAGCAATGACACCATTAATGGTCACCATTATTAGCATAACTTTCAATTTCAGATGTTGTTAATTGAATCTAAATTTCACCAGTTGGCCGTGGTAAGATGTGAGTGATTATCCTGGCCCTCTGGATTAGTAATCCACTTGCATTACCATTATACCACCACCTCTCATTCATAAATGAATGCTTCATGTATATAATTACTGGGCATCAAAAGGGAATAATAACTTGCATTTATATCGAGATTTTCATGACCTCAGGTAATTTGTAGCCAATGGAACAAACATAGACATTGCAGAAAAAACTCATCAGATCTGACAACATCCGTGGATTGAGAAACAAAGTTAACATTTTGAGTCTGTTATGACTTCTCCTTCAGAAAGTTGGGATGTCATGCTGCAGCTGTACAGGACATTGGCGAGACTACATTTGAAGTACTGAATACTGTTCTGATTGCCCTGCTATAGAAGTTGAAAAAGGTGCAGAAAAGGTTGGCAAGGATGTTACTGGGACTGGAGGGTTTCAATTATAAGGAGAGGCTGGATAGCTGGAATATTTTTCCCTGGTGCATAGGAGATTGAGGGGTGACCTTATTAAAACACGAAGGGCATAGATAAGGTGAATTGCAAAATGCATTCTCCCTAGGGTAGCGTAATTCAAAACTAGGCCATAGATTTAAGGTGAGAGAGAAAAGATTTAAAAGGACCTGAGGGGCAAAGTTTTCACACAGAGGGTGATGCGTATTTGAAAAGATCTTATGGAGGAAGTGATAGACACAGTCAAATGAGGGAGCCCTGGCTGACAGATAAAACCATGAGTGTGAGAGGTTCTGCTCACTCTGAGAGCTGGCTCTGAGGAAACTGGATCAGTGTCAAAAACTCTCCATGTGTAACTAAAGGGTGACTTAGTGACAGGATTCCAGCCTCTGTAGTGTTGTTATATCTGTAAATGTTGAACTTGAAATGTTAGTGCTGTTTCTCTCTCCACAGATACTGCCAGATGTGTTGAGTTTCTCCTGAATTTTCTATGTTTATTTCATATTTCTAGCATTTGCAGCATTTTGCTTTTATTTGAGTGCAGCCAGTGAAGTATATTTGAAGCGATGCCACTGTCATAATATGAAAGAAGATGGCAGCTGATTTGGACATAGAAAACTGTGTCATAATGGTCAAATAAATTGTTTCAATGTCTTCTTTGGCAGTGTAGTCAAATCTCTTGCATCCAGTTGAGACAGCAGACTGGGTCTTGGTTTAACTTATCATCTACAAACTTTTAAGTGTCCAATTCCTTTCAAATCTCTGCCAGAACTATTAGTAATTGCTTACATTTTTGAGTGAATTGTTACATAAGGGAAGCTGCAAGGGCTGTCCATACAATAAGAGACAGCTGATGTCCTTCCCACTTGCCAGATAGAAGTATGTGGAGTGGAAATGAGGATGTTTTGGAATTGCATTGATCCCATTGGTGCAGAGTGTCACTGACTGTATGTGCATTGCCTTGCAAGTGCTCCTTGCATACTGTGCCATATATCCTAGCCAAAAGAGATCCACTCCACCAAATACACTGGCTTGTGAGCATAGCCAGTACATCATGCAGACCAATGTTTGCTGTCTCAGCAGTTGTCATCTGGCTACGGTTCTTTATGCCAGATAATCAACTCCCAGAACCAATCCAAGGCTAGCTACTGGGCAACCATTGATACCTGCTGATGCTGATGCCCCATAATCTTGGTTTGCAATTCATTCATAAGATCTTTGCTGTCACACGATATCTGAACAGACTATTAGTAACATGAAGCAATGATTCTTCCACCTGGACCATTCTGGAAGAGCTCTGCAATGTTTGGTTGAGTGAATCTCAAGACATATCATAGCATTCTGCATAATCTTTCTACCATGAGAAAATACCCCTGCCAGTGAGGAGCTGAGAAGCAGGAACATCAGGATAAGGACATAGAAGTGGATGAGACAGAAAAGGAAAAATAAAAAAGGAGGTTGCAACCTAGACAATGTCTTTTCTGCCAATAATGTGCGCAAACCAATAATTCAAGAATTATACCAGTAAGCTCAAACTCAATTTCCAATTAGCAATGGTCACATACCTTTTACCTTTCCACTGGTACTGATCACCATCCTCTTGCTCATAATGAAACAGTAAAACCAAATACACATTCTACATTTCAATCCAAATCTAGATATTAAATCATATCATACTGCATTCAAAAATAAGCACCCTTGAGAGGCTAGACGTAGAATAGAATCTCTACAGTGTGCAGACAGGCCATTCAAGTCCACACTGTCCCTTTGAACACCATCCCATCCAATGCCTGTAACTCTGCATCTCCCATGGCTAATCCATGTAGCCTGCACACTATGGGCAATTTAGCATGACCAATCAAACTAACATACACATCTTTGGACTATGGGAAGAAACTGGGGCACCCAGAGGAAACCCACACAAACATGGGGAAGAATGTGCAAATTCCACACAAAGTCACCCAAGGGCAATATTGAACCTGGGTCCCTAGTGCTGTGAGGTAGGAATGCTAACCACTGAACCACCAAGCTGCCTTTATGGCCACTAGAAGGGGTGGCCCTAGTAGTTGCAGCATGGCTGGTGGAAGTGTAGAAGATAGAAAATAACTTTGGGGAATTACTCTGAGCAGCTCCAGACTGCATCATCTCAGCCTGGCCTGCAACCGTCAATACTGTCCGATTTGGTTCACAATTAAGAGAAAGGGAAAGCCCACTACAGGATTACAAGCATGAAGGTTGTCTTCCTGAGAGACATTGGAAGCTCATACCCCATGGAGTCACTGCTACTCAACTGGGTATGACCTCAGCAATCTTAGTAAGCTGGTGAACATCTAGGGCACCTTCCACATTCTTTTAAATACTGGTATCCAACATGATGATGGCAGAAGTCTAAGTTTCCACGTCAGTGTTCACACATTGTGTGGCTGCTTCATATGCTTCAGTGGAAGGCGGGACATTACCCATCAAACACTGCATCGTAAATGGGCTCACAAGTTTGCACTGCCACCACCCTTGAGGTTACACAATTTCTTTCTTCTTTTCCATTTGCTTCACCAACAACATCTTGGTGCCAGCTCCCTCTCTTCCATGGTCATTTATTTTTCATTCTTTCCTGGGTCAGATTTACTATTAGGTGACTCCGTGCACTTGCTCCAGCTGCAATGTGCTTTCTCTTTAAGAAATTCAGGCAAGCTTCAAAAAGTCCAAGCAAACATTAGGTACTGTAAGATAGCAATTTAATCCCTTTTGATGCGTACAATGTAAAACATGGGAAGCACAGGCTGCAAGTAGAAATTATTAGAATGGATATAGTGCATGAAATTGCCGTGTCTATTATTGTTAAGTAATTGAAGCTCTTCTGCAAATTAGTCATGTTATATTTTACCTGATTAGAACTGTCTTCAAGTAACAGCAGCTACTATAGTCAAAATAAGCCTATTAATGCTGCTGTGGTTCTGTTCGCCGCGCTGGAAGTTTTTGTCGCAAACGTTTCGTCCCCTGTCTAGGTGACATCCTCAGTGCTTGGGAGCCTCCCCTTGGGAGACAGGGGACGAAACGTTTGCAACAAAAACTTTCAGCGCGGCGAACAGAACCACAGCAACGAGCACCCGAGCTACAAATCTTCTCACAAACTTTGAAAGCCTATTAATTGCAAGAACAGCGAATTATCTGACCAATCTGATAGCTATTGCCAGGTAATCTTTGTTCTCTCTGCAGTATGTAGGTAATGGTTTAACGAATGGTCAACTTGATTGCTGGAAATGGTACAGTTTGTTATGTAGATATACCTTCAAGGTGAACCAGGCCTCTCCGTCCTTAAGGAGAAGATCAAATGTCATTCCATTTGCCAACAACTTGGGCCTGTTACAAGAGGTTAGGCCTACACTAGGCATTCTTAAAGTTTGTGCCGTTTTCTACAAACAGACCCCTTGGATAGAATCTTGTTCCCATTAAGAATAGATAGGGGTGGTGGGATGTCAAGAGGGCAGGACCATTTTGGAATTCTGTGAAAAAACAGCATGTCTACCAGTGAGAATTTCCTGAAGGATGCCAATTAAGAAGCTACCTTTAGTGTTGTCCCATTAAAGTTGGCAAATGGCTTTCTGAGACTGAATGCCCAGTCAAAGACCTGCAACTTTGGCACAATGCTAGCCCCACAGCAGAGGTGGGGTATTGCCATTGAAGGAGAAGGCATGTAAGGATAAGGCTTTCTTAAGATGCCCTCTTGAAGAGGTCTCAACTTTTAAAAAATTCTGCTGCTAGGCCTCTCTCTAAGGGCACCTCTCCAAAAGATAGAAAATCAACTATGGCCCATTTATCCCTATTATGCCCTGGTGGGGGTACGTTATACAGCAGACAGATCAGTGCAACCTGCGATCATCTTTGAAAACCCTTTCTACCACTTTACTGAGGATTAGGAGCTGACTGATAGAATAGTAATTGGTCGGATTAAATTTGTCCTTTTTCTCATCAGACTAAGTGACCCACATGATGAAGTGAACAGCAAATTGCCTCCTTGTTAGATTTGTGAAGAAGAATTGTTTTAATTTTGAACAATTGGATATTATTCAAAACTTGGCCACCCATTATACTTCCCAAAAATTTTTTTTTAGATTACCTCTAGCTAGGCCAGCATTTATTTCCCATTCCTAATAACTCTTGAGAAGGTAGAGGGGATTCACCTTCTTAAACATTTGCAATCTACATGGTGCAGGTATACTCACAATGTTGCTCGGAGTTACAGGATTTTTGTCAAATAGCAGTGATGCAGTGGCAATATAGTACTTGGTCAGGATGTTGTATGGCTTGGAAGGTAACCGACATGTTGTTGTGTTCCCTTGCATCTGCTGCCTGTGTCCTACTGTGTTGTAGAGGTCACAGGTTCGGAAGGCATTATTGAAGGAACCTTAATGATTTGCTCCAATGTATCTTACAGATGCACACGCAGCTAGTACTGTGCGTTGTTGATGGTGGAGGGAGGGAGTATTTGAGGAAGTGATGCCAATCAAGCAGATTGCTTTCAACTGGATGGCGTCAGGCTTCTATACTGCTGTTGGAGCTGCACTCATCCAAGCAAGTGGGGAGTTTTCCATCACACTTCAGACTTGTGCCTTTTAGATGTGGACAGGTTTTAGTGAGTCAAGAGGTGAGAGGCTAGCCATAGTGTTCCCAATCTCTGACTATGCAGGTTGTTCAATAGAATCTAAATGGTACTATTACTGAACATGAAAATATCTTCTCAATGAGTGAAGGAAGAGAGGATTGTTTTGTTTCTCACGTAAAGACTCATTTTCCAAATTTCTTTTGGTATTTTCAAATTATTAAATATATTTAGAGTAATGATTTAATGCTCAGTAAGAATTCTTTTCTTTTTTATGAAAACAAACAATTTTGTGTTGAATGCACAAGAAATTGTATGATAAAACATCCTTTTAATGTTTAGTGAAAATTATAAGCCAATTCATTAATCATGTATTTTAACATTTAATGTACAAAGCATCAATCAACTTCATAGATCTTATGTAAGCTGCCAAGTATTGTAAGTTATGGTAAGTAGCCACCATTGATTGGTTGTAATGAAATTTAGTTATTTAATGTCCCTCTGTCAATTGTGAGAAATGTCACAATGCCTAATTTGAATTTTGTTCTTGTACTTTTGTATTCATTTAATCTGTGTAATCTCTATTCATGTTGCTATAAAATGGGTGACTAATTTGGCAGGAAGAGGATATCAATCATGAATGGTTGTGAGGGGATTGGAGCGTAATTCTTCAAACCAGCAGAATATATAAAAACATAGAATCAGGATATGGCAACTTGAACATGGTCAAAACGAATCAATCTTAGGAGTTCAGGAGGAACACAGTGGCAGGTACCTCAATGAGAAACCCTGCTGGTAGAAAGATACAATTTCTTCATCAAACCAGACTCACGTGAGCCTCTGTTTGAGATCCATTATTACAGAACCACTGCAAGTTACAGTTAAGGCCAAAATAAGTGTAGGAGAGTATTAACAGCTCAGTAAGCACACAAATAATGTGGCTTCAAGTTCCACTCCAGAAATCCAGGCACAATATCCAGGCTAACCTTCCCATGTAGTACTATGGGAGTACTGAACTGAAGATGGCTATTCAGCCCATCATGCATTTTGACAGTTCTTTGGAAGGGCTACCTACTAGCCATGCATGCTTGTTCTTTCCTCATTCCCGGAAAATTTCTTGGCTGAAAATATGTTTCCAATTCTCTTTGAAAGTTAAATATGCTTCCTCCACCCTTTCAGGCAGTTTATTACAGATTATAACAACTCAATGCATTTTAAAAAATCGATTTACCATCCATTAACTCTTTTATCAATGACCTACTACTAGAGAAGGTGCAAAACTTGACCTACTGTTGGGAAATAAGGCAGGGCAGGTGACTGAGGTATCAGTGGGGGAGCACTTTGGAGCCAGCGACCATAATTTTATTCGTTTTAAAATAGTGATGGAAAAGGATAGACCAAATCTAAAAGTTGAAGTTCTAAATTGGAGAAAGGCTAATTTTGATGGTATTAGGCAAGAACTATCGAAAGCTGATTGGAGGCAGATGTTCGCAAGTAAAGGGACGGCTGGAAAATGGGAAGCCTTCAGAAATGAGATAACACAAATCCAGAGAAAGTATATTCCTGTCAGGGTAAAAGAGAAGGCTGGTAGGTAGAGGGAATGCTGGATGACTAAAGAAATTGAGGATTTGTTTAAGAAAAAGAAGGAAGCATATGTCAGGTACATACAGGATAGATCGAGTTAATCCTTAGAAGAGTATAAAGAAAGTAGGAGTATAC